>NC_140517.1:35301208-35656208 GCF_964339955.1 Pipistrellus hanaki | reverse complement strand
ATGTGCTGTAGCACATTTATTGATTTGTGGATATTGTACCAGCCTTGCATTCCTGGAATAAATCCCACCTGGTCATTGTGTAGGATCTTTCTAATGTAATGCTGGATCCAGTTTGCTAGAATTTTTTGAGGATTTTAGCATCTATCAATATGTTCATGAAGGATATATTGGCCTATAATTCTCTTTATTTGTGGTGTCTTTGTCTGGTTTTGGAATGTTGGCTTCAGAGAAAGAGTTTGGAATTGTGCTTTCCTCTTGAATTTTTGGAATAGTCTGAGAAAAAAATGGTTTTAGTTCTTCTTTGAATGCTCCATAAAACTCCCCTGTGAAGCCATCTGGTCCAGGGATTTTGTTTGCTGGAAGCTTTTTGATTACTGTTTCAAATTCATCAGTAGTTATCAATCTATTTAGGTTTTTTATTCTTACTGATTGAGTTTTGGAAGCTTGTATTTTTCTAGGAATGTGTCCATTTCATTTAGATTGTCCAGTTTGTTGGAGTAGAGCTGTTTATAGTATTTTTAAAAATTAATTAATTAATTAATTTTTTTTACAATCCTTTGTATATCTGTGGGGCCAGTTTTACATCACCACTTTAATCTTTTATTTTGTTCATTTGGGTCCTCTCTAGTTGTTTCCTAGCTAGAGATTCATCAATCTTGGTTATCCTTTCAAAGAACCAGCTCTTGGTTTCATTGATCTTATGTATTGTTTTTTGTTTGTTTGTTTGTTTTGTTTTGTTTGTTTTTTTTATCTCTATGTCATTTATTTCTGCTCTGATCTTTATTATCTTTATTATCTCCTTCCTTTTAGTTACTGTGGGCTTTTCTTATTGTTCTCTTTCTAGTTCTTTAAGTTACAAGGTTGGATACTTTATTACCATTTTTTCTTGTTTTTTGAGTTAGGCCTATAGATCTATGAACTTCCCTCACAGGACTGCTTTCATTGTGTTCCATAGATTTTGGATTGTTGTGTTTTCATTGTCATTTGTTTCCAGGATGCTTTTAATTTCTTCTTTGATCTCTTTTGTAACCCAATCACTGTTTAATATCATGCTATTTAGCCCCCAAGTGTTTAAGGTTTTCCCCCATTTTTTTAAATTGTAGTTGACTTCCAGTTTTATTCCATTATGGTCTAAGAAGATACTTGTTATTATTCCTATCTTCTTGAATTTGAAGAGACTTTACCTGTGTCCTAATATGTGGTCTATCTTTGAAAATGTCCCATGTGCACTGGAGAAGAATGTATATTCTGTAGCTTAAGGATGAAATTTTCTGATGATGTCAATTAAGCCCATCTGATCTAGTAAGTCATTTAGAATTGCTGTTTTCTTTGCTGATTTTTTGTTTTGTATTTTGTTTAGAGGATTTATCCAGTGTTGTCAGTATGGCATTAAAGTCCGCTACTATGATTGCATTGCTATCAATATCTCCCTTGATATCTTCCAGAAGGTTTATTTATTTATTTATTTATTTATTTATTTTATTTTTTTATTTTATGTATTTGGGTGCTCTTTTATTTGGTGCATATATACTGAGTGGCCAGATTATTATTACCTTTGAATGCATAATAATCTGGCACTCAATGTATATCCTATATAATAAAAGGTTAATATGTAAATTGTCCCCTGGACCAGAAGTTCGACCAGCAGGTCAGAAAACTGCGCATGTCCTTTCCGCCTGGCCAGGCTGGCTGGACCCCTCCCATGCACGAATTCATGCATCAGGCCTCTAATATACGTATATATACACTGAGTGAACAGATTATTATACATTCAGAGATCATAATAATCTGGACACTCAGTATATATTTACCAGAGTTATATCTTCTTGTTGAATTGGTCCCTTTAATATTATGCTGTGGCCTTTCTTATCTCTTCTTATGGCCTTTACTTTGAGATCTATTTGGTCAGATATAAGTATCACAACCCCAGCTCTTTTTCTCATTTCTATTTGCCTGAAAAATGTTTTTCCACCCCTTCACTCTCAGTTGGTGTGAATCCTTTGTTCTTAGGTGGGTCTCATTTAGACAGCAAATATATGTATGGGCCATGTTTTTCTTATCCATTCAGCTGTCATATGTCTTTTGATTGGTTCATTTAATTAATTTTTAAAAAATCAATCTTTATTGTTTATATTATTACAAAAGTTCCTCATTTCCTCCCCCTCCACCGGGTTCCCACCCCACCCTCTGCCCTTTCCCCATCTCCCATTGTCCTCATCCATAGGTGCACAGTTTATGTTCAGTCTCTTCCCACACCCCCCTTTTCCCTTTTCCCCGAGAATTGTCAGTCCACTCCTCTCCCATATCTCTGATTCTATTATAATCAACAATTAATATTGTTCATCAGGTTTTTTAATTTCCTTGCATTTTTTTAATTAATAAACTTTTATATTTTTAAGAATAAATTTTAAAATCTAATAATTTTAAACCTTGTTTTTTGCGCCCTGGGAACTGAGAAGCAAACTTGTTTACATGTAAACTTGCCCTTAGGCTATCAAAAGGTGTAGCCATTCAAATGTAAATGAACACATTGTTTAAAGATAGCTGCTGGCTGGAATTGGATTACCTGTTCTGGGTGGGAAGGGCTGGTCCTCCCCTTTCTCCATTAAAATTAAGGTGTTAGCTTTAAAACCTCTTTTTGGCAAGAGACCTTAAACTTTCAGAACTTTAAAATTTTCAGGTAGTAAATCAATTACTCAGTATTTTCTCAAATCAATAATACCTCCACATGCCCAAGGATAAACTTCACACAAAAGACACTTCCAAATAGATCAACCAACCTCATCCAGACCCCACACAAGGCACTCACAGATCAACACCCCCGAGCTACAACAACTCAACACATCCAGATCTAAGCCTTCATCACTTGATTCAGCAGACCCTCAAGTTCCCCCAAAAGTTTCCAGCCATGTCTGAGAAGCAGCCCTGGGGCATGGGCAGGCGAGGAGCGAGCTGTTCTGGGCTGGGCTGCTCTGGGCCTGGCGGTTGTTGCTCCGGTCCTGGCCTCTGTTGCTCCGGGCCCGGCTGCAGCTGCTCCGCACCCAGCTGCTCCGGGCCTGGATGCTGCTGCTTCAGGCCTGGCTGCTCCCGATCCGGCTGTTCCAGGCCCTGCCACTCCGGGCCTTGTCACTCCCAGCCTGGATGCTCTGGGCCTGGCTGCTGCTGCTCTGGGTCCAGCTGCTCTGCACCCAGCTACTCCGGGCCTGCCCACTGCTACTCTGGGCCCAGCTGCTCTGGGTCTGGCCACTCCTGGCCTGGCTGCTCAAGGCCTGGCTGCTGCTGCTCTGGGCCTGGCTGCTCCAGATCTGACTGCTTCCGACCTGGCTGCTCCACATCTGGCTGCTCTGGGCCCAGCTGCTGCCACTCCTGGCCCAGCTACTACCACTCCGGGGCTGGCTGCTGCTGCTCCGGGCCCGGCAGCTCCCGACCCGGCTGCTCTGGGCGTGGCCACTCCTGGCCTGGATGCTCCGGGCCTGGCCGCTCCCGGCCTGGCTGCTGCAGGCCTGGCTGCTGCTGCTCCAAGCCTGGCTGCTCTCGACCTGGCTGCTCAAGGCCCGGATGCTCTGGTTCTGGATGCTCTGGGCCTGGCCGCCCCAGGCCTGGCTGTCACTGCCCCAGGCCTGGGTGCTCCGGGGCCTGGCTGCTGCTGTTCCGGGCCCAGCTGCCACTGCCCTGGGCCTGGCCACTCTGGGCCTGGCCGCTGCTGCTCCAACATTCTGTCTTTTTTTTTTTTTTTTTTTTTTTTTTTAACACATTTATGTTGCAATGTTGGCTGATGAGTTGAGCTCTGTCTGAATCTTTGATTTTTCAAGATTTTCTTTGTATCCTTTCTTAAATAATTTTACTATCTTTTTGCTATAACTTGACTTCTTCACATTGAAAACTTCAGTTTCTTCCTCCTCGTCCTGAAAGCTCAGCAGGCTGGCCGGCGGCACCCCTTTGTTCTCCGTGGCCTCCTGTGTGACTTCAGCCTGTTTCTGGGGTTGACGCCACCCAGGAAGCAGCCCCCGGCCTCGGCTCCGTGGCCCTCGATCAGTGGTCGCGGGCCCTCCCGCCTGGGGGCCCTTTCACCCGGCTCCTAGCCGGCACCTGGCGGCAGCTCCTGCTCCTCATCGCATTCTTCCCAGTCTCCTTCCTGCTAGGGCAATCTGGCAGCAGAGTCAACAGTCCATCATCTGCGTGCAATGTGTGCTACTCCGAGGCCTCTGCCTTTCGCCGCTCCCCTGGGATTCCGCCTCACAGCCCAGGCTCCCTCTGTTTGAGCCTGGGTCCCCAGGGTCTGGCCTACAACTGGGGTTCAGCACTGTCGGGTCCGGGGTTCAGCACAGTCCGGAGCTTTTATCTCCTTCCTGCTAAGGAACGCCAGCAAGGCACTCAGCCTCCCCCTCCTCTCTGGCTCCGTCCTCTCCGTGCACGCGCATTCAGCATGTTTCTGCACCTTAGGCTTTTACAGCTCCTCTGATTTTCCTTCTGGTTTTCTCTTTCCTTCTTGTTGTAGAATTTTCAGTCAGTCGACTTCCTGTAGCTCTGGGCAATGTCCATTTTATATTTTAGTTGTATTTTATTGAAATTGTTGTGTGCGGCTGCGGTTAGGTGTTTACCCATGCAGCCATCTTGGATCCTCTCTGATTGGTTCATTTAATACATTTACATTTAATGTTATTATTGATAATTATTTGTTGATAAGTACTTGTTTGTTGTCATTTTTATTTTTAATGTTTGTGTTTCTTCTTGGCTTTCTGTTTCTTTTTCTTACAGCAGTCCCTTTAGCATTTCTTGCATTTCTGGCTTGGTAGTGATAAACTCTCTTAGCCCTTTTTTGTCTGTGAAACTCCTGATTCCACCTTCAATTTTGAATGATAATCTTGCTGGGTATAGTATTCTTGGATTCAATCCCTTGCTTTGCATGACTATATATATATTTCATTCCATTCCCTCCTGGCCTGGTATGTGTCTGTTGAGAAATCAGTCGATATTCTAATAGGAGATCCCTTGTAGGTAACCTTCTTTCTGTAGCAACCTTTAAGATCCTTACTTTGTCGTTGGTGTTTGCCAATTTAATTATGATGTGTCTTGGTGTTGGTCTTTTGGGGTTCATCTTCTTTGGGACCCTATGTACTTCTCAGACTTGCATAATTTTTTCTTGCCACTATCAGGGAAGTTTTCTGTCATTATTTCTTCAAACAGATTTTCTATTTCTTGCTTCTCTTCCTCTTCTTCTGGTATCTCTATTATGCAAATATTGTTTTGTTTTGTGTTGTCCCAAAGCTCTCTTAGGCTCTCCTCTTGATTTTTAAGTCTTCTTTCCTGTTGCTGCTGTGTTTGTGTGTTTTTCCTTACCTTGTCTTCTAATTTGCTGATGTGATCCCCATCTTCTTCTAGTCTACTTTTTAAGCCTTCTGTTGTGTTTTTTATTGCAGCTATGTTCTTCAACAGCTCTTAGTTCCTTTTCATATTGCTGACATTCTCATTCAGCTCCTTATAATTCTCATTGAGTTGTGTGTATTTGTCATCCAGCCATTTGAGCATCCTTTTAACCATTACGGTATTTTCCAATGTATAAGATGACTGGGTGTATAAGACGATGCCCTAATTTTACAGTTAAAGCATAGGTTGAGGCCTATATTTGCTGTATAAGACTACCCCCACTTCCGAGGCAACACCAGTTCTTTCTTTAATAGACCGCCTCTCTAACTCAGCCAATCTAAGCAGGCTTTTTATGCATGCAAATTATACATGTTCTGTACCCGAAGCTACACTGTGTTCTAGTAAAAAGCCTGCTCAGTTTGGCCAGAGTCAGAGAGGCGGTCTATTAAAAAAAGAACTGGTGTTGCCTTGGAAGTGGGGTTAGTCTTATAAGTGAATATAGGCCTAAACCTATGTTTTAACTATAAAATTAGGGGGTCGTCTTATATGCCGGAAAACATGGTACTCTGAATTCTTTCTCTGATATGTTGCTAGTCTCAATTTCATTTAACTCCCTTTCTGGTGATTCCTTTTTATTATTATTTTTTTTCCTTCTGGGATTGCTTTTTTGTCTTCCCATGTTTTGCTGTAATGTTTTAATTGTAGATCCAATTGCTTTGCTACCCAGGTTCTTTTGGGGATGGTGCTACTGGTGTGATCTCTCAGTTCTCCTGGGCTTGGTAATCTAGTGTAGCTCCCTACTTAAGCTATTTGGGTTCTCTTGATGTAGGCCTTCAAGCTGAAAAGGCACAACTGCAGTATCTAGAAGTCAACAGTTGTGGAGCGGGGTGTTCCAATTTTGCTATCTTGTGCCCTTGATTTAAATCACATAGGACCAGCAGGGACTCACAGTGGCAGCCAGGAACTGTCTGTTGGGCTGATGGGGCTCAAGAAGCCTACGCTCTGGAAAGCTGTGACTGTGATATCCAGAGTTCTGCAGTTGTGGGGTGGGCAGACTCAGCTTTTGCTGCTTTACCTGTAGGGGATAGGCACATGCTCCCAGTGGTAGCTCACAGGGGCACCCACGGTAAATTTGTCAGCAAAGTGCACTGAAGCACTCTGAAGGGCCCTGACACTGAATCCTAATAATTGAGGCATCTGTGGTCAGGTATCCAGGATGAGTGAATTCATAATTTCTACTGCAGGGATGTGTATGTGTGTTTGTCCTTGTTTGTCTAAGATCACACTCAATGAGGGCTCACAGCAGATCCCTCGAGTGCTCTGTGGATAGATGGGCTCAGGGTGCCTTCCTATTGGAAATGCACCACTGTGGTGGTGTATTTGCTGGTGCAGAGCTCTGACACACTCTGAGGTGCCCTGGTGATGAAGTTGTGAAGCTGGAGTATCTGTGGGCAGATATTCAGAAAGAGGGAATTCAGAATTTCTATTGCGGGGCAGTGCACCCTTGTCTGTACAGAATCACACCCATCAGGAGTACACAGTAGCTCCCAAGTGCTGCCTATTGAATAGTGTGCCTTTGGTGCCTGCACACTAGAAACAAGAAAATGTGGTATACAGAGTTCTGTTGCTGGGGGAATTTGCACTTACTGCTGTGGGAGTGGTGCCCCTTTGGAGGTGGAGGTCCCAGGGTCCATGTGTCCATGGGTGGGGCAGCAGGATTTTGGTTGGAGTGGTTGCTGTGTCACAGTCACTGTCCAAGGCCTGTATGGGTGGTGGGACTGATGAGTTCCTAGAAAAGGCTACTCTGCCCTTCAAGATAGTGTGGGCTCCCCAAATCTAATATTTTTTTTGCTCTATTTGTTTATAAAAATGCCATAGGAATTTTTATTAGAATTGCATTAAATATATAATTCTTTGAGTAATATTGTCATTTTAATTGTTGATTCTTCCAATCCAAGAATACACAATATCTTTCTATTTATTTTTATCTTTTTAAAAATATTATCTTTATTGAAAGTATTACAGATGTCCAATTTCCCCCTCCCCCATTGACCCTTTCCATCCTCCTTCTACTCCCTCTCCAGGCTTTCCCTACCCTATTGTCTGTCAATGGGTTATGCATATATGCATATAAGTTAATTAGAGACCTGGTACACAAAATCTGTGCATGGGTGGGGTCTCTAGGCCTGATTGGTGATTAGGGCTGATCAGGGCCAGGCCGATTAGGGGCCCGAAGGCTCCAGTGGGGTCAGGAAAGGAGGCGATGATCACCAAGCTGGGTGCAGAAGGACGGATGCCAGATGCTGACACCACCATCTGTGCCGCACCACCCCATGGTTCTCCACTTCCCCACTCCTCCTTTCCTCACTGTCATGCTGCCACCAGGGCCTACCAGTCAGGGAGGGGGGAGACCCAGGACCTGCTGGCCAGGGGGAGGGCTGGGGAGAGGGACCACTGGAGGTTTGCTAGCTGGGAGGAGGGACCATGAGAGATTGGCCACCTTCCTCCCTTCTCCTTCCCTCACTGCTGCACTGCCATTGCAGTGGGCAGGTGCAGGCCAATTAGGGACTGCTAGCTAGGGGAAAGGACAGGGTGAGGGACTGCAGGAGGTTGGCCCCTCCCCCTTTTCTAGGGGGCCACATCTGCTGCCATTCACCCCTGGTTCCCTGTCCCAGCCTGGGGCCTGGCAACTGGGGGGGATGCGGAGGGAAGGACAGCAGGAGGTTGGCCAGCTGCGGGGAGGTTGGCTGAGGGAGCACATTGACCACAAGGGGGCAACTCTTGCATTGGGCGTCTGCCTCCTGGTGGTCAGTGCACATTGTAGCGACCAGTTGTTCTGGTCATTCCAATCATAATGGTGGCATAGACTTTATATATATAAAGTGTTTCCCTGAAAATAAGACATCCTCCGAAAATAAGACCTAGTGCATGGAAAGATAAGACATCCCCTGAAAATAAGACCTAGCGCAATCATATATATATATATATATATATATATATATATATATATATATATATGTTAGTTAATCTCTTTCCCACATCACCCCCCCCCCCCCAACTTTCCTCAGAAGTACATCAGTCTATTATATGCCTCAATGTCTCTGGGTCTTTTTTGTTTACCTGTTTATATTATTTATTAGATCCCACATATAAGTGAGATCATGGATAAAACTGGAGTGCATTATGCTAAGTGATATAAGCCAGTCAGTGAAAGAGAAATACCCCATGATCTCACTCACTTGTGGATAACAAATAACATTATAACCTGATGAACAAAAAGATAGATACAGAGGCAAAGAAGTATCAAACAGACTATCAAATTATAGAGGGAAGGCTTGGATGGGGAGGAAGGTAAGAGATAAACTGATGGACTTGTATGCACACATTACCAAAGGACCCAAGACACTTGGGTGGGGAGCAATTAGGGATATGGACACATATAATACCTTAATCAATAAAAAAAATTTTTTTTTTCATGTTATATCTACAACAAGAGGGGAATGTAGAGTCAGGATTGCACAGCTGTCTGCTCAGTAGAAAGCTGTTTCCTTCCAGAACACATAAAAGTGATCAGCATAAACCAATTTTTTCTCCAACCTGAAAGGAAAACACACACACACACACACACACACACACACACACACACACACACTCCCTTAAAGCTAAGTAGAAAAATCAATATTTGTCTGTGACTAGATGCTTATTTTTTCCATTTGAATTTATGGTAAAAATCATTGAGGTTTCAGTAATTTAGAAATTATGTTCTGTTGAATTAGCTCAGGCTGAAGTTTACCTAGATGTAAAGAAGAGTTCTGCCAAACAAATTAATACCTAAAAATTCAACCACTTCAAAATGAAAACAGCTTTTTAAAGAGCTTACCTATTTATGCTGAACTAATGATAATAATTATTATACATGAGTCTCATCCACACATAAAAGGAAAAACTCACATAAAACATTTTCTTGGTACCATCACTGCATGAATTAAAAGTAAAATAAAGGTACTTATTAAACAAACAAAAAAAACTTTAGAAAAATCATTAGATTTATATGGAACCACAAGAGACTCTGAATAGCCAAAGCAATCCTGAGAAAAATTAATGAAGCCAGAGGTATAACACTACCTGACAAAGTATACTACAAAGCGACAATAATCAAAACACATGGTATTGGTAGAAAAATAGACACACTGACCAGTGAAACATAATTAAGAGCCCAGAAATAATGTATACAGGCAAATTACTTTCAACAAAGGAGACAAAAACATACAATTGGTGCGTTGGGGGAAGCCTCTTTAATAAATGGTGCTAGGGAAATTGAAAAGTTACATGCAAAAGAATGAAACATTACTGTTTATCCCCATATACAAAAATTAACTCAAAATGGATCAAAGACGTAAATATAAGACCCGAAGCAATAAAGTAAATAGAAACCATAGATATTTTAATTCTAGACATTTGTCTTATGATTTTATGTATTGGACCTCAAAAGCAAGGGAAGTAAAGGCAAAAATATACGAATGAGATTACATCAAATGAAAAAATTTCTACACAGCAAAAGAAACAAAAGGAAAAAACGAAGATGACAGTGTTGGGTAAACACTGCTAAATGGCAGCCGGGCACAACAAATCCAAGGAAAAACTAAAAAACAAATGTCTATCTCCCCAAAACCAAACGAAAGCTGGCTGAGAGGAAGCCCTACATATAGACTGAAAGAGACAGAGGAGAATCCAGGGCATACGTGCTGAAAAACTGAGATGGGGGCGGGGGGAAGGCGAGGACTCGATACTGGCTGGCAGAGGATCCCTGCGAGCAGAGGGCAGTGCTTTCTGGAACCCAAGAGAGACAAGCGCCGGATCTCTCTGAAATCCAGTTTCTGGGGAGAGGCTAGACTATCTGCCATCGGGTCAGAAAGTGAGGCTGGCTTGCTTGCAGAACTGAGATTGTTTACTGTGCTGTAGTGCAAGACTGGAGATGCCAGGACGCCATCCCAGAAGCAGCTGACAGGTAGCCATTGCTGTTGGCCATGCCCCAACCTAGTGATGCCCTGAGAATCCACTCCTCACAACACATCCAAGCTACAAGCAGTGGACTTTGCATATAAATGGCCCTCTCTGTTGCAGTTTAGCAAAATTGCAACCTGGGGCAAATAGATCCAAGGAGGACAGGACTGTAGTTCACACTGTAGCTTCTGTGACAGTACTGGCCTCAGACAGTAGCTGAACTGCACCTCATTAAAACCCAGAAACCAGAGTTCTAGTGCCCAGTTTCAATCCCTCACACCCATAAGTGACACATTAGGGAGATGGTAGCACCAAAACCCCACTGAAACAAGGTGTATCTCCAGCATAGTAATTTTTCCTTTATAGACACAGTGGATCCTCACAGACAGCTGGCCTGGAGGTCAATTCCTCCCAGTATACCAACAGCAATCAAGGCTCAATTACACCAAGACTGTGCACTAAGCCCACAAAGGAATATAGCAAAAGTGACCACCTCAGGTGATTGGGGAAGCTGAGCTACTGACCCCTATAGGCCACCGACTACACAAAGCCACTCCATCAACACAGGGAAGCAGCCAAACTGAGGAAACACAGAAGCATGACACGAATGGGAGAGATGGAGCAGAGTAAACTAATGGATGACACACAGTTCAGAATCACATTTATAAGATTACTCAAGAATCTTTTAAAAACCTTTGAGAAACTTGATGAGACCTCTAAGAAGCTTGGTGAGACCTTCATGGACCTTAATGAGAATACCAAAAAAAAAAAAAAAAATGGAAAAGGACCAGCCAGAAATTAAGCATACACAATATAAAATAAAGAATATACAGAAAATATAGATCAACATGCCGTAAGAATCAAACCAAAGATCTGTAATATAAGAAAGCAAAAATCTTCCAACCAGAGAGGCAAAAAGAAAGAAGAATCCAAAAGTGTGAGGATAGTGTACCTCTGGGATGGCTTAAAATGTACCAATATCTGCATTTTTGGGGTGCCAGAAGAAGAGAGAGAGCAGAATATTGAAGGCTTAATGGAAGAAATAATGACAGAAAACTTTCCCTACCTGGTGAAATAAATAGTTCTACAAGTTCAGGAAGTGCACAGGACCTCAAACAGGAGGAATCCAAAAAAGAATACACCAAGACATATCATAATTAATATGCCAAGAGCAAAAGACAAAGAGAAAATCTTACAAGCAGCAAGAAAAAAACAACTAGTTACCTACAAGGGAGTACCCATAAGACTGTCAGCTGATTTCTCAACAGAAACTATGCAGGCCAGAAGGGCGTGGCAAGAAATATACAAAATGATGAACAAGTACCTACAACCAAGATTACTCTACCCAGCAAAGCTATCATTCAGAATTGAAGGTCAGATAAAGAACTTCACAGACAAGAATAAGCTAAATGAGTTCATCAACACCAAACCAGGATTACATGAAATGTTGAAGGGTATTCTTTAAGAAGAGAAAAAAGAAGAAAAAGGTAAAGGTAAAAAATTATGAACAACAAAAAGGCATTAAATACATACCTACCAACAAGCGAATCTAAAAATCAAGATAATAAAAAAAAAATCTGAAGAACAAAATGGACTGGTGAATATAATAGAATCAGGGACATAGAAAAGGATTGGACTAACAATTCACAGGGGAAAAGGGGTCTGAGGGGTGTGGGAAGAGATTGGATGAAAATCTTACACCTATTGATGAAGACAGTGGTGGTGGTAAGGGCGTAGGGTGGGGCTGGGAATCAGGTGGAGGGGAACTAAGTGGGGTGGGGAAGAGGAACACCTGTATTAATCTGAACAATAAAGATTTACTTAAAAACAAAACAAACTATAAACTGCTTAGGAAAGGATTTATATCTGGTCCATCTTTGTAGCCACAAAAATCATATCTAGAACAAAACCTCACACTCATTCCAATATTAAATTAAAAAGAATAACATTAATTAATAAAATTCGTGATGACCAGACTTGACAGAAAGAATCTACAAGGAAGATATGACCCCAAACCATCATACAAAGAATAGATAGAAGTTATATTTGCTGAGGAAAGAAAAACATGTTGTAATTAGGGATTAAAAAAAAAAGAAAGAAAAAGAAAAAGAAACAACAAAAGAAAAAGGCAACCAAATAAATGGGAGAAGATATTTACAGACAATACCTCAAATAAAGGGCTAATATAAAAATATATGTTATGCATACAACTCAACAACAACAAGTAATTCAATTAAAAAGTGGGAAGTGGAACTAAACAGAGTTTTCTCCCAAGAAGACATGTACATGTTCAACAGATCTATGAAAAGGTGCTCTACTAGCTATTAGGAAAATTCAAGTCAACACCAAAATGAGATATTACCTCACACCTGTTATAATGATTATTATCAGTAAAACTAGAGGCCTAGTTCACAAAATTTGTGCACTGGGGTGGGGTTCCTCAGCCCAGCCTGCTCCCTCTCACATATTGGGAGTTCTCAGGGGATGTCCTACTGATGGCTTAGGCCCGCTCCCCATTGGGAGTAGACCTAAGCCACAGTCTGGCCTCCCTTTGAGAGAGGTGACTGGGCTGATACGGAGAAGGTGCCAGCCCTATCACCCCACAGCTGCAGCCATTGCCAGTCACTGCAGCCACCAAGGTATTTTCATCAACTCTGACTCCAGTTCCTTCACAATAAAAAAAATGACAACTTTCTTTAAGCATTTTCAAGATGTGTCTTTCATAGGATATGACATTTCTTTCTTTTTCTTTTTATCCTTACCTGAGGATATGTTTCCATTAATTTTTCCCCCTTCCCTCTGATCCCAGGCTCAGCCCCTTCCCAAGCCTAAAGCCTCTGCCCCAGGCTATAGTCTTAGGAGGCATTCCCCCATTTGCACCTCCAATTACAGGCTTGGCCCTAAAGTCTCTTCCCCAGGCTTTAGGCTTGGGAAGGGGTTCTCCCACCCACACCTCTGATCAGCCCCTTCCCAAGCCTAAAGCCTCCACCTGATGGCCAGCTGGGAGTTAACTGGGTATTGGGTTAATTTGCATACTCACTCTGATTGGCTGTGGATATAGCAGAGGTACGGTCAATTTACATGTTTCTCTATTATTAGGTAAGATAAGTAATAACAAGTGTTCAAGAGGTTACAGAGAAAAAGGAACCCTCCTCATTTGCTGCTGTTGGAAATGTAAACTTGTTCAACCATTATAGAAAACAGTATGGAAGTTCCTCAAAAAAGGAAGAATAGAATTATATTTTAAAAATGTGAAAACAAAAATATTTTCATCCATTTTTTAAATTTCAGAATTATTTACAATGGCCAAGACATGGAAACTACTGAAATATCCCTCCAAATTGGATAAAGATGTGGTACATATATAGAATGTAATAATACTCAGCCATAAGAAAAGATGAAATACTACCATTTGTGAAAACATAAATGGACTTTGATAAAATCATGCTAAGTAAAATAAGTTAGAAAGTAAAAGGCAAGAATCATATGATTTCATACATGTCGGATATAAAACTGAAGCAACAAATGAACAAAGAAGAAAAAAAAGACTACTCATAAACACAGACAGCAAGATGTGTTTACCAGAGGGAAGAGGGTGGGAGAGTATTAGAGAGGAAAGGGGGTCAAATATATTATGACAAAAGAAGATTTGACTTTTGGTGATGGGCAAACAATAAAATATATAGATGATGTCTCAGAGAATTTTATAATTGCTACCTATACAATTTTATTAACCAAATAAAAGCCCAGTGCACAAAATTTGTGCACTTGGAAAGGGTGGCCCTCAGCCCAGCCTGTGCTTTCTTGTAGTCCGAGAGCCCTCAGAGGATGTCCAACTGCCACATAGGCAGAAGAAGATCCCACCACTGCTATGTGCTTGCCAACTGTGAGCCTGGGTTCTGGCTGAGCAACAACACTCCCCTGGTGGGAGTGCACTGACCACCAGGGGGTAGCTCCTGAATTGAGCATCTGAAAAGAGCAGTTAGGGGCGATAAGGCTGGCAGAGAGGGTAATTAAGGGCAATCAGGCCAGAAGGAAGGGCACTTAGGGGTGGTCAGGACAGCAGGAGAACAGTTAGGGGGCAATCAGGTCAGCAGGCAGTGGCTGTTAGGGGTGATCAGGTCAGTAGGCAGAGGTGGTTAGGGGCAATCAGGCAGGCAAGCAAGTGGTTAGGAGCCAGTGGTCCTGAATTGTGAGAGGGATGTCCAACTGTCGGTTTAGTCCCAGTCTCTGTGGGACTGGACCTAACCTGGCAGCAGACATACCCTGAGAGGTCCCAAATTGGAGAGGGTGCAGGCCAGGTTGAGGGAACGCCCACTCTGCAATAGGCCTCTAGTTATTAATAGCAAAGTACAATGTTTGCTAATAACTGATTACTATAATCATGTTGCATTCATTTCCCTTATGCACAGGTGCACCAATTCTCTCTACTAGCAGCAAGTATTTTAGCAGCTGGTTGCCACGTCATTAGTCTTGTACAGACTTGTTTGGTGTGCAGAGCAGGAAATATTTCACTTTCATAGAAAAGAAAAATAGCTTTATTTGTGTTACACTTATTAATTTATGCAGTTATTCAGTGTCTGGTAAGTTAATGTTAAAAATATTAATTTTTATTAAAATTTTATATTATTTTATCTTAATGATTACTCATTTATTTAGCCCTTTGTATTCAGCATGTCTCAATTGAAATAAACCTACATTTCTATGAAAATTAAAGCTTTTTGTTTTTTTTCTTTTTTTTTGCAGTTCACGTAAACTTAGTTTGTTTATTTGGCCTTTGAGTTTGACATGCTTGCTTTAGAATCATTTTCCCTTATAGGTCATCATTAGCACTGGGATCATTCAAAGCTATACACAAAACAAAAATCCAGATTGTTGGCTGCCTGAAACCCAGAAACAAGGGAAAATCCCTCGTTCAATATCTCAACAGAAACAAAAATCAGGCCTCTTCAAGTCAAAACCAGAAATTCAAGACCATTTTTTGTCTAATTCATCCTAAGATAACAGAAATCAGGACTTTTGAAGAGTCTAAACAAGATCAGAATCAAAGAAAGAGGGAGACAAAAAACAAACAAACAAAAAACCAACTTGCCTAAAAAGGAAAAGGGGTATTAGTCTGTGGTTCAAACCTGACTCGATGAATACCCAAAGGAAGGCCAAAGCAAAAGTTTGGAGTGTCTCTTGTCTGAACCAGGTCATCCCAGTCCTACTGTGTCTGATCTCACTATTCCAATTCAGACTCAATGGAATTCCATTTGAATTACCAGAATATGTTACCTGTTCTCTGGTTTCTTGTTTCTTGTGATCTCCAAGGATAGATCACAAATACAGGCACTAGATACCAATAAAGGCAAAAGATGTATTAAGCTTGTACCCAAGGGAGTCAGTACCAAGGAGTAAGAGAAAACTGAGGAGAAAGATTTTATTGGAGGTGTAGGGGTATGCTACATGAACTATTTTCTTCTATAATATTAGGTTGTTTGGTAATAATCCCTGTGCCTTCCTTATTGAACTGTTCAAGCTCAGCTGAGTTTTACTGTCAGGGAGCAAGTAGTTAATTGAGAGATTACTTTTTTTTTTTTTTGTAGGGGTGGTTGCATTTTTGTGCTTAACTAGTGTTTTGTTTTGTTTTGTTTCTGTATATGTGGTGTCCTTGAGATCCCAAAGTGGGTGGGTGGTGGTGTGGTGCAAGCTCTGTGTGTGTGTGTGTGTGTGTGTGTGTGTGTGTGTGTGTGTGTGTGTGTTTTTCCATTTCCTTTTTTTCTATTTTTTACTTGAGGCCCAGTGCACAAATTTGTGCATGGGTGAGGTCTCTCAGTCTGGCTAGTGATTGAGGCCTTTCAGGGCCAACTTGCCCAGTCAGTCCAGATCATGACCTCAGGATGTTGTCAGCCCAGGTAATGGAGGGGAGGGACCACAGGAGTTTGGCTGACTGTAGGAGGTTGGCTGTGGGAGCACACGTATCACCAGGCTACAAAGTTTCAAATATAGAAGATAAATCCTAACAAAAATTGCAGCTACCATGGAGCTGGAGAGAGCAAGCTAGGGTTTCCCCTGGCAATGGAGGAAGCCAAGCTTTCCACCTGCCCTGGCTGGCCTAGGCCTTGACTCCAGACTACAAAGTTTCAATTATAGAAAGTGAATAAACCCCAACAGAAATGGCTGCTGCCACAGAGCGAGCAGAAGGCTTGACTCCATTCCAGGCCACAAAGTTTCAATTGTAGAATATAAACATATACTAGATACCAGGGCCTCCGCTTGGGTCACCAGGGGCAAACCACCACAGGCCCCTTACCCAGCCTGAAAACCACCACAGGCCCCTTACCCAGGCCACCTCACACCCCAAGTGAACACCTCCCCTGATCTGGGACACCCTTCAGGACAAACCAGCTGGCTTCCACCCATGCACCAGGCCTCTATCCTATCTAATAAAAGAGTAATATGCTGATTGACCATCACTCCAATACACAAGATCAAGATAGCTGCCTCCATGTGGTCAAAGATCCTGCCCCCTTGTGGATATAAGATGGCCACTACAAGATGGCCAGCAGGAGAGGGCAGTTGTGAGACACCAGGCCTGCAAGCGGGGGGGGGGGGGGGGGGGGCAATTGGGGGTGATAAAGCCTGAAGGGGAGGGAAGTTAGGGATGACCAGGCTGGCAGAGGAGAGAAGTTGCGGGCAAACGATTGGCAGGAGAGCAATTAGACATCAATCACGTTGGCAGGGGAGTGGTTAGGGGGTGAGCAGGCTGGCAGGCAGAAGTGGTTAGAGGCAATCAGAAAGACAGGCAGGTGAGCAGTTGGGAGCCAGCAGTCCTGTATTGTCAGAGGGATTCCAGATTGAAGAGGGTGCAGGCTGGGCTGAGGAACACCCGCCCTGTGCATGAATTTCATACACCAGGCCTCTAGTCCTATATGATAAAAGAATAATATGCAAATTTTATCACTCCATCACACAAAGATGGCTGCCCCCATGTGGTCAAAGATGACTGCCTCCATGTGATCAAAGATGGTCACCACAAGATGATCAGCAGGGCAGAGCAGTGGGGAGGGACCAGGTCTGAAGGGAGGGCACTTATGGGCGATCAGGCCAGCAGGGGACTGCAGTTGTGAGGGACCAGGCCTGCAAGGGAGGGCAGTTGGAGGCGATCAAGCCTGCAGGGAGGGCAGTTAGGGGTGACCAGGCTGGCAGAGGAGGGAAGTTGAAGGCGATAGGGTCTGCAGGGAAGGGCAGTTAGGGGGGATCCAGGCCTGCAGGGGAGTGCAGTTTAGGGGGAATAGGCCAGCAGGGGAGGGCAGTTAGGAGTGACCAGGCCTGCAGGGAAGGGCAGTTAGGAGCAAACAGGCTAGCAGGGAAGCAGTTAATTATCAATCAGGCTGGCAGGGGAGTGGTTAGGAGGAGATCAGGCTGGCAGGCAGAAGCAGTTCGGGGCAATCAGAAAGGCAGGTAAGCAAGCAGTTAGGAGCCAGCAGTCCTGGAATGTAAGAGGGATGTCCAATTGCCCTTAAGGGTCCCAGATTGGAGAGGATGCAAGCTGGGCTAAGGGACCTACACCCCCATGCACAAATTTTGTGCACTGGAACTCTAGTTATTTATAATATCCACAAATTGGAAACAGCACAAATGTCCATCAGTAGTTGAGTGGATAAAAAAGTGTGATACATTTAAACAATGCAATACTAGTTGGCCCTAAAAAGGAAGGAAATATTATGCTTTGTGACAATATGGATGTACCTGGAGTCCATCCATATTATGCTAATTGAAATAAGTCAGTCAAAGACAAACACCATATAATTTCACTTATATGAGGAACATAATACACAAAGTGAATAAACAAAATAGAAATGGACTCATAGATACAAAGAGCCAACTGACAAGAGGATTGGGAGGTAAATGAAAAATGAGAAGGAATTAAGCAAAAAATATCTTAAAGACACAATCAATAGTATGGTGATTCTCAGAAGGAAAGAGGGTGGGCCCTAGTATTAGAGAGTATGAGGATATAAAAGGTCATAAAGGATTAGACTCAGTTGTGAACACAATGCACTATGAAGATGATGTGTTGTGGAATTTTACACTTGAAACCTATGTGATTTTATTAACCAGTGTCACACAAATAAATTAAATATTTCTTTAAATCAGCAAGAAATTAGGAGATCTGACAATATCTAAACTTCAGATGGCAGTTGCCTCCTAGGGATTTAAACTGACCAAAATGTAAAGCTTTGGATGAGCTGGAGCCTGTCATCCATGCCTATAAAGTTCTTAAGTGTGAACAGGACCAGAAGAAGCTACCAAAAGAATAATTCCCACTCAACATCAGGAAAAGTTACCAACAGTATTTCTAAACAAAAGGTCTGCTTCCTGAATCTGAGAAGGATACAAAATTAATTTTGTGAGAAAAAAATGGCGGAAGAATAGACAGACAGGTCCCGAGCCTTGTCCCGGAACAGAAAGAAAGAACAGCTGAGGTTCACATGAGGAGTATTTCTTGGTGAGAAAAAGGACAGTTAAAAACCAGGAAAAGGTGGAGAATTGCTGGACAGGGTTCCCCTGACCAGGCAGCCCCCATTGCGGCTGGGTTCCCTCTCAGAGAGACCAGCTCAGATGCATAGACCACACCATCTTAAAGGGGAAAGTGGATTTTATCGGAAGCTTAAAAAGTTAAAACTGCAGCAACTACCAAACAGCTGTGAGCCTCAGAACACTGGTCCCCATTTGGCGCAAACATGCAGTTTCAGAGGAGGTCTACACTCTACCATGGAAAGGTCAGATTTTGCCTGGGATAAGGTAAGTCTGTGGTCCCTACGGGAGAGAGAAACATGTGCACCTAGGGAGCTGGAAGGCCAGGGAAAGTCTGTGCCCTAGAAAACCCTGTGGCTGTTTGGACTGAAGTGAGCTGTGAATGTGAAAAGGGGTCCTCAGAGCTTCTAAAAGAAGGGATTTATAAAAAGCAACCCATATTGTTCTGATGCAAAAGGAAAGCCAAAAAATCTTAAAAGTGTGCCAGCGGCTTAGACCCAAGGGGGAAAGGAGAATACTCAGATTTGCGTGAAGCCCAATTGTTCGCACACTTGGGCCTTTTCCTCTTCAAATCCTTGCTTCTGATTAGTAAGCTCAACACATAGGATCATCCAGTTGGGGACACCCTGGGAGATTGCAGGGGAAATTGTTTTTCTGGAACCTGGAGATCGGAGTGGGGAGTGACCATCGGAGAGCCAGCGGTGGGCAGCCCGCTCCCACAAACCGGTATTGAGTACCACAGGGAAATCAGGATATAATCACAAGTTAAAGAGGCCATATAGATCTGGAAGTCAATCCAGAAACACTGCCATCCAGGGGCTGAATCACAAATTGACCCTTGTGTAAACAAAAATAAAGGAATACAAGAAAATAAGACACCACCTACTTAAAAATTAGGACTGGCTTACAACACTGAGGAGCAGTGGAATGTAGGGATCTGCAATCCTGTGCTGACTGGGAAACAGGTGTGCCAAACAGAACAATAGAGGAAGTGAATGACCTTTCACTACTGCACATTTTATTTTTATTGGTTTTTATTTTTATTTTCTTCATCTTTTACTTAAGAAACTATTTTTTTCCTCAGTTGCTTTTATATTTTTAATTATATTTTTAGTTTCAATCAGTATTATTACTACTACAACTTTACCTTTTTTAAAAATATATATTTTATTGATTTTTTACAGAGAGGAAGAGAGAAGGATAGAGAGCTAGAAACATCGATGAGAAAGAAACATCAACCAGCTGCCTCCTGCACACTCCCTACTCGGGGATGTGCCCGCAACCAATGTACATGCCCCTGACCGGAATCGAACCTGGGACCCTTGAGTCTGCAGGCCAATGCTCTATCCACTGAGTCAAACCAGTTTTGGCGACTTTACCTTTTTTAAAGTATCATTTTATTTTCACTTTATTTTTCTTTGGGATTAGTGTTCTATATTCTATTTTTATCTTTCCTTTTGCATCGTTTTACTCAGTCTCAACTATACCTTTATGCCATCACTCTCTTCCTAAACTTTTCCCTTTGAGTGATTTGTTTCTCTTACCTTTTCCTGCTTTAGATTTTCCCTATTCTTTCTATTTACCCCCTGTTAAAATTTCATCCTACTTATACATCTAAGTTATAATCCCCTGTTCCAAGTCCATACACTCCTCTCACTTCTCTGTCTTAACTATCCAATAAATTGTTTTTCTCTCTGTCCTTATGCTGTTGTTTCCTTGAATGTTGACTATATCAATTCTTTATGCTTTTTTGTGAGATTGTTTTGCTCATTCTTTTTTTTTGTTTGCTTTGTTTTTGTTTTGTCTTTTTTGCTTCTGTTTTCCATCTCCTCACTTGATATTAGTTGTTTATAGTTTATATTAATCTCCATGTACTTGTTACTGGCATTTGCTGGAATTAGAGGCTGTTCATTTCTTTCTTTCTCTCTCTATATATGGTTTTTCCCCTTTTCTTCCTTAGTCTCTTTCTTTTCTCGCTTACTTTTTTATTTCCTTACACAATTACATTTTGTCACTTCTTTTTTTTCTTTTTTTTCTTCTTCTGTCTCTCCTATCCTCTAATTTTCCTTTCTCTGATGGTCATCTTTATTAGGGGTTATAAATAGCGTGAATACATTTCTTTTCAGTGCCTGTGTGTTGTTCCTGGTTGTGTTATATTTTTGTGCCTTTAAATCAATGCAGGAGAGAGAGAACTATAATACATAACCAGACATCCTGAGAAGAGAGATCATGGGGAGACAAAAAATAAAACAGCCAGCATGTGAAAGAAAAGCAGGCATCACCAAAAAAGGAAGTAAATAAAATAAAGGCTAGCAACATGTCAGAGAAATAATTCAGAGAAATGTTCATAAGGTGGTTGGAAAGAATGGAAGACAAATTCAGTGATGTGAGTAAGAATCAAGAGGAAATGAAGAACCAATAAGAAATGAAAAAATGACATCTCAGCTGTAAAGAACTCAATAGAACACATGAAGAGTAGACTAGAAGACGTAGAGGACTGCATCAGTGAACTAGAAGACAAGGTGGGGGAAAATACCCCATTAGAGTAGCTTCTAGAAAAAAAAAATTAAAAAGCAGGAGAGCCTAAAGGAACTTTGGGACAACACAATGCACAACAACATCCGCATAATAAAGGATCCAGAAGGAGAGGAAACTGAGGAAGGAATAGAAACCTGTTTGAAGAAATAATGACAGAAAACTTTCCTGATATAGGGAAGAAAAACCTCATACAAATCCAAGAAGCTCAAAGAGTCCCAAGCAAAAGAAACCCCAAAAGACCGACACCAAGGCACATTATAATTAAATTAAATTAACAAACACCACCAACAAAGTAAGGATCTTAAAAGCGGCCAGAGAGAGAGACAGAAAGTTACAAAACAACCCGCATTGGACTAGCAAAAGATTTCTCAACAGAAACCCATCAGGCCAGAAGGGAATGGAATGAAATATACAAAGTAATGTAATGGAAGGGTTTGAACCCTGCAAGGCTATCTATCAAAATTAAAGGTGAAATCAGGAGCTTCACAGACAAAAAAGGAATAAGGGAATTTATCACCACTAAACCAAAAATGCAAGAAATGTTTAAGGGTCTCATGTACAAAAGAATATAGGAAATGAAGAAGGAACACAGGTGTAAAGAATAAGAATGGCAACAAATAAGTACCTATCAATAATAACTTTAAATGTAAATGGATTATATTCCCCAATCAAAAGACACAGGATAACAGATTGGATAAGAAAATATGACCCATTTATCTGCTATTAAAAACCCATCTTAGAAAAAAAAGATGCACACAGACTGAGGGGTTGGAAAAAGGTTTTCCAGGTGAATGGAAATGACAAAAAAGCTAGGTTAGCAATATTTATATCTGACAAATTAGATCTCAAAGTGAAGGACGTAATAAGAGATAAGGAAAATCACTTCATAATACGAAAGGGAGAAATCCAACAAGAAGAAGTAACTCTGGTAAACATATGCGTACCCAATACAGGAGCACCCAAATACATAAAAAAAAAGGCTCCTGGAGGATATCTAGAAAGAGATTGGCAGCAATAAAAACAGTAGGAGACTTTAATGCTCCACTATTACAATTGGACAAGTCCTCTAAACAAAAAATCAGCAAAGAAGCATCAATCCTAAATGACTCACTAGACCAGGTGGAATTGAGATCTTCAGAACATATCACCCCAAATTCACAGAATATACATTCTTCTCAAGTGCACGTGGGTCATTTTCAAAGATAAATCATATGCTGGGACATAGGCAAAGTATCTTCAAATTTAAGAAGATAGAAATCATGCCAAACATCTTCTCAGATCACTGTGGCATAAAACTGGAAATCAACTACAATAAAACAATCCAAAAAAATCAAACACATTGAGACTAATCAGCATGCTATTAAGCAATGACTGGGTTACCAGAGAGATCAAGGAAGAAATTAAAAAAACAAACAAAAAAACATCATGGCAACACATGACAATGAAAACACAACAATCCAAAATCTATGGGACACAGTGAAAGCAGTCTTGAGAGGGAAGTTCATAGCTCTACAAGCCTATTGCAAAAAATAAGAAACAATGGTAATAAATTACCTAACCTTACAACTCAAAGGATTAGAAAGAGCACAAGAATGGCCCAGTGTAAGCAGAAGGAAGGAAATAATAAAGATCAGAGCCGAGATAAATGACATACAGACCAAAGAAACAATACAAATGATCAACAAAACTAAGAGCTGGTTCTTTGAAAGGATAAACAATATTGATGAACCTCTAGCCAGGCTCACCAGGAAGCAGAGAGGACCTAAATAAACAAAATCATAAATGAAAGAGATGAAATAACAACAGATCCTGCTGAAATACAAAGGATTGTTACAAAATACTACAAATAACTTTATTCCAACAAATTGGACAATCTTCAGGAAATGGACATATTTCTAGAAAAATAAAGCCTCCCAAAACTCAAATAGAAAGAATTTAAACAGCTCAATGGGCGAATAACTATAGTAGAACTTGAAGCAGTGATAAAAAAGCTTCTGACAAACAAAAGCCTAGGGCCAGATGGTTTGACAGGAGAATTTTACCAAATATTCAAGGAAGAACTAAAACCTATCCTCCTCAGATTATTCTAAAATTTTTAATAGAAAAGAATACTTCCAGACTCCTTCTATGAAGCCAGCATCACCCTAATACCAAAACCACATAAAGACAATAAAATGAGAAAGTATGAACATAGATGCCAAAATCATAAATAAAATTCTAGCAAGTCAGAAAGATCATACAACATGACCAAGTAGGATTTAGCCAAGGAATGCAAGGATGGTACAATATCAGCAAATCAATAAACATGACACATCACATAAACAAACTGAGAGATAAAAATCACATAGTTATATCAATTGATGCAGAAAAGGCACTTGACAAAATCCAACACCCTTTCTTAAAAAAAACTCTCAACAAGATGGGAATAGAAGGATCATCCCTCAACATAATTTAAGCTATATTGATAAACCAGCAGCTAACATCAGACTCAATGGGCAAAAATTAAAACCATTTGCCCTAAGAACAGGAACAAGACAGGGATGCCCACTCTCACCACTCCTGTTTGACATAGTACTGGAAGTATTAGCCATTGCAATTAGACAAGAAGAAGAAATAAAAGGCATCCAAATTGGAAAAGAAGAAGTAAAGCTGTCCTCATTTGTAGATGACATGATATTGTACATAAAAACACCAAAAGACTCCATAAAAAACTAATTGACTTAATAAATGAATTCAGAAATGTATCAGGATACAAAATTAATGCTAAGAAATCTATGACGTTTCTATAACCAATAGTGAACTTACAAAAAGAGACTAAAAAAGCAATCCTATTTACCTATTTACCATTGCATCAAAAACATTAAGATACCTAGGAATAAACTTACCTAAGGAGGTAAGACCTATATGCAGAAAACTATAGGACACTGAAAAAAGAGATAGAGGAAGCCTTAAACAGATGGAAGAACATACCATGTTGGTAGAATCAACATCATTAAAATGTCCATAGTACCCAAAGCAATCTATAGATTGAATCTATAGATTCAATGCACTCTTCATTAAAATACCAATGGTATACTTCACAGACCTAGAAAATACTCTCCAAAAATTTATCTGGAATAAAAAAGACCCCAATAGCCACAGCCATCCTGAGAAAGAAGAACAAAGGAGGAGGGATTTCAATACCACATTTAAACTTGTATTACAAAGCCACTGTTCTCAAAACAGCCTTGTACTGGCACAAGAATAGACATATAGACCACTTGATATCAACCCAAATCACTATGCTCAATTAATATTTGACAAAGGAGGCATGAACATACAATGGAGTCAAGACAGTCTCTTCAATAAATGGTGTTGGGAAAATTGAACAGATATGTGTAGAAAAAAAACAACAAAAAAAACTAGATCACCAACTTACACCATACACAAACAAATAAACTCAAAATGGATACAGGACTTAAACATAAGATGGGAATACATAAAAATACTAGAGGATTCCACAGGCAGCAAAATCTCAGACATATGTTGAAAGAACTTCTTCACTGATACTACCCCTCGGGCAATGGAAGCTAAAGAGAAAATAAACAAATGGGACTACATCAAAATAAAAAGCTTTTTTACAGGAAAAGCAACTATCAACAAAACCACAAGAAACCCCACTGTATGTGAGAACATATTTACAAATGTTATCACTAATACAAGCTTAATCTCCAACATCTACAGGCAAGTTATACAATTTAATAAAATGAAGATAGATGATTCAATAAAAAATAAACAATGGACCTAAGTAGAATCATTTTGAAATAACAAAGAAGGCAAAGAGACACATGAAAACATGCTCAAAGTCACTAATTATCTGAGAGATGCAAATCAAAATGGCAATGTGGTACCAACTCACACCTGTCAGAATGAGTATCATCAACAAATGAACAAACAACAAGTGTTGGTGAGGTTGCGGAGAAAAAGGAATCCTCATGCACTGCTGGTGGTAAAGCAGAATGGGCAGTCTCTGTGCAGAACAGTATGGAGTTTCCTCAAAAAAAACTGAAAATTGAACTCCCATTTGACCCAGTAATCCCACTCCTAGGAATATATCCTAAGAAACTGGAAACACCAATAAGAAAGGATATATGCATCCCTATGTTCATAGCAGCACAATTTACAATAGCTAAGATTTGGAAACAGCGTAGGGGCCCATCAGCAGATGTGTGGATAAGCAAACTATGGTGCATCTACACAATGGAATACTATGCTGCTATAAAAAAGAAATGCATTCTTACCATTTGCAGCAGCTTGGATGGAACTGGAGAATATTATGTTAAGTGAAATAAGCCAGTCAATGAAACAAAAATACCACATGATCTCACTTATTTGTTGTAATAAAGAACATTATAAACTAATGAAAAAAGATAGATACAGAGACAGCAAAGCATAAACAGACTTTCAAATTACAGCGGGAAGGTTAGAGAGAGGTGGGGGACATAAGAGATCAATCTAGAAGCATAACAAATAGACGCAAAACATTGAAGGATGAGGGCATGTATGGGAGTGCAGTGTGAGGAGGTGGTGGAATGGCAAAATATGTACACATATAATACCTTAATGTAAAAATGGAAAAAAAGTAATTAGGAGATCTGAAACACATGATCAAATAAACTTAATTGACATATATAGAACACTAACACAAGTGCACATAGAACATTTTCAATTTTGACAACATTGCTATGCCATTAGTGAATATAACAAATTTCAATGGAAAATATTGAGTATATTCTCTTATCTACTTAGAAATCAATAACAAGAAAATGACTGGTAAATGGTTCCATAAAATAAAAAGATATAAATTGGATCTCATTAAAATTTAAGGCTTGTTTTGAAAATCATCCTATTATGAAGGCAAAAATACAAGCTACAGACCATGAGAATATATTTGAAAAGCACATATCTGTCTCAAAACTTTTACATAGAATATATAAAGAATGATCATAACAATAATAAAATTAAGAAATGTACATGTATTTCATTTAAAAGAATATAAAAATGAAAAATAAGTACATAAAAATATATAACACCATGACCTCTTAGGGAAGTGGGAAAACCACAGTAAGAAATTGCTACAGCCGAAACCGGTTTGGCTCAGTGGTAGAGCATCGGTCTGCGGACTGAAAGGTCCCGGGTTCGATTCCGGTCAAGGGCATGTACATTGGTTGCGGGCACATCCCCGGTGGGGGGTGTGCAGGAGGCAGCTGGTTGATGTTTCTCTCTCATCAACGTTTCTAGCTCTCTATCTCTCTCCCTTCCTCTCTGTAAAAAATCAATAAAATATATTAAAAAAAAGAAAAAAGAAATTGCTACACATCTATTAAAATGGTTAAAATAATAAAGTAGTAATAACAGCATATGGTTTGAGGCTATGTATGGTAAGCTGGATCACCCATACATTACTGATGAAAAGTAATGTAGTACATCCATTCTTGAAAATAATTGTTTTCTTATAAAATTTAAAATGCACATAATTTTTATTTCTCTGAGAATATTGCACAAGCCCAGCGAATGAATGCTTGTGCAATATTCTCAGAGAAATAAAAACTATGTTCACATGAAATCTATACATGTATATTTATACTAGCTTTATTCATTATAGCCCATACCTGGGAATAACCCAAATGTGGTTAAATTGAAGAATAGTTTAAAAAAAGTATAGTGCATTTATACCATGGTATACCATTCAACAATAAAAAGCACAACTATTGGTACATGCAACAACATGACTAGATCTCAAAGTAATTATACTGAGAAAAAAAGAGTCATTCATAAAAGCTTATGTACTATATTATTCCATTTATATAACATCCTTGAAAGTAATAAAATTATTGATATGGTAAAGAGATTAATAATTGCCATAGTTTGAGAAAGTGGGAAGGGGTGAGTATGGCTATAAAGTGGTAACATAAGCTAACATTATGGTCTTCAAACAATTCTGTATATTGTGGTGGTGGCTACATAAAATTTACACACATGGTAAATTACATATAACTATTAAATATAGATAAATGAGGGCATTTATTTTACTTTATTTTAAAATATATTTTATTGATTTTTTACAGAGAGGAAGGGAGAGGGATAGAGAGTTAGAAAAATCTACGAGGAGAAAAAGATGGGGACCGGCAGGAAGGTAGGGAAGGAGAGTATGTGAGCAATTGAAGGAGTGATAGAGGTGAGTGTGGACGTGTGTGTGTGTGTGTGTGTGAAATAGGGATAGTTAGACCCTGCAGTTCTTCCAGGGGGCTCCCAATCTGGGCAGTCTTAGACGGCAATACTCTGCAGCCACTGCAAACACTTCAGGGAGGACACCAGCAGCACTGAGACCATGCCATTTTGAAGAACAGAATTGCTTGAGACTAAAATCCTAGCTTCATCATCACCCAGTCTGGTCTCTAAAGCAAACCAGGACACTATAGCTGCTCTGGCAGACAATCTGCCACCCCATCTTTATACCTGCAGACCCTGTGATCTCTACCTCCAAAGGTGCGCCACCTGACAGCAGTAAGTACAACCTCCCCATCCCCAGCCCAGGATCTCAGGATTCACCGAACTCCCAGCCTCCCAGGCAGCCAGGCACTCCACTACCTAGACAGTGCTTGGGAGCCTCTGAGAGCCCCAGAGGGTGTGATTCTGCAAAGAAAAGGGTGCTTGGTCCTGCAGTAGAAATTCTGAACTCTCTCTTCCTAAATAACTGCTCATGGACACCCCGGCTGTGTAACATCAGTGCCAGAGCCCCTCAGAGTGCGTCAGAGCTCTGCACAGGCAAACGCACCACCAGTTCCATGCACACTTCCAAAGGGCAGGCACATCCAAAGTTTGAGAGCACACTTCCAAAGCTGGCAAACTTACAGCCACAGACAAGGGAAGGCTCCCAGAACCCATATATCCACAGGGCCTACTGGGGAGCTGTTTTGAGCCCCTGTTGGGTCTGATTCTTTACAGACAATGACACACTGCCCCACAGCATAAACTCTGAACTCCTTTTTTCTGAATAACTTTCCATATACACCCTCGCTGTTTAACTTTAGTGCCAGGACCGCTCAAAGCATGTCAGAACTCTGTGCAGGCAAACGCACCACCAGTTTGTGTGCGCACTCCCACACATTTCTAAAGTTTGTAAGCACACTTCCAAAGCCCATCTATCCACAGGGTGCTTGTGGGAGATAATGTGAGTCCTGGCTGGGTGTGATCTTGGACAAACAGGGATGTACTGTCCCTGGCAGTAGAAATTCTGAAACTCACTCATCCTGGACAACTCCACAGATACAACAGTAGGGTAACTTCAGTACCAGGACCCCTTAAAGTGTGTCAGAGCTCAGTGCCAGCAAACTCACCACCACAGATGTACACATTTCCAAAGGGCAGGCAGCCTGAGCCCATATATCCACAGGGTCCTCTGGGGAGTTGCTTTGAGCCCCTTCTGGGTGTGGTTGTATACAGATAAGATGCGCTGCTCCACAGAAGAAATTCTGAAACCCCTCTTCCTGAATAACTTCCAACATTCATCCTAGCGCTCAACCTCAGTGCCAGGACCCCTCAAAGCTCATCAGAGCTCTGCACCTAAAACACATCTCCACAGAAGCAAATTTCCATCATACAGGCACCCTGAGGCCATCTACACACAGGGTGATAGTAGAAGCCACTGTGAGCTCTCCCAATAGATGGTTCCTGGGTGCCACTATGAGCCCCCCCTGGACACAAGTGACTTCAACTAAGGGTGCAAGACAGGAAAAATTGGGACACTCCCCTCCATAGCTGCTAACTTCTAGACACTGCAGAAGTGCCTCTCAAGCATGCAGGGCTACAACAAGAGAACCCAAATAACTCAAGTAGGGAGCTACACCAGATTACCAAGCCCAGGAGAACTGAGATATTACACCATCCTCAAAAGAATCTGGGTAGCAAAGCAAGCAGATCTACAATTAAAACATTATAGAAAAACATGGGAAGACAAAAAAAAGTAATCCCCAAAGGAAAGAAAAAGAAGAATCACCAGGAAAAAAAGTTAAATGAAATTGAGACTAGCAGCTTATTGGAGAAAGAATTCAGAGATATGGTTATAAGGTTGTATAAATGGATGGATAACCATACACACAACTCAATGAGAATTATGAGGAGCTGAATAAGAATGTTGCTAGCATGAAAAAGAACCAAGAGGAGATGAAGAACGACATAACTACAATAAAGAACACAACAGAAGGCTTAAAAATTAGACTAGAAGAGGCTGGGGACCGCATCAGTGAGTTAGAAGACAAAGTAAAAAATAACTCACAAACACGCAGCATCAGGAAAGAAGACTTAAAAAGCAAGAGGCGAGCCTAAGAGAGTTTTGGGACAACACAAAATGAAACAATATTTGCATAATAGGGATACCAGAAAGTGAGGAAGAGAAAAAAAATGAATAGAAAACCTGTTTGAAGAAATAGTGACAGAAAATTTTTCTGATATTGGCAAGAAAAAATTATGCAAGTCCAAGAAGTACATAGAATCCCAAACAAGTTGAATACAAAAAGACCGACACCAAGACACATCATAAATAAATTGGCAAATACCAACAACAAAGTAAGAATCTTAAAGGCTGCCATAGAGAGACAGAAAGTTACTTACAAAAGATCTCCTATTAGAATATCAACTTATTTCTTAACAGAAACATAACAGACCAGAAGGGAATGGAATGAAATATACAAAGTGTTGCAAAGCAAGGGACTGAATCTAAGACCATTATACCAGGCAAGGCTATCATTCAAAAATGAAGGTGGAATCAGGAGCTTTACAGACAAAAAGGGCTAAGAAAGCTTATCACTACCAAGCCAGCAATGCAAGAAATGCTAAAGGGATTACTGTAGAAAGAAGAAAAAGAAAGGCAAGAATAAACACAAACACTAGGGAAAAAGATAACAACAAACATGTACTTGTCAATAATAATAATAAACATAAATGGATTAAATGTACCATTCAAAAGACATAGGGTAACTGAATGAATAAGAAAACATGACCCATATATTGGCTGTCTACAAGAAACCCACCTCAGAGCAAAGAATTTACACAGATTGAGAGTGAAGGAATGGCAAAACATTTTTTTCAGGCATATGGAAATGAGAAGAAAGCTGGGGTTGCAATACTTTTATCTGATAAAATAGACCTCAAAGTAAAGACCATAATAAGAGATAATGAAGGCCACTACATAATACTAAGGGGAGCAATACAACAAGAAGATATAAATCTGATAAACATATATGCTACCAATGCAGGAGCATCCAAATACATAAAAAATCTCCTGGAAGATATCAAGGGAGAGATCAACAATAATACAATCATAGTAGGGGACTTTAATACACCACTGACATCACTGGATAAATCCTCTAGGCCAAAAAAATCAGCAAATAAACAGCAATTCTAAATGACACACTAGATCAGATGGACCTAATTGACATCTTCAGAGCATTTCACCCCAAAGCCATGGAATGTATGTTCTTCTCAAGTGCACATGGAACATTTAAAAAAATAGACCACATATTGGGACACAAGCAAAGTCTCTACAATTTCAAAAAGATTGAAATCCTATCAATCATTTTCTCAGACCACAATGGCATAATATTAGAAATAAAATACAATAAAAGTATTCCTCCCCAAAACAAAACACTTGGAAGCTGTATAGCATGCTACTAAACAATGATTGGATTATCAATGAGATCAAAGAAGAAATTAAAAACATACTGGAGACTAATGATAATAATTACACAACATTGCAAATCCCATGGGACACAATGAAAGCAGTCCTGAGAGGGAAGTTTATAGCTCTACAGGCCTATCTCAAAAAAAAAAAAAAAAAAAACAAGAAAAAATTATAATAAATCATCTAATTCAACAACTCAAAGAATTAGAAAGAGAGCAATAAGAAAAGCCCACAGTGAGCAGAAGAAAGGAAATAATAAAGATCATAGCAGAAATGAATGACATAGAGACAAAAAAAAATAATAAAAAAGATCAACAAAACCAAGAGATGGTTCTTTGAAAGGATAAACAAGTTTGATGGACCTCTAGCAGGCTCACCAAGAAGCAAAGAGAGAGGACCTAAATAAACAAAATCATAAACAAAAGAAGTGAAATAACAGATCCCACAGAAATACAAAAGATTATTTAAAAATACTATGAACAACTCTGTTCTAACAAATTAGACAACCTGGAGGAAATGGACGCATTCCTAGAAAAATACAACATTCCAAAACTTACTCAAGAAGATTATAAAAATCTAATAGGCTGATAACTATGAAACAAGTTGAAGCTATGACCAAAAAGCTTCCAGCAAACAAAAGCCATGGGCCAGATGGCTTCACAGGGGAATTTTACCAAAAATTCAAGGAAGAACTAAAACCTATCCTCCTCAGACTTTTCCAAAAAATTCAAGATGAAGAAATACTTCCAAGTTCTTTCTATGAAGCTAGCATCACCCTAATACCAAAACCAGATAAAGATAATACAATGAAAGAGAATTACAGGCCAATATCCCTCATGAACATAGATGCCAAAATCATCAACAAAATTCTAGCAAATCGGATACAGCAGTACATCAGAAAGATCATACACCATGACCAAGTAGGATTTAGCCCAGGAATGCAAGGATGGTACAATATCCGCAAGTCAATAAATGTGATACATCACATAAACAAATTGAGAGATAAAAATCATATAGGCATATCAATTGATGCAGAAAAGGCATTTGACAAAATCCAACACCATTTCTTTTAAAAAAAATATATTTTATTGATTTTTCACAGAGAGGAAGAGAGAGTGATAGAGAGATAGAAACATCGATGAGAGAGAATCATCAATCAGCTGCCTCTTGTACACCCCCTACTGAGGATGTGCCCACAACCAAGGCACATGCCCTTGACCAGACTCAAACCTGGGATCCTTCAGTTCACAGCTGATGCTCTATCCACTGAGCAAAATTGGTTTTGGCTCAACACCCTTTCTGTATAAAAACTAAACAAGGTGGGAATGGAAGGATTATACCTCAACATAATAAAAGCCATATATGATAAATGCAAAGCCAACATCATACTCAATGGGCAAAAATTAAAACTTTTCCCCTAAAAACATAAATAAGGCCGGGATGCTGACTCTCACCACTCCTGTTCAACATAGTGCTGGAAGTACTAGACATTGTGATCAGACAAGAAGAAGAAATAAAAGGCATCCAAATTTAAAAAGAAGTAAAACTGTCCTTAATTGTAGATGACATACAGAACACTAATGACTCCATCAAAAAATTATTAGACTTAATAAATGAATTCAGCAGTGTAGCAGGATACAAAATTAATGCAAAGAAATTTATGGCATTTCTATACACCAACAGTGAACTTACAGAAAGTGAGACTAAAAAAAGCAATCTGATTTACCATCACATTAAAAAAAAAAAATTGAGACACCTAGGAATAAACTTAACTAAGGAAATAAAAGACCTATACGTGGAAAACTACATAACACTGAAAAAGAGATAGAGGAAGACATAAATAGAGGGAAGAACATACCACGTTCATGGATTGGTAGAATCAACATAATTAAAATGACCATACTACATAAAGCAATCTATAAATTCAATGCACTCCCCATTAAAATACCAATGGCATACTTATTCCACAGACCTAGAATGAACTCTCCAAAAATTAATCTGGAACAAAAAAAGACCTTGAAGAGCCACAGCAATCCTGAGAAAGAAGAACAAAGTAGGTGGGATCTTAATACCAGATTTCAAGCCGTATTACAAAGCCACTGTTCTTAACACAGCCTGGTACTGGCAAAAGAACAGACACATAGATCAATGGAACAGAGTAGAGAAACCAGAAATCAACTCAAACCACTAGGCCCAATTAATATTTGACAAAGGAGGCATGAACATACAATGGAGTCAAGGCAGTCTCTTCAATAAATGGTGTTGGGAAAATTGGACAGGTACATGCAAAAGAATGAAACTAGATCACCAACTTATACCATACACAAAAATAAACTCAAAATGGATACAGGTCTTAAACATAAGACCAGAAACCATAAAAATACTAGATGATTCCATAGGCAGCAAAATCTCAGACATATGCCAAAAGAACTTCTTCACTGATACTGCACCTAGGGCAATGGAAGCTAAAGAGAAAATAAACAAATGGGACTATATCAAAAATAAAAAGCTTTTCACAGCAAGGAAACTATTAATAAACAACAAGAAAGCCCACTGAATGGGGGAACATATTTGCCAATGATATCAATGATAAGGGTTTAATCTCCAACATTTCCAGAGAACTCATACAAATTAAGATAAACAGCCCAATCAAAAAATGGGCAACTGATCTAATTAGACACTTCCCAAAAGAAGACAGAAGGAAGGCCTAGAGACACATGAAAACATGCTCAAAGTCACTAATTATCCAAGAGATGAAAATCAAAACAACAATGTTGTACCATCTCACACCTGTCAGAATGGCTAACATCAACAAATCAACAAAGGACACGTGTTGGCAAGGATGAAGAGAAAAAGGAACCCTTTTGCACTGTTGGAAATGCAAACTGGTACAGCCACTGTGGAGAACAGTATGGAGTTTCCTCAAAAAACTGAAAATGGAACTCCCATTTTACCAGTGATCAAGAAACTAGAAACATGAATCAGAAAGGAGTTCATAGCAGCACAATTCCCCATAGCTAGGATTTGAAAACAGCCCAAATTCCCATTAGCTGATGTGCAAATTAAAAATCTGGGTATGTCGGAGAGAGAAGGCACGCTGAACATCAGGAACTGTGAAGAGCGCAATGAGGAGAGGGAGCCACCGCCGTGGCTGCCGCCATCAGGAGCCAGCAAGGAGCCAGGCGACAGGGCCCCCAGGCGGCAGGTGTCGCTGGGCCCACGACCGCTGACCACAGACCACGGAGCCGAGGCTGGAGGCCGCTTCCCGGGTGGTGTCAACCCTGGCAACAGGCTGAAGCCGTGCAGGAGGCCACGGAGAACAAAGAGGCGCCACGGGCCAGCCTGCTGAGCTTCCAGGATGAGGAGGAAGAAATCAAAGTTTTCAATGTGAAGAAGTCAAGTTATAGCAAAAAGATAGTAAAATTACTTAAGAAAGAATACAAAGAAGATCTTGAAAAATCAAAGATTAAGACAGAACTCAACTCATAAGCCAACATTGTAACATAAATGCGTTTTTGTTTTTTTTAAAAGACAGAATGTTGGATGGGTGGCAGCCAGGCCCAAAGCGGCCAGGCCCAGAGCAGCCAGACCCAGAGCAACCGGGCCCAGAGCAGCAACATCTGGAGCGGCCGGGCCTGGAGTGGCCATGCCTGGAGCATCCAGGTCTGGATCATCCGGGCCCAGAACAGCCAGGGCCGGAGCATTGGAAGCCAGGCCTGGAGCAGCAGGAGCCAGGTCCTGGAGCAGCAGCAGCCAGGCCTGGAGCAGCCAGGCCCAGAGCAGCTAGATTTGGAGCAGCTGGGCCTGGAGCAGCCAGGTCAGGAGCAGCCAGGTCCGGAGCAGCAGCAGCTAGGCCCGAAGCAGCAGCAGCCAGGCCCAGAGCAGCTGGGTGTGGAGCGGTGGCAGCCGGGCCCAGAGCAGCCGGACCTGGAGCAACCAGGTTGGGAGCAGCCAGGTCAGGAGCAGCCAGGCCTGGAGCAGCAGCCTCCAGGCCCGGAGCAGCCAGGCCCAGAACAGCTCCCTCCTCACCTGCCCATGCCCCAGGGCTGCTTCTCAGACATGGCTGGAAACTTTTGGGAGAACTTGAGGGTCTGCTGAATCAAGTGATGAAGGCTTAGATCTGGATGTGTTGAGTTGTAGCGCTGGGGTGTTGATCTGTGAGTGCCTTGTGTGGGGTCTGGATGAGGTTGGTTGATCTATTTGGAAGTGTCTTTTGTGTGAAGTGTATCCTTGGGCATGTGCAGGTATTATTGATTTCAGAAAATACTGAGTAATTGATTTGCTACCTGAAAAATTTAAAGTTCTGAAAGTTTAAGGTCTCTTGCCAAAAAGAGGTTTTAAAGCTAACACCTTAATTTCAATGGAGAAAGGGGAGGATCAGCCCTTCCCACCCAGAACAGGTAATCCAATTCCAGCCAGCAGCTATCTTTAAACAATGTGTTCATTTACATTTGAATGGCTACACCTTTTGATAGCCTAAGGGCAAGTTTACATGTAAACAATTTGCTTCTCAGTTCCCAGGGCGCAAAAAACAAGGTTTAAAATTATTAGATTTTAAAATTTATTCTTAAAAATATAAAAGTTTATTAATTAAAAAAACAAGGAAATTAAAAAACCTGATGAACAATATTAGCTGTTGATTAAAATAGAATCAGAGATACGGGAGAGGAGTGGACTGACAATTCTCAGGGAAAAGGGGAGTGGTGGGTCCTGGAAGAGACTAAACATAAACTGTACACTTATGGATGAGGACAATGGGGGGTGGGCAAAGGGCAGAGATTGGGGTGGGAACCTGTTGGAGGGGGGAAAAATGAGGAACTTTTGTAATAATATGAACAATAAAGATTGATTTAAAATAAAAAAATAAAAAATAAATTAAAAAATAAATGATACACATTCCAACGCAGATGTTTCCTGAAAACCTTATTTTGAATGAAAGAATCCATATATAAAGGATGACATAGCTGAAACCGGTTTGGCTCAGTGGATAGAATGTCAGACTGCAGACTGAAAGGTCCCGGGTTTGATTCTGGTCAAAGGCATGTACCTTGGTTACGGGCACATCCTCAGTAGGGGTGTGCAAGAGGCAGCTGATCAATGATTCTCTCTCATTGATGTTTCTAACTCTCTATCACTCTCTCTTCCTCTCTGTAAAAAATCAATAAAATATATTTTAATAAATAAATAAATTAATGAATTAATTAATAAAAAATTACTGGGTATGTCTACACTATGGAATGCTATGCTGCCGTGAAAAAGAAGGAACTCCTACCATTTGCAACAACGTGGATGGAGATGGAGAGCATTATGCTAAGTGAAATAAGCCAGGCAAAGAAAGATAAATATAACACGATCTCACTCATTTGTGGAATAAAATGAATGGCATAGACTGATGGACAAGAACAGATACAGAGACTGAGAAACATAGATCAGAACATCAAACCTCATGATAGGAGAGGGTTGGTGGGAAAAAGGAGTGAGATCAACCAAGGGACTTGTATATATGCAATAAGCCTAATCAATGGACACTGACAACAGGGAAGTGGGGAACAAATTGGGGGTGGGGGAAATAGGGAAATATGGACACATATAAAATTAATAATCACAATAAAAATAAAAAATAAAAAGAAATTGTGAGGTAACCAGAACTCCAAGGATGCCTGAAAACATCTTTATTGCCATGCTAGTATAGTAATATTTCCTGGGGCAACTGTGGAAGTATTTTGGATTTATGTTCCTGACCCTTCATGGGTAAGAGCCCTTACGTGGGCTAATCCACCTCCTAATGTAGTCCCCAATAATAACAAACACCTTGGTCATCCAGGAGGACCATGGATGGGGCAAGGATATATAATTACAAAGGGGTCTCCACCCAGTTTCCCTTTTGCATGACACAAAATGAAACCATTGATTTTTTTTTTAATAAACATGCAAATAGTTTTGTCTTTATTTTCAAAAATTACAAGTGCGAGTTAATTCCAATTTGGAGAAATGCAATTATATCTTTTTAAAAAATATTTTTAAATTAAATTATTATCTGTGTACATATTTTAACATTGCCCCCGCCATGCATATCCTCCCTACCCAGAGTTTTGTGTCCATTGGTTGTACTTATATGCATGTATACAAGTCCTTCGATTGATCTCTTATCTCCCCAGATCTCCCTACCCTCCCAGCTGTAATTTGACAGTCTGCTTGTTGCTTTACTGCCTTTATATCTGACTTTTGGTTTATCCATTTATAATTTTCTTTAATATCCATAAATGAGTGAGGTCATGTGGTATTTCTCTTTCATTGACTGGCTTATTTCACTCAGCATGATATTCTCTAGTTCTATCCAGGTTGCTGCAAATGATGAGAATTTCTTCTTTTTTATGGCAGCATAGTATACCATTGTGTAGATGTACGATGGTTTGCTGATCCAATCATTTGCTCACAGGCACCTAGGCTATTTCCAAATATTAGCTATTGTACATCGTGCTGCTATGAAAATAGGGGTGCATATATCCTTTCTGATTGGTGTTTCTAGTTACTTGGGATATATTCCTAGGAGTGGGATTACTGGGTCAAATGGGAGTTCCATTTTCAGTTTTTTGAGGAAACTCCACACTGTTATCCACAGTGGTTGCACAAGTCTGCATTCCCACCAGCAGTGCACAAGGGTTCCTTTTTCTCCGCAACCTCGCCAACACTTGTCGTTTGTTGATATGTTGATATTGGCTATTCTGACAGGTGTGAGATTGTACCGCATTGTTGTTTTGATTTGTATCTCTTGGATAATTAGTGACTTTGAGCATGTTTTCATGTGCCTCTTGGCCTTCCTTCTGTCTTCTTTTGAAAATATTCTATTTAGGTCCACTGCCCATTTTTTAATTGGATCATTCATCTTCCTTTTATTTAGTTGTATAAGCTGTCTGTAGATGTTGGAGATTAAACCTTTATCAGTGGTATCATTTGCAAATATGTTCTCCCATACAGTGGGCTTTCTTGTTGTTTTGTTGATGGTTTCTTTTCCTGTAAAAAAGCTTTTTATTTTGATGTAGTCCCATTTATTTATTTTCTTTTTAGCTTCCATTGCCCTAGGGGCAGTATCAGTGAAGAAGTTCTTTTGGCATATATCTGAGATTTTGCTGCCTGTGGATGCTTCTAGTATTTGTATGGTTTCCCGTCTTATGTTTAAGTCCTGTATCTATTTTGAGTTTATCCATTTTGAGCATGGTGTAAGTTGTGATCTAGTTTCATTCTTTTGCATGTATCTGTCCAATTTTCCCAACACCATTTATTGAAGAGACTGTCTTGACTCCATTGTATATTCGTGCCTCCTTTGTCAAATATTAATTGTGCATAGTGATTTGGGTTGATATCTGGGTTCTCAATTCGATTCCATTGATCTATGTCTGTTCTTGTGCCAGTACCAGGCTGTTTTGAGAACAGTGGCTTTGTAATACAGTCTGAAGTCTGGTATTGAGATCCCTCCTACTTTACTCTGCTTTCTCAGGATTGCTGTGGCTATTTGGGTCTTTTATTGTTCCAAATGAACTTTTGGAGAGTTCTTTCTAGGTCAGTGAAATATGCCGTTGGTATTTTAATGGGGAGTGAATTGAACCTATAGATTGCTTTAGGAAGTATGGACGTTTTGATGATGTTGATTCTACCAATCCATGAACATGGTATGTTCTTCCATCTGTTTACATCTTCCTCTATCTCTTTTTTCAGTGTCGTGTAGTTTTCCGCGTATAGGTCCTTTAGTACCTTAGTTAAGTTTATTCGTAGGTATCTTAATTTTTTTGGGCGATGGTAAATGGAATTGCTTTTTTAGTCTCTGTTTCTATAAATTCGCTGTTGGTGTATAGAAATGTCATAGATTTCTTGGCGTTAATTTTGTATCCTGCTACATTGCCAAATTCATTTATTAAGTCAATTAGTTTTTTAATGGAGTCTTTCGGGTTTTTTATATACAATATCATGTCATCTGCAAATAAGGATAACTTTACTTCTTCTTTTCCAATTTGGATGCCTTTTATTTCCTCCTCTTGTCTAATTGCAATGGCTAGTACTTCCAGTACTATGTCAAAAAGGAGTGGCGATAGTGGGCATCCCTGTCTTGTTCCTGTTCTTAGAGGGAATGGTTTTAGATTTTGCCCTTTGAGTATGATGCTGGCTGTGGGTTTATCATATATAGCTTTTATTATGTGGAGGTATGATCCTTGTACTCCCACCTTGTTGAGAGTTTTTATCAGAAAAGGGTGTTGGGATTTTATCAAATGCTTTTTCTGCATCAATTGATATGACTATATGATTTTTATCTTTCAACTTGTTTATGTGATGTATCACGTTTATTGATTTGCGGATATTGTACCAACCTTGCATTCCTGGAATAAATCCTACTTGGTCATGGTGTATGATCATTGTGATGCTCTGCTGGAGCTGATTTGCTAGAATTTTGTTGAGGATTTTGGCATCTATGTTCATGAGGGATATTGGCCTCTAATTCTCTTTCATTGAGTTGTCTTTATCTGGTTTTGGTATTAGGGTGATGCTGGCTTCATAGAAGGAGTTTGGAAGTGTTCCTTCCTCTTTAATTTTTTGGAATAGTCTGAGGAGGATAGGTTTTAGTTCTTCCTTGAATGTTTGGTAAAACTCTCCTGTGAAGCCATCTGGCCCTGAGCTTTTGTTTGCTGGAAGCTTTTTGATGACTGTTTCAATTTCATCCCAAGTCACTGGTCTATTGAGATTTTTAGATTCTTCCTGATTGAGTTTTGGAAGTTTGTATTTTTCTAGGAATATGTCCAATTCCTCCAGGTTGTCCAGTTTGTTGGAATAGAGTTGTTCGTAGTATTTTGTAACAATCCTTTGTATTTCGGTGGGGTCTGTTGTTATTTCACCTCTTTCGTTTCTGATTTTGTTTATTTGGGTCCTCTCTCTTTGTTTCTTGGTTAGCCTGGCTAGAGGTTCATCTATCTTGTTTATTCTTTCAAAGAACCAGCTCTTGGTTTTGTTGATCTTATGCATTGTTTCTCTGGTCTCTATGTCATTTATCTGTGCTCTGATTTTTGTTAATTCCTTCCTTCTGCTTACACTGGGCTTTTCTTGTTGCTCTTTTTCTAACTCTTTGAGTTGTAGAGTTAGATCATTTTTTACCATTTTTTCTAGTTTTTTGCAATAGGCTTGTAGGGATATGAACTTCCCTCTCAAAACTGCTTTTGCTGTGTCCCATAGATTTTGAATTGTTGTGTTTTCATTGTCATTTGTTTCCAGGATGTTTTTAATTTCTTTCTTGATTTCTTTGGTAACCCAGTCCTTGTTTAATACCATGCTGTTTAGTCTCCATGTGTTTGATTTATTTGGATTTTTTTCATTGTAGTTAATTTCCAGTTTTATGCCACTATGATCTGAGAAGATGCTTGATATGATTTCTATCTTCTTGAATTTGAACAGACTTTGCCTATGTCCCAAAATGTGGTCTATCTTTGAGAATGTCCCATGTGCGCTTGAGAAGAATGTATATTCTGTGGCTTTGGGGTGGAATGTTCTGATGATGTCGATTAATTCCATCTGGTCTAGCGAGTCATATAGGAATGATATTTCTTTGCTGATTTTTTGTTTAGATGATTTGTCAAAGGGTGACAGTGGGGTATTAAAATATCCTACTATGATTGTATTGCTATTAGTCTCTCCCATAATGTCCTCCAGCAGTTTTTTTAATATATTGGGGTGCTCTCGTATTGGGTGCATATATATTTACCAGGGTTATTTCTTCTTCTTTTATTGCTCCCTTTAGTATTATGAAGTGGCCTTCATTATCTCTTGTTATGTCCTTCACTCTGAGATCTAATTTGTCAGATATAAGTATTGCTACCCCAGCTTTTTTTTCATTTCCATTCGCCTGGAAAACCTTTTTCCATCCCTTCACCCTCAGTCTCTGTGCATCCTTTTTTCTGAGGTGGGTTTCTTGTAGACAACAGATATATGGGTCTTGTTTTCTTATGCAATATGACACCCTATGTCTTTTGATCGGAGCATTTAGTCCATTTACATTTAAAGTTATTATTGATGGATACTTATTTGATGCCATTTTTATTCTATACCCCTGTGTTCCTTCTTTGCTTTCTATTTCTTTAATTTTACAGTAGACTCTTTAGCATTTCTTGCATTGCTGGTTTGGTGGAGATAAATTCCCTTAGTCTGTTTTTGCCTGTGAAGCTCCTGATTTCACCTTCAGTTTTGATTGATAACCTTGCCAGGTACAGTATTCTTGGATTCAGACCCTTCCCTTGCATGACTTTGTATATTTCATCCCATTCCCTTCTGGCCTGATAAGTTTCTGTGGACAAATCAGTTGCTAGTCTTATGGGGGTTCCTTTATATGTAACTTTCTGTCTCTCTCTGGCTGCTTTTAAAATTCTTTTTTTGTCATTGGTGTTTGCCAGCTTAGTTATAATATGCCTAGGGGTCGGTTTTCTGGGGTTCATTCTGCTTGGGACTCTGCGAGCATCTTGGATTTGTGTGGGTTCTTTCTTCTCTATCTCAGGAAAGTTTTCTGTCATTATTTCTTGAAATACGTTTTCCATGTCTTCCTCAATTCCCTTTCCTTCTGGAACCCCTATTATTCTAATATTGTTTTGTTTTGTATTGTCCCAAAATTCCCTTAGACTTTCCTCCTGTTTTTTAATTTTTTTTTTTCCAGAAGCTGTTCTAATTGGGTATTTATTTCCATCTTGTCTTCTAGCTCGCTGATGTGGTCCTCTGCTTCTTCTAATCTACTCTTGATGCTTTCTATTGAGTTCTTTACAGTAGCAATGTCATTTTTCATTTCTTCTTGGTTCTTCTTCATTTCCTCTTGGGTCTTACTCATACTGTCAAATTTGTCTTCCATTCTTTTTAGCCATCTTATGATCATTACTCTGAATTCTTGCTCTGGTAGGTTGCTTGCCTCTATCTCGTTTACTTCCTTTTCTGGTGAATCCTGCTTTTCTTTCATATACGGGCTGTTTTTTTGTCTCCCCATGATCTAGGATGTCTGGTTGTGTAGTTCTCTCTCTCCTGCTTTGATTTAAAGGCACAAAATACAACACAAGCAGGTACAACACACAAGGCACTGAATAGAAATGTGTTTGCGATATTAATAACCACCAATAAGGGTGACTAGAACCCAGCTAACAAAAACATACAATCAAACAAAAAGCATAGGCAAATCAATCTTATAAAAAAAGCATACAACTTCAGTATAGTTAACATTCAACATACAACTTCAAAGAGTTAGAGAGAAAGACTGTTTTTTGTTTTGTTTTGTTTTGTTTTTAGGACAACTGCGAGGGAGGTGTGAGTGGGTTTGGAGCAGGTAGTTGGAAATTAGATATATACAAGTAAGGTGAAATTTTAGGAGGGGGTGGACAGAAGGAATGGGGAAAATCTAGAGCAGGAAAGGGTGAAGATAAACGGGGTACCAAAGGAAAAGATCGGAAAGAGGGTGAATGCATAAAGGTAGGGTTGAGATAGAATAAAGCATTGTAGAAGGAAAGATAGATAAAGACTGTGGAACAGTAATCCTGAAATAAAAAATATATATATAATCAAATGAAATAAAAATAATAAAAATAAACAAAAGAAAATAAGATGAAAAAGGTAAATTAGTAGTAGTAATAATGTTGATTACATATACAATGTAATAATTGTAAAGATAAAATCAAGTGAGGAAAAAGTAAAAAAATAGTTTCTTGAGTAAACATTGCAAATAATGAAAACAAAAATAAAAAACAAAAATTTAAAAATTAAAAAAATAATAATAAAATTTAAAAAATTTAAATAAAATTTGCAGTAATGAAGGTCATTCGCTTCCTCTATTGTTATGATCCAGTCCTGATTTTTAGGCAGGTTTTGCCTTGTTTTTATTACACTAGAATCAATTTGTGAATTAGCCTCTGGGGGCAGTGTTTCTAGGTTGACTTCCCAGACTCTAGAGCCTCTCCAGCTTTTTTTTTTTTTTTTTTCCGTCCTCTCTGAAGCAGGAACTACGGAGGGGGGGGAGGGGGCAGGTCCAAGCAACTGCAATCTCCCGCGACTCTCCGATATCCCTCTGAGCCAGATCCAAATGTGTTGCTCTTTAGATATCTCCCCTGTTAGGAGCCCCATCCACTTTCAAGGGTGACAACCACCCAACAGCTGGGGCTTCTACTTGTAATCACCGCCCTTGTCCTCCAGCTTCCGCGTGTGCTCTGTGCGCGCAGTCTTTTTGTTTTCGCTCTAGCTCTCTCCACCCTCTCCCTGCGAAATCTGACCTTTTCTCTGAGCAGTGGGGCACCCCTGTGAGGCCAGGTGTTTGCGCTGCCTGGGATCCACGTTCTGGGGGTCACAGATGCTTGGTGGTCACTGCGGCTGTGGATATTCAGGCCTCTGACACGATCTTATCTTCCTCTCAAGATGGCGAGCTTTCCCCGTCCAAGCCGGTAGGTAGCTCCGGGCAGGGATGTAGCCCGCGTGGGTGTTTCCCTGTGAGGGGTACCTCTGTCAGTGGCCCCCCAGCAGTTTCTTCTGGTGTCGCTGTCTCCCAGCTTGCTAATAAACACTCACAGCACAAGACCCTCAGTTGCTCTCTCTTTCTGCTTCGGGAGAGGGCTCAGAATCCGCCCATCTATTCTTCCACCATCTTACCTCCTCCAGAAAACAGGATTTTCAATATATTTTGGATCATTGAGCTCTACTTAGTTTTGATGTTAGTCTTTGGCAGTTATTGATGCTTTGTTTTATGACTCAACATGAGGTCTATCATAGTATTTCCTATAAAAGTAAGTGTATTCTGTGATAGAGTCCTATTAAATTAGATAGTTAGTTGATAGCACTTGAAGCACTTCCAGATTCTAATCTATCCAGAAACTCCTAAGTATCATCTTAAGCTCTATCTCTATAAAGTCTCTTCAACTCAGGCCTATTTCTTCAACCACCTATTTCCATACCCATATCCATGCTCATACCATGCACTGCACCCAGGTATGGGAAGGCGACACAACAACCTGTTCACTTATAAGGGGCTTATTTCTATCAGATATTCAGTTCAAGCCTTCCTTGCCTCCTCCACTCTTAGAAAGCCTCAAAGTAAAGTATGATTTTTATCTTTCATGCTGCATTGAAATAAACATCTTTCATATTCTTGTACATTATAATTGAAAGTTAAAGTTTGTTCTTCTTTTAATAACTTCCTTTCCACTTCCCAATACACTGGGGGTGGGGAACATATAGCCCATGGGCTGATAAGTCCCACAAAATCATTTGGTTTGGCCCTGCCATGGCATTAGGGATGAGTTAATTAAATGTTCAACTGAAAATGGCATGCTAATTTTTAAATTGATATGGCCCTTGGCAGAAAAAAAGTGCTCTAGCCCTCACATTAAAGGTAGTGCTACCATTATTGATCTGGGAACTCATTACCATAGTTTGTTCAGTCTGTAAACATTGAATGAGATGTACATGTAAGGTTGATGTACACAAAGATATGATATAAAGTAGTTTATTAAAAATTATAAAGAGACTATTTATAATTCAGATGTTTTTATCTCCTGGGGAAATATTAACTATACAATCAAAACCTGCATCATCTTGAATGCTACCTTTTTGTGTGTAGGTTTTTTTTAAAAAAACAACACAGATTTGTTGAATGCTATGTTTGAAGTCAAAACCAGAAAAGGAGTAGAGTAGCTTTAAAATGAATTTTTTAAAAAGTCATGCCAATGCTTTAAAAGCTCTTCAAACTATATGAAGACAGGATAAATGCAGTGATTTTGCAGCAGTTGGATAACTCATTTATTTATTAAATATATTCTATCATGTCAAATACCATAAAGAAAAAGAAGGCTGCCTCTAGAAAATATTAGGGCTTGATAATGTATTTGCATTTGTAGTGCTTTTGTTATTTGAATTCTAGAAATTCCTTGTGAATTATCTTGTTTTATATTTTAAGATTCTCTTCCTTTAAAATCTATTTGGTTTCTGTGTTCAGATACTAAAGAATAAGATTTGATTTTCAAGTTTCAGAAAGTGAGTAGCAAGTTTGAACAAGTATTTATTAGGGACAATTTGTTCCTAAATTCAGATTTGGACAATTTTTTTCAATTGATAACTAATTTTGATTTGCTAATTTATAACACCATATTTTCATAATTGATTATGGACATTCAGTTTGACTATTAAACAAGTCCCCCACCCTCCAACTGTCAAAAATCTGCTTCTAACTTTTGACTTACCCCAAACTTGACTACAGTCTGCCCTTCACATCTGTGGATTCAACCAACTGTGGATCAAAATCTGTTGGAAATCTTCAGACAACTTTTGGGAATGCAAAAAAACTCTGTTTGCAAGCCATAGTTGGTTGAATCTACAGATTCAAAAATTTGGATACAAAGCACTGACTGTATTCATTGTAAACCATCTGTGTGGAAGTGAACCCATACAGTTCAAACCTGTGTTGTTTGAAGGTCAACTGTATTGTCTTTCTTTGTGTTCTCCAACACAAAGAGTTCCCAAACATTTTGTAGGTTTTACCTATAAATATATCCAGTGTGATTTCTTTAGTTGCTATGTGACATTTAAAGTATTATTTACCCGGGGGGAAAATGGTGGCAGAATAGAGACATATTCTGAGCCTTGTCCTAGAGCAGAAAGAAAGAATAGCTGTGAGTTGCACTGGGAGTGTTTGTTCGCAAGCTAAGAGACAGCCAAACTCCAGGAGAAAGTGTGGGACTGATGGATGGGTTCCCCTGAAAGGGAAGCACCTACGGCAGCTGGGTCCCCTGCCGGTGCTATAGGCTTGGATGGGGAAATCTCGCCATTTTGAAAGGAAAAGTGGATCTTGTCAGAGGCCTGAATATCCACAGCTGCAACGATTACCAAGCAGCTGTGAACCCCAGAACACTGGCCCCAGGTGGCGCGAACACTGGGAATCAAAGGGGCTCTCCACTCTACCATGGAAAGGTCAGATTTCTCAGGGATAGCTTGAGGGCTCTAGTCCAGGTGGAAGACAGAAACGTGCATATTGCGCACTGTGGAAGCTGGAGGACTGGGGAGGTGTTTTCCTGGAGAAGCCCTGGGCTGTTGGGCTGGTGTGATCCATAATTGTGGAAGGGGTTCCTCAGAGCTGCTAACAGGGGGGATCTCTAAAGAGCAACCCATTTTGATCTGACAAGGAGGGATAGCCTGTGAGTTTCAGGGGTGGGCAGTTTGCTTGTACTTGCCTGCCAGCCTCTGTAAATTGGTTGAGTGTCACAGAGAAAAAAATCTAGAGAGGCCTTAGAGTCCTAGAAGTCAACCCAGAAACACTGCCACCCAGAGGCTGAATCACAAATTGACTCTAGTGTAATAAAAAATAAAGAAATACCAGAAATTAAAACATCGCCTGCTTAAAAATCAGGACTGGATTACAGCAGTGAGAAGCAATGAAACACAGGGAACTGCAATATTGTCAGGACTAAGAAACAGGCATGCCAAAAAGAACAATAGAGGAAGTGAATGACCTTTACTACTGCATATTTAATTTTATTTTTTAATTTTTGTTTTTATTTTCATTATTTGCATCATTTACTTAAGAAACTATTTTATCTTTTTTCCTCAATTGATTTTACCTTTTTAATCATTATATTTTTATTTGTAATCAGCACTATTACTGCTACTATCAATATTTTAACTTTTTATTTTAATTATTTTATTTTTTTAAGTGTAATTTTATTTGCTCTTTAGTGTAACACAGGATTAGTGTTCTACAGTCTATTTTCATCTTTCCTTAACCATCTCTTTATTCTATCTCAATTCTAACTTTATGCCATCAATATCTTCCTAACCTTTTCCATTTTGCTGTCCTGTTTATTTTAACCCTTTCCTGCTCTAGATTTTTCCAATTCTTTCTGCTTACTCCCTGCTAAAATTTCACCCTACTTATATATATATAATTTCCAATCCCTTGCTCCAAGTCCATACACACTTCTCTTTTTGCTATCCTAAATTTAAAAAAATTGTTTTTCTCTGTCCTTTTATAGTTGTTTGTTTGAATGTTAACTATATAAAAGTTTTATGCTTTTTTTGTGAGATTGCTTTGCTTATTATTTTGTTTGATTGTATGTTTTAGTTTTTTTTTTTTTTTTACTTCAGTTTTCCCTCTCCTCGCTTGATATTAGTTGGTGTTGTAGGTTGTATTAATCTCCAGGTACTTGTTTCTGGCATTTGCTGTAATTAGCGGTTGTTCTATTGGCATTTCCTCCCCATATATATATATATAGTTTGTTCCTCTTTTCCCTATGAGTCTCATTCTACTCTCTCTTATTTTTTTTTATCCTTTTCCCAATTTCATTTTGAAACTCCTTTCTTTCTTTCTTTCTTTCTTTCTTTTTACTCTTCTTTCTTGCCTACCTCCAATTTGCCTTTCTCTGGTGGTCACCTTTATTGGAGGTTATTAATATTGAGAATATATGGCTATTCAGTGCCTTGTGTGTTGTACCTGGTTGTGTTGTATTTTATACTTTAAATCAAGGCAGGAGAGAGACAAAAACTATATAATTAGACATGCTGAAAAGAGAGACCATGGGAAGACAAAGAAACTGCCCACATATGAAAGAAAAGCAGACATCACCAGAAAAGGAAGTAAATGAATTAGAGACAAGCAACCTATCAGAGCAAGAATTGAGAAATGGTCATAAGGTGGCTAAAAAAATAGAGGACAAATTCGACAATATAAGTAAGAACCAAGAGGAAATGAAGAACCAAGAAGCAATGAAAAATGACATCATTGCTGTAAAGAACTCAATAGAAACCATCAAGAGTAGACTAGAAGAAGCAGAGGACTGCTTCAGTGAACTAGAAGACAAGATGGGGGGAAAAATATCCAAGTAGAGCAGCTTCTGGAAAAAAATTTAAAAATCAGGAGGAGAGCCTAAGGAAAGTTTGGGACAGCACAAAACAAAACAATATCCTCATAATAGGGGTTACAGAAGGAATGGAAACTGAGGAAGGAATAGAAAACCTGTTTCAAGAAAAAAATGACAGAAAACTTTCCAGATATAGGGAAGAAAAAAATACAAACAAATCCAAGAAGCTCACAGAGTCCCAAGCAAAAGGAACCCAAAAAAACTAATACCAAGGCACATTATAATTAAATTGGCAAACACCAACAACAAAATAAGAATATTAAAAGCGGCCAGAAACAGAAAGTTACATAAAAAGGAACCCCCATCACACTAGCAACTGATTTCTCAACAGAAAAGCATCGGGCCAGAAGGAAATGGAATGACATATACAAAGTGATGAAAGGAAGGGTCTGAATGCAAGAATACTATACTCAGAAAGACAATCAATCAAAATTGAAGGTGCTATCAGGAGCTTCACAGACAAAAAATGACTAAGGAAATTTGTCACCACCAAACCAGCAATGCAAAAACTGCTAAAAAGTCTGCTGTAAACAAACAAACAAACAAACAAACAAATAATAAGCAAAGCAGGAACACAGGGGTATACAATAGAATAAAAATGGCGTCAGATAAATACCTATCAATAGTAACTTAAAATGCAAATAGATTAAATGCCCCAATCAAAAGACATAGGGTAACAGACTGGATAAGAAAACAAGACCATAAATCTGCTGTCTATAAGAAACCAATCTCAGAAAAAAAGGTGCACATAGACTGAGGGTGAAGAGATGGAAAAATGTTTTCCAGGTAAATGGAAATTAAAAAAAAACTAGGGTAGCAATACTTGAATCTGACAAATGAGATCTCAAAGTGAAGGACATTACAAGAGATAAGAAAGGCCACTTCATAATACTAAAGGGAGCAATCCAACAAGGAGAAATAACTCTAATAAGCATATATGCATCCAATACAGGAGCACCCGAATACATTAAAAAAAAAACCCCACAAAACCTTATGGAAGATATCAAGGGAGAAATTAACAGTTATACAATCACATTAGGAGACTTTAATGCCCCACTATCATCATTGGACAAATCCTCTAAACAAAAAATCAGCAAAGAAACATCAATCCTAAATGACTTACTAGATCAGATGGAATTAATTGACATATTCAGAACATTTCACCCAAAAGTCACAGAATATACATTCTTCTCAAGTGCACATGGGTCATTTTCAAAGATAGATTATATGCTGGGACATAGGCAAAGTATCTCCAAATTCAAGAAGATAGAAATCATACCAAATATTTTCTCAGATCACAGTGCCATAAAACGAAATCAACTACAATAAAAAAAAAATTCAAAGAAATAAAAAACACATGGAGACTAAATAGCATGCTATTAGTCTGGTAACAATGACTGTGTTACCAGAGAGATCAAGGAAGAAATAAAAACATTATGGAAACAAATGACAATGAAAACACAACAATCTGAAAGCTATGGGACACAACAAAGCAGTCTTGGAAGGGAAGTTCATAGCTCTACAAGCCTACTGCAAAAAACAAGAAACAATGGTAATAAATTACCTAACCCTACAACTCAAAGAGTTAGAAAAAGAGCAACAGGAAAAGCCGAGTGTAAGCAGAAGGAAATAATTAAGATCACAACAGAGATAAATGACATAGACACCAAAAAGACAATACGTAACATCAACAAAACCACCGAAACCGGTTTGGCTCAGTGGATAAAGCATCAGTCTGTGGACTGAAAGGTCCCAGGTTTGATTCCTGTCAAGGGCATGTACCTTGACTGCGTGCATATCCCCAGTAAGGGGTGTGCAAGAGGCAGCTGATCAATGATTCTCTATCATGGATGTTTCTAAATCTCTATCCCTATCTCTTCCTCTCTGTAAAAAATCAATAAAATATATTAAAAAAAAAAGATCAACAAAACCAAGAACTGTTTTTTTGAAAGGATAAACAAGATTGATAAACCTCTAGCCAGGCTCACCAAGAAGCAAAGAGAGAGGACCCAAATGAACAAAATCAGAAATGAAACAGGTAAAATAACAACAGATCCCACACAAAACAATAAAAATGACTGTTACAAAATACTACAAACAACTCTATTCCAACAAACTGGACAACCTGGAGGAAATGGACAGATTCCTGGAAAAATATAACCTTCCAAAACTCAATCAGGAAGAATCCAAACAGCTCAATAGGCCAGTAACTATGGAAAGAATTGAAGCAGTTGTCAAAAGCTTACAGCAAACAAAAGCCCAGGGTCAGATGGCTTTACTAGAGAGTTTTACTGAACATTCAAAGAAAAACTAAAACTTATCCTCTCCAGACAATTCCAAAGATATTAAGAAAAAGGAACACTTGCAAGCTCCTTCTATGAAGCCAGCATCACTCTAATACCAAAAACAGATAAAGACAACATAATGAAAGAGAATCACAGGCCAATATCCCTCATGAACATAGATACCAAAATCATCAACAAAATTCTGGCAAATTGGATCCAGCAGTACATCAGAAATATCATACACCATGACCAAGTAGGATTTATCCCAGGGATGCAAAGATGGTACAATATTCACAAATCAATAAACGTGATACATCACATAAACAAGTTGAAAGATAAAAATCACATAGTCATATCAATTAATGCAGAAAAATCATTTGACAAAATTCAACACCCTTCTTGATAAAAACTCTCAACAAGGTGGGAATAGAACGATCATACCTCAACATAATAAAAGATATATATGATAAACCCACAGCCAACATCATACTCAATGGGCAAAAACTAAAACCATTTCCCCTACGAACAGAAACAAGACAGGGATGCCCACTCTCACCATACTGTTTGACATAGTACTGGAAATATTAGCCATTGCAATTAGACAAGAAGAAGAAATGAAAGGCATCCAAATTGGAAAAGAAGAAGTAAAATTGTCCTTATTTGCAGATGACATGATATTGTACATAAAAACCCAAAAGACTCCATCAAAAAACTACTAGACTTAATAAATGAATTCGGCAATGTAGCAGGATACAAAATTAATGCTAAGAAATCTATAGCATTTCTATACACCAATTGTAAACTTACAGAAACAAACACTAAAAAAGCAATCCCATTTACCATTGCACCAAAAAAATTAAGATACCTAGGAATAACATTAACTAATGAAGTAAAAGACCTATGCATGGAAACTACAGGACACTGAAAGAAGAGATAGAGGACGATGTAAACAGATGGAAGAACATACCATGTTCATGGATTGGTAGAATCAACATCATCAAAATGTCCATACTACCCAAAGCAATGTATAGATTCATTGCACTCCCCATTAAAATACCAATGGCATATTTCACAGACCTAGTAAGAACTCTCCAAAAATTCATCTGGAATAAAAAAAGACCCCAGATATCCACAACAATCCTGATAAAGAAGAACAAAGTAGGAGGGATCTCAATACCAGATTTCAAACTGTATTACAAAGCAACTGTTCTCAAAACAGCATGGTCCTGGCACAAGAACAGACATATAGATCAATGGAATAGAATAGAAAATCCAGATATTAACCCAAATAACTATGCTCAATTAATATTTGACAAAGGAGGCATGAACATACAATGAAGTCAAGTCACTTCAATAAATGGTGTTGGGAAAATTGGACAGATACATGCAAAAGTATGAACCTAGATCACAACTTACACCATACACAAAAATAAACTCAAAATGGATACAGGACTTAAACATATGACTGGAATTCATAAAAATTCTAGAGGCATCCACAGGCAGAAAAATCTCTGCTGAAAGACATATGCTGAAAGAACTTCTCACTGATATTGCCCCTAGGGCAATGGAAGCTAAAGAGAAAATAAACAAATGGGACTACTTCCAAATTGAAAACCTTTGCACAAAAAAAAAAAAAAAAAAATCATCAACAAAACAACAAGAAAGCCCACTGTATGGGAGAACATATTTGCAAATGTTATCACTGATAAAGGTTTAATCTCCCACATCTACAGGCAACTTATACTATTTAATATAAGGAAGATAAATGATCCAATTTAAAAAATGAGCAAGGGACCTAATAGAATATTTTCAAAAGAAAACACAAGGAAAGCCAAAAGACACATGAAAACATGCTCAAAGTCACTAATTATTTAAGAGATGCAAATCAAAATGACAATGTGGTACCATCTCACACATGTCAGAATGGCTATCATCAACAAATCAACAAAGGAGAAATGTTGGTGAGGATGCGGAGAAAAAGGAACACTCGTGCACTGTTGGTGAGAATGTAGACTGGTGCAGCCACTGTGGAAAACAGTATGGAGTTTTCTCAAAAGCCTGAAAATGGAACTTCCATTTGACCCAGTAATCCCACTTCTAGGAATATATCCCAAAAAACTGGAAACACCAATACGAAAGGATATAGTACCCCTATGTTCATAGCAGCACAATTTCCAATAGCTAAGATTTGGAAACAGCATAGGTGCCTGTCAGCAGATGACTGGATCAGAAAACATAGTATCCCATTGTGTACACTATGATGCTATGATGCTGCCATAAAAAAGAAGGAATGCTTACCAATTGGATAAAATTATGCTAAGTGAAATAAGCCAGTCAATGAAAGAAAAATACCACATGATCTCACTCATTTATGGATAATAAAGAAAATTATAAACTGTTGAACAAAAAGATAGATACAGTGACAGGAAAACATCAAACAGAATGTCAAATTACAGTGGGAAGGATAGGGAGAGGTGGGGGAGATAAGAGATCAACTGAAAGACTTGTGTGCATGCATATAAGCATACCCAATGGATGAAAACCCTGGGAAGTGATGGCATGTATGGGCGTGGGGTGGAGGGGGGGGGGCAATGGTAAGATATGTACATACATAATACCTTAATAAAAAATGGGAAAAATTATTTTTTTAATCTAATTTTAATCACTGAAACATTTTTTACTTAAAACTATCTAGTTTTTTCAAATATGTGGTCATTTCATTTCTTTATTCACAATGTTATTTTTCATCCTTCACATGAATCACTAAAGTTTGTCCTTTTTTCAGTCAAATAAAAAAAATTTCTATTATAGATTACTTACTTTTTTCTTTCACTTATTTCTGCATTTTTATAACTAATAATGCTTTTTTTCTACCCCATATTTTAGATATTTTTGCTTTAGCTCCTCAGATTCTATATTGATTTTATTAATTATCTTTCTAATATTGTAACACACACACAACACACACACACACACACACACACACACACACACATATATATATATATATATAATACATATGCATATCTATCCTAATAAAAGGGTAATATACAAATTGGTCAGGATGCCCCCCCCCCCCCCCCCAGTAATGACCAAACAGCCAAATGCATGGAGTGACAATACTGACGAGGGGGTTTTAGTGAGAGATAACCGAACAACTGAACAGCAGGCTGCAAGGGGCAACCAGGCTGGCAAGGGGGACAGTGAGGGGTGACCAGTCCATCAGGGGGGAAATGAGGGGTGACCATGCTGGCAGGGGGGGCAGTGAGGGGTGACCAGGTTGGCATGTGGGGCAGTGAAGGGGTGACCAGGCAGGGGGGATAGTGAGGGGTGACCAGGTTGACATTGGGGGCAGTGAAGGGTGACCAGGCTGGCAGGGGGGACAGTTATGGGTAATCAGGCTGGCAGGAAGAGGCAGCTAGAAGTGATCAGGTTGGAAGGAGAGGCAGTTAGGGGCAATCAGGTAGGCAGGCAGGTGAGCAGTTAGGAGCCAGTGGTATTGGATTGTGAGAGGAATGTCCAACCGGGCCTAAACTGGCAGTCAGTCATCTCCTGAGGAGTCACTGATTGGAGAGGGTGTAGGCTGGGCTGAGGGACACTCCCTCCATACACGAATTCAGTGCATTGGGCCTCTAGTTGGGTTATAAAACTCACTATTTAACTTTGATTGTCACTCACAGCTTTTTCAGTTGTTCTCATTTTCGTTCACATTTAAGTAATGTGTATAGTAAGAGGAGAAACCAAGATGGCGACATAGGGTAGACACCTGAATGCAGCTTACCACAACAAATTTGAATTTAGAACTGGAAAACAGGGGAAACATTGCCCCGAAGCGCTAGACCGGCTGGCTGAGAGGAGGCTCTACCATCTGGGAAGGAGAGAGAAGACACACTGAACCTCAGGAACTGTGAAGGTGCAGAGAACTGCGCTGGTGAAAAGGCAGCCATCTGACTTCGATGCTGGCTTGGCTTGTGGAGCTTGGAGAGGGTGGGCCGAGTTTGCTACTGGCTTACTCCATGCATGAGGGGAGGGCGGATGGCTAATGCGCGACTGGCTTTCTTGTTCAGGAAGAAAACAGAAGCACCCTATTGTTATGATAGATGGCCCCAGACAGGGAGAGGCCAGACTGTCAGGCAGTGGGAAGAGATCTCTCAGAGGTGTGTGAAATCAGTGGCCATTACTGTGGGACTCAGAAACCAGACCCTCATAGGGAGGGGCTGACCAAAGCTTGTCTGTACCACACTGAGACTCCGCCCCATCCAAGAGGAACACAGAAGCCCTTCCATTGGCTAGCTTTCTCGTTCGCCCAAAGAGTACTCTCCTAGGGAGGGACAGACAGAAATCCAAAGCTTGTCTGCGCCTATACTAAAGAGGTGCACACGCCTGCAACCAATCTTGCAAGATTCACTAAAGCTTGGCTGTGCCACACTGAGACTCCACCCCATCCAAGCGGAATACAGAAACCCTCCTAGCTGAGACACTTCTGATCCTCATAGCCAATTGGCTTGGAGATCAACACTTCCCAGTGATACCAACAACAAGCAAGGCTTAACAACAAGACTGCACACACAGCTCACAAAGAACTACACCAAGACTGTCCAGCTCAGGTAACTGGGGGGCTGACCCACTGAACCATATAGGACACCTTAGCACACAAAGCCACCCTACCAATTCAGGGAAGCAGCGAAAATGCTGAGACAAGGAAACAGATCACAAACGAAAGAAATGGAAGACAAAAGGCGACTGGATATAGAGTTCAAAACCATGCTTATAAGGTTTTTCAAGAATTTCCTAGAAAATGCCGATAAAATAAATGAAACCTATGAGGATATGAAAAGGGATCAACTAGAAATAAAGAATACATTGTTTGAAATAAAAAAATATTATACAGAGTCCTAAAAACAAAATGGAAGACCGCAAGAATCACGTCAAAGATTTGGAACAGAAAGAGCCAGAGGACACTCCTTCACAGAAGCAAGAAGATAAGAGAATCCAGAAAGTTGAAGATAGTGTAAGAAACCTCTGGGACAATTTCAAATGAATCAACATCAGAATTATGGGAGTCCCAGAAGAAGAGAGAGAGCAAGTTACCGAAAGAATACTGGAAGAAATAGTGACAGAATACTTCCCCCACCTGGTGAAAGAAAGAACCCCAAACAAAAGGAATCCAAAGAGGACCACACCAAGACACATCATAATTAAAATTCCAAGAGCAAAAGACAAAGAGAGAATATTAAAAGCAGCAAGAGCAAAGCAGGTAGTTACCTATAAAGGAGCACCCATACGATTGTCAGCTGATTTCTCAACAGAAACCATGCAGGCCAGACGGGAATGGCAAGAAATAGTCAAGGTGATGAATAGCAAGAACCTACAGCCAAAAATACTCTACCCAGCAAAGCTATCACTCAGAATCGAAGGCCAGATAAAGAGCTTCACAAATTAAAAAAAAGCTAAAAGAGTTCATCACCGCCAAACCAGAATTATATGAATTGCTGAATGGGGTTATTTAGGAAGAGGAAGAAAATAAAGATAAAAATTATGATCAACAAATACATAACTGTCAACAAGTGAAATGAAAAGCCAAGGGAATTAAAAAACCTGATGAACAATATTAACTGGTGAATATAATAGAATCAGAGGTATGGAAGAGGAGTGGAAAAGGGGAGTGGGGGGTGTGGAAGAGCCTGGACAAACTGTGCACCTATGGGTGAGGACAATGTGGGGTGGGGAAAGGGCAGAGGGTGGGGTGGGAACCTTGTGGAGGGGAGCAATGGAGGGGAAAATATGAGGAACATTTGTAATAATATGAACAATAAAGATTTTTTAAAAATAAAAAATGTGTATAGTAAGGATTTAGTTTCTTAACCAGTTAACTGCCATGGTATTTTTAATTTAATTAGAAAAGGTCCACTGCTTTCATCTATGGATGCATATGATGTATAAATGGTTAACCCATGTTGATCAAGGGGGAGACAATTTGGCCTATATATTTTCTGCTTTGGAAGAACTAATTACTAGGGAAAATATTTAAATCATTTCCTACTTTTAACACATGTGCTTTCACCTACCAATCATTATAACCACAGGTTTAAGACTAGTATTTATCTTTGTGCAGGATAAAAAATGAAGTCTGAATTGAAACTGTTCACACAGGTTTCCTGTTCCTTTTAAGAACCCAGGCTGAATAATGAATGATGAGAAAAGCTTTCTTATGTACATTACACTTATTTCTTTTTCATTACACATTCTTTGATTTATACAAAGGTAAACAACATGGTTTAAATCCTTCTCATAAATAATAAAGTAGGCTGCTCTCCATTTCCATCTGTGAAGTCAGCCCAGTTGGGTCCTTTCTCCTCTTCCCCATTTCTTTAATTTTGATTTCTCTACCTTTGTAATGAGTCCCGCTCATTACTGGGGAATAAACCTTCTGTTAATACGTCTCCGACTTGTTTCCTGGCCTCAAACCTTACATTATCGTGTGAAACCTGGGTGGAGATGTACATTCTGTTTGACCTTTCATGGTCTGGGGTGCCCCTCATTCTTCTTTTTTGTGGCTCAGGAAACTCAGACTCCTCCCCAGCTTGGCAACATATGCGGTGAGTTCCAGTCCCTATTAATTCCTAGTGATCATCCTTCCAGCATCTCTGTCCATAAACCGTGGCCCGTGTCAGAGATTGCCTCCAGGCATAGCCCTCTGGACCTCCCAGGGAGGTTCCGAGCCTCAGGAGGTAGTGAAGACATTCCTATGCCCCTTGGTTCTCTGGCCTTTTGGCCTCACTCTGGACCCAGGAGGTGGGGGAGATGTCCCCTGTTGCCTCTCGAGTCCCGTGTCCATAGCCTGGGCTCAATGATTGGGACACTGGTCCTCGGGCCTCTGCTACTGACCCTAGGTTTCAAAATGGGTATACAAAAACTGATGGCCTCAGTGGGTCCTGATGACCCTAAAATGAGACTTAAACATTCGCACCGACCTCAGTAATTTCTGCCAGCAAGCCAGGAAGTAGCCCAGGGCTCCAAATGGCCAGGCTCTCACCTCCTCTCTGCTCCTTCTGTTCTCTCTGACTCTTTGGACCGAACTACTCTTTTATTTCCACCCCTCTTGCTCCTGCCAACTGCTTTTGGCTCTCTTCCTTCTTCCTCCTTTGCCACAGCTCCTTGGCCCCCCCCCACCCCCCCCGCCCCCCCCTTCCCTTCTGCGGCTGCTTTCCTGGCTGCCACTGCTGTTGCCACCACCATGTCACTTTCTGCTCCCTCTCTTCCTCCTTCTTCGCCACACCATGGCCACTGCAAGCTTTCTGCTACCTTTCTTCCCCACAGCTGTCACTGCTGCAGATGCCACCATTGCCGTCTCTGGTCACTGCACATCGCTAGAGCCACCTACCCGCCATCCCACCAGCCTCTCCAAACAGCTAAATGTGATTTCTCTTTTTGGTTGCTCTTCACTTGTGTATTGTGAGCAGCCTGCCACCATGTGGCTGCCGCCATCTTGGCATGGCGAGTCCCACCCCTCTCCTCTGGGTCCCATGGGGTCGCTGCCATCTTGGTGTGACAAGCCCCGCCCCTCTGTAACCACGTGGTCTCCAGTAGATGACCACCATTATGAACCAGTAAATCCCGCCTCTGTAGGCCTGGGCTGGTGTGGCCATCTCACCACCACCTCTCTTCCTCCTCCTCCTCCGGCCTATGGCTTGCCTCCTGCTACGCCAGCTCCCTTCCCTGACGTGTTCTCAGACCCAGGTCCGAAATCCGTAAATGGCATTTAAGGTTTTAATGCCCGTGAGGAGTAGGCAGAGGAAACCCATCTTCGACAGGAGGTGAGTCTGCAAACCCAACCCTTGCTACCTTTGAGGCCGATGGCAGCCATGCATGGTCCAAAGGGGACTGTGCATAGTGGGGGTGCAACGAAAGGACGAGTGCCACCTGGAGGATGCCTCAAGTGTGGAAACGAAGGCCACAGTGCCCTCAACTCAGGGCTCCAACCAAGCTCTGCCCAGTGTGCGGTCAAAACTGCCCCTGGAGGGAAAAGGGTGTGGGGGTGTAAAAAGAGACTGGATTAAAATCGTATAACCTATGGATGAGGACAATGGCAGGGGGCGGAGTGGGGAGGGAGGTAAGGGCAGAGGGTGGGGTGGGAACCAGGTGGAAGGGAGCTATGTGGGGGGGGGAGGAGAGGAGAAACAATTGTAATAATCTGAGCAATAAAGATTTATTTAAAAATAAAAATAAAATAAAATAGCCGAAACCGGTTTGGCTCAGTGGTAGAGCGTTGGTCTGCGGACTGAAAGGTCCCGGGTTCGATTCCGGTCAAGGGCATATATGTTGGCTGCGGGCACATCCCCAGTGGAGGATGTGCAGGAGGCGGCTGGTCGATGTTTCTCTCTCATCGATGTTTCTGGCTCTCTGTCTCTCTCCCTTCATCTCTGTAAAAATCAAGAAAATATATAAAAAATAAAATAAAATAAATAAAATAAAATACTTTGGTTAAAAAAAACCCCACAAAAAACAAAACAAAACAAAACAAAACAAACTGCCCCTGGAAAAGTGACGGGCCCTTTGCCTCTCAGCACAGAGGGACTATCCTTCCAGGTCATGACCACTGCTGGCCATGATGGAACTGACTGAAGACTGAAGATGCCCAGACTTGACGACCCCCATCACCCTCGTCAAGCCCCCAGTCAAGGTCGTGGTAGCGGGTAAGAAGATCTCCTTCCTGGTGGATTTGGTGTGGGCTACCTCTACCTTGCCCTCCTTTTCCGGGCCATTATTCCTTCCACAATCTTGGTCATGGTTATTGACTGCAAAAATGCTCTGGCCTCAGTGCCTTCTCACCCCATCCTCTTCCCCTCTCCACACTCCCTAGAGAACAACTTTTTCGCTGACACAGGCTTATCAGAAACTCAATTTTGAACTCAAGCAGTTACAGGCCTGTTCCCTCCTCCCCCTGCCTTTTCTAAATATTTTCAATAGCATACAATGATCAAAGAAAAGAAGAAATGAAGTTCTACAGTTAACTGTTGATAAGAATTTTTAAAAGACCCACTCACCTGGATAATCCTGCCTCAAGGGTTCAGAAACAGTGCTCATCTGTTTGGCCAGGTCTTACCCAGAGACCTCCAACAATGCTTATTAGAACCCAGCACTATACATCTCAGAGGCATATAGCTGGCCTCCATTGGTGGGATTTTTCCATCATTGGGTCCCAAAATTTTCTCTCCTAGCTAAGCTCTTATACCAGATCTCCTCACCCACCAAGCTTTTTCTAACTCCAGCACACCCTTCTGGTCTCTCTCCTCTCTTCTCCCAGACATCTCTAAGCCTTTCCAACTACAATATTTACTCTTAAAAGATGGAATAGCCACAGGGGTCCTCACCCAGTCCCTAGGGCCAGCCTTCACCCCTTTAGCTTACCTGTCCAGACAGCTTGATCTCAGTTTGGGGACTGCAGACCTGCCTCTGGGCTCTGGCTGCGGCTGCTGTTCTCATCAAGGAGGCCCAGAAGATCTGCCTCCAGCAACCCTTACAGGTCTTCTCCACTCAGACTACAGGATCTTCTGTCACACCGATCCTGATCTCTCCTTGCCCCCTCTCCCATACAGGAAGTCCATCTCCTGTTCCTTAAGAGTTCTGACATCTCCCTAATTCAGTCCCCAGGGCTGCACCCAGCCATCCCTTCCCAGTGCCTCCACCCAACCTGTGGCAATGCACTCCTTTCCCTAGATTGTCAGAGGCCCTCACTCAACCTCGAGTGGGACTCTCAGATCTTCCTCTCTCTAATCCCGACTTAATTCTGTTTGTGGATGGAAGCTTGTGTCTAGACCCCAAGAGACGTTGGAAAGCCTCCAACATGATAGTAACACTCAAGAGGGCCCTGGAGATAACCTTCATCCCTCTTCACCCCGCATACACTGCGAGAGGCAGTCACGAGTGCCTGCTCCTCCTGTTCCACGTGTGCAGCTGCTTCACCCCAGGGAGGAATGCATCCCAACCTTCCTACTCATCAAATGAGGGGACACCTCTCAGGGCAGGACTGGCAGGTAGACTTCACCCATATGCCCCCCACAAGAAGACCAAATATCTACTTACCATGGTAGACACCCTGACAGGGTAGACAGAGGCCTTCCCTACCTGCAAGGAAACTGCTGAGGTTGTGGCTGAGACCTTGATAACACACATAATCTCTGATATCTCCTGGAAACTGCACATACCCTACCACCCACATTCATCGGGTAAGATCCAGAGGAGCAATGGCTTTTTTAAAGACCATCTAACTAAACTCTCTCTAGAAATTTGCAGCTCCTGGCCAGACATTCTGCCCATGGTCCTGACTGGAATCCGGGCTACACCAAGGACCCCCATCTTTTTACCTTCCCAAGAATCTTATCTCCCAGGTTGTATTTCAGCTCCAGGCGTAGAAAAGCAACAAAACCAGACAAGTGATGCTATGGCAGCCTCAGGACCAGTCTTTACCTCCCAAGTGACTCAACAGAATTGCTCTCAAGAACTTCACCAACCAGTCCCTTTGTGAAATTAGGCTGCTGCACTCCTTGTCCGCCCTCCTGTCATTAGACCAACTGGTGTCTATTTCTCTAAGTTTCCTCTTTACCCCCTTTCTCATGCACTATGTCACTAGTCTTTTGCAGAACAGAATGCAGGCATTCACCAACCAGAAGGTGGGAGAGAACCTAGCATCAGAATCCTTGAGACTCCGGGTAGACCCCCCTATGGAAGATAGACCTCCAGCCCCTGCCCCTGCCCAGACTCTCAATTTTTAAATATAATATATCAAAGAGTCTGGAATGTGAGATCCTCCCTCCCCCAAAATGATGGCCAGAGTTATGACATTACTGGCATCTGCCACCAAGATATCCGCAAGACATTGAACCACCAATCAGCATGTGTTGAAGTGCCCTGGGTCCAACCCTTTCCTGTTCCTCCCCTCAAAAGGCTTCCCCACCCCTCCACGTGCTGCTGCTCTCCATCTCCGTCTGTAGAGTGAGCCCAGTTGGGTCCTTTCTGATCTTCCCCGCTCCTTTAATTCTGATTTCTCTACCTCCGTAATGAGTCCTGCTCATTACTGGGGAATAAACCTTCCTTTAATATGAAAAATAAATGAATAAACAAATAATAAGGTACTTATAAAAATTAGCATATCAATGATAAAAATGGACTACTTTTACTAAGCACTTAGTAGTGATATCATTCTAATACTTTAAATTTACTCATTGATTAAATCCTCATAACAAACCAATAGATATACCATAATTATATTTAATATACATGAAATAAAACATATGAAATACCACTAAAACCTATCAATAAAATGTAAAAAAAAATCTGAAAGGATTGACAACATTTTTATAATAGTTGTTAAAAACATTCTAGTATGAGTTTGGGATTAGGGTTAATGAAAAGGAACAGAAAAGTTTATAAGAAAAAGATGTGGATAATTTCAGCAATTAAAATACATGTTTTAAAAGAAAAACACAAATCCAAAGATAAATTTTGGGTCATGCTACTCAGGGCATGTGAACATTTAGATACAACCATAACATGAATAAGAAGGCCATTTAAAAAAGTCATTCAGTATAAGTCATTAAAATAAAAATCTACATTTGCTGAAATGGCAATATTTTTTTTTGTCATGTTAAGAGAACGTAAAGATACAATATGCATACCATGACTACACTTTCTTTAAAGACAAAGTATGGTAGGATATACTCTACCAACTTGAGAGTAGTCATCTACAGTTACTCCGATTAAAATTAATATTTGCTTTTAGGTTTTCTGTTTTATAAGAAAATATAAATTTGTGAGAAAAAAAATATTAACACTGATTTCAAAAACCAAGTTAAATTTTTATAGGAATTAAAAATACAAGATAACATAATTTAAGCACAAAGATATAAATCAGAACAGAAAAAATAGCTCCGAAACACAAGCAAATATAAAGAATAATATAACATTAACACCAAGAAGGTAGGACATAATAATGGAAAAGAAAAGAATTACTGAACATCTGCCATTAGTACAATATTGGGGAAGGATGGGTAAATGCCAATATAGGCATATATATATATATGTGTGTGTATATATATGTATATATGTGTGTGTATGTATATATATATATATATATATATATATATATATATGTATATATATATATGGTAATTATGAAAATTAGCATTTACACTAATGAAAACAGTGAAAAATGGTAACTCTCTAACATTATTTTTTGTTTAAAATATTAGATAGAGCTTTAACTTTTATTATTCATCAGTATGAATTCCCTGATGACAAATGAGATCTGACCCACTATTAAATGCCTTCCCATATTCCCTAGTTATAGGGCTTTTCACCAGTATGAATTCTCAGATGTCGAGTAAGGTTTGAGCATTTATTAAAAGACTTTCCACATTCATTACATTCATATGGTTTTTCATCTGTATGAATTCTCTGATGTTGAAAAAGTTGTGAGTTTTGAGTAAAGGCTTTCCCACATTCAAGGCATTCAAAAGGTTTCTCACCAGCATGAATTCTCTGATGTTGTCGAAGTTGTGAGCTCTGAGTAAAAGCCTTGCCACATTCCTTACAATCATAGGGTTTTTCCCCAGTGTGAATTCTCTGATGATTAGTAAGTGCTGAGCCACTACTGAAGGCTTTGCCACATTCCTTACACTCATAGGGTTTTTCACCAGTATGAATTCTCTGATGCTGAACAAGCTTTGAGCTCTGAGTAAAAGCTTTGCCACATTCCTTACATTCATAGGGTTTCTCACCTGTATGAATTCTTGCATGTTGAAAAAGTTGTGAGCTCTTAGTAAAGGCTTTCCTACATACTTTACATTCATAGGGTTTTTCACCAGTGTGAATTCTCTGATGGTCAATAAGATTTGAGCAATAACTAAAGGCTTTCCCACATTCCTTACATTCATAGGGTTTCTTACCACTATGAATTCTCTGATGCTGAGAAAGGTATGAGCTACAACTGAAGGCCTTTCCACATTCATTACATTCAAAGGGTTTTTCACCAGTATGAATTTTTAGATGTCGAGTAACATGTGAGCCACAGCTAAAGAATTTCCCACACTCCTTACATTCATAAGATTTTTCACCATTATGAATTCTTTGATGTTGAATAAATTGTGTATTCTGATTAAAGAATTTTCCACATTTCTTGCATTCATAAGGTTTCTCTTCAGAATTAATTATTTGATGCAGAGTAAAGAATGTCTGTTGAATATATGTGGGCATATATCCATTAGTAAATATTTCTTGGCTGAAATGACCATTCTGATATCCCAGTTGTCTTTCAAGGTGACTGCCATATTCCAAAACATCTCTATAATGAGAATACTCAAGGCCATACTTTGTAAGTCCCATCATCTCCCTCTGGTATGATTCTATTTCATAAATTTCCTTCTTTAAAGATAATAACTTGGTTTCACACATTGACTCCAGATCTGAAATAAATAAAATTGCAAATATTACTTCTGCCCCATTTGTGAAAAGTTAAATTTTTATAATAGAAATTGAAAAATTTAACTGATAGTAAAAATTTATCTGGTAGTAAAAGGCATATAGCTCTCAAGTATATTTGTTTAATCTGAAAAATGGACTAGAAATGTATAGAAAGTACTGAGATATAGCTATCCACATACCCTATGACATTTTAGTCAAATTTGGACCACATCTGAGTTGTGGTCCCATCCTATATAATAAAAGGGTAATATCCAAATTGACCAAATGGCAGGATGACCAGTCGCTATGACACACACTGACCACCAGGGGCAGATGCTCAATATAAGAGCTGCCCCCTAGTTGTCAGTGCGCTCCTACAGGGCAGTGCTACAGATGTTCAACTGCTGGCTTAGACTTGCTTCCCATGGGCCTAAGCCATCAGTTGGACATCCTCTGAGGGCTCATGGACTGAGAGAGAGTGCAGGCCAAGCTTAGGGAGTGCAAAAATTTCATGCACCAGGCCTCTAGTAAATACATAATGGAACTGAAAAATTCCTATTGCCTAGTTACATCCTAGATGTTCTAAGGTTGTGCTATAATATATTACTCATGTTTGTGGTAAAGCTGGTATAAACAAACCTAGTGCACTTCCAGTTGTATAAAAGTATAGCACACACAATGATAGTAGTAAGCTATGTCATCTAGGTTTGTGTAAGTACACTCTATGATGTCGCACAGTGATGAAATCATCTAACAATACCTCTTTCAGAACGAATCCGTGTTGTTAAGTGTACATGACTGTATAATGCAGAAAGTGGGAAGAAGAGATTATGGACATAGAAAACTACAATCCTTCTCAAATAATCATATGAATCAGAATCATCTGTAAAGATTGGTAAATGTACAATGTTTGAGCATATGAAAAAATGACTAGTTCCATATACATCTGTATAAGCATGTGTGTATGTATATACACATATTATAAAAACTGGATAATTTTCTGACCTTCATTTTAGTCTCTTGAAAGGAATAAATCCATAAAGTGGAAGATTCTTGGCTCTTGATATAATAAAAAAAATAAATTTGGTCTTTGCACCTGGTTCCTACCACAGAGCTTCAACAAATCTTGGAATTTCTTGTATTATAGAAGTATTTTTGTTATGCTAATGAAGTCAAACATAGTAGGTCCAAAGATAGCTTTAGGATAGACATTGGTCACCAGAAAGACCAAACATGTGATTAGAAGTTTAGAATTTTCATCTTCTCAACCTCTGGAGATATAAGAGGAACCAGAAATTGACTGGCTAATGACTCAATCATGTGAATATAAATAAATCACAATAAAAAATTCTGGACACTAAAGCTCACTGGAGCTTGATACCTGAACACACTGAAATGCTAAAAGGGTAATACATTTTGTCTCAACAGTAAGAGAATGTGGAACCTCTACATCTGGAAGCCTACCACACCTTGGCCTAATATGTATGCTTTATAGTAAAATTGCAACTATAAGTATAGAGCTTTCCTAGTGCTGTGTTATTCTAGCTATCTTTAAAACTGTAAGGGTCATGGAAGGCCCCAACTTTATAGCCAGTTGGTCGGAAGTATAGGTGTTCTGAGGACCCCCTGAGACTTACAACTGGCATCTGAAGTAAAGGCAGTATTATGTAGGGTTTTGTGGGGTTTATGTCAACTCTGGGTAATTAGTGCTAGAATTAAATTGCTGCCAACTCAGTTTGAGCAGAAACAATAGACTCCATAATAAAGAATATATTGGATGAAATATGAAAGAGATTACAGAGAGTAAACCACGTGAGGGAATAACCTGAGATAAGTCTAAGGATTTAACTACTTTGATGTGAGTGGCAGATAGGGAAGACTCAGAATCTGTTATGTGCTAGGGATTAAGTGAAACTATTGTTTGCCTTAGAATTTTGTGATGCTTATTTTAGAAGAGAGTGCTCATGTACCACCTTTAGTGACTGAGAGGAAAGGCAGCTAAAATTTAAGGCAGACAGAAAGAAAATGACAAAGTGCAAAACTCTGACATTTACTCATTATATGTTCCTAGGCAATTATTTAACCTTTCTAAATCCCCACTTCTTTATCTGTAAAGATAAAGAAATAATTACTGGAATGGTGATGAAATGTTTATAATTATCTCTCAATAAAGTGTTAAATATTTGACAAGTATTATTATGAAAAAATTTCTTACCAAAAAGTAGAATTTTTAAGCTAATGAAATGATTTGAAGACATCAAAATGGAACCTATTAGAAAATCTCTAGTATAATCTTTTTTACTTCTACCTCTATATAACCTTTTAATAATTTTAAGCTCCAAAATAACTTAAAACTATCCTCTTCTATTTTCAGTACTAATGCCCTCTTCCAAACCAGAATTATCTCTTACACAAAACACTAAAATAGCCTCCTAATCCAGTTTCCCCAGCAAATTTCACACTCAGTAATCTATTCCAGAACCAAAAATGCACTTGGCTTGGGTTTCCACCACAAAAATCTATACTTCTCATAAGGTGTTGGAAGCTATCCATTGTCTTTACTATCAGAAAAGTGTAAACAAGGAATGCAGAAGGCTCACAAACCTTGATTTGCCAGAGCTATGCACCAATTGTTTAGTTGAGACAATGGTGGCTCAAGCAATTTCCTGACCAAATAGTCTCAAAGTAAATCAATTTACTAACCTTTAAGATAGTCTGTTTATTACTGGAATTACCTGCCTGGCTAAGGGCAACATGTGTATCCAAAACTGAATAAAAGGTTGGCAAGGCCTGGGCTCTCTGCATGGCCCCCAATTTCCAAATTATTATTTCTTTTCTTGTCTCATCATTTTCCCCTGGTCCTTCTCCAGATCCCAAACCTAAGCCACGCAGGACATGGCTTCTCATAGCCAGCAGAGGCTGAATAATGTGGTTCTTACATGTCTCTCCAAACTTTACTCACATTTCACTCTCACTTGCTTATGGGGCCCAGCAATACTGGCTTTCTTTCAGTTCTTTAAACACACCAAGTTTTTCCCTTCTAGGAGGGCTTTCACAGGGGTTCTTCCCTTTTCCTAGTGTTTTCTTCTTTATTAACACATTGAATAGTAAGATCTAGCAGTAACCCTAGTACTACAGTAGTTACGAAATAGTGATGAGCACAAATAATAATTCAATATGTTGATTTTTATTCATGTCAAAATCATGGAACTAATACTATTATGGTTTGCTGAATAAACCATAATTGGAAGAAATACTAAGTTTCACTTAGAGTTTAGTAAATATTAATATTTTTTATGTTTTTAGAGATGGAGGGAGAAAGAGAAAAACATTGATGTGAGAGACATTTATAGATTTCCTCCTGTACATGCCCAACCAGGGGCCGGCCCTGCAATCTAGACATGTGCCCTGACTATGATTCAATCCCATGACCTTCTGGGGTCATGAGATTACTCTCCAACCAAATGAACACTGGCTAGGGCAAGATGCATTTTCCTCCTCATCTAAGTTAGTTGACTCCCTATATTCTATACAAAGAAATATAAAATTAGCAATCTCTGAGTCACAAGTATTCCTTTAAAAACTCCTCTGTTCAAATCACCTCATTCAGAATAAAATGGCTTTATACCTACTTCATTCAGAACAGAATTCAAAGACCATACCTAAGTCCAAAAAAATCCAAATCACCTACAGGTATACCTGAGAAGGAAAACCCCTATTTTATAACAAACTGCTGTTTGGAAGTTTCTGCTTTTACATGGCCTCTTATCCTAAAATGTTGCTTTCTAGTCTGCTTTAGCCTGTTTGAAGAATGATGAAGATAAACTTAGCTGTATGACCTTGTAGGCCAGAGACTAGATATATCCATAATCTCAATGCCATGCCAGGTACATTTTTTAATTGGATAGAACTGTACTGTTTTCAAGGCCAGCATGGAGATAACCACTAAGTGCACATAGGGCTGGCTCTTTAATAAAAAAGGGAAGTTCTGCTTATAGCCTTGCTTAGAATTTAAATTCATTTTCTCTAATCCCATTGCGAGATAATTAAAGTAAGTCTCTCCAAACTCTCCTCCTGCATTGTTTGATTGTTCGGGAACTCTGTAACATACCCTACCTCCCATATGTACCTAGCATACCAATACCCCATATATCCTGCTACTTTGCTGATCTCCTTTCACACGATTGCCTCTTGCTCACACAATGGCAGAAGCCCAAATTCTGGAAGCTATACTGAAGACTATTACTTGGAGGGGAAGAGTAGTGCAGATATACACACGCATGTGCGTGCACACACACATTTTATTTTGGGGATGGTAACAGAAAACATTTAGAGAAGTCTAAGAAAATGAACTGAATCTTAAATATGGGTAAAAGTTTTCTTTGGAGGGGAAGTGAAGGAAACCTTCTACTTGAAATTAAGTGGTGTGTTAAAGAATAATAATAAAAAGATTAGTAAGTGAGGGAAGAAATGAAACAGGTCATTTGTAAACTCAAGGTAAAAAAACAACTTAGTTTTTCTCACAGGCCTCGTGTTTTGATGACAGCTCCTAAGATAATATCTTGAAGACACTGTTTCTATACTGATCAACTGAGTTATTACCTATAATGCCTTGCTTTGTTCAATCATTTCTTACTTACCTGAACACAGACCTCTTGTCAGTTCTCTGCCAAACATCCAGGGCTCTTTCCCTTGTTCCAATAAGGAGATGACATGAGGCTTAGGTATGTAAAATCCTGCTCATAAGAAAAGACATGAATCATGATTATGCTATGGGTAAATCAGATCCATGTAAGATCCAGTCCCTTGATGATAAAAAAAAGAGAAGCCACTACAGGAATAGCCAAAGAAAAAAGATGAAGCTTCAGCCATAGCCAATTGGAATTTCAGTTTTCTTTTCTTCCTTTTCATTTCAGTTCAACCATTTATTTGGGAATAGAGAGCAAGAATTTAGCTAGTAACTAAAAAAGCAGCTAAGAAATTCACTGTGGAAGAAAACAGACATTCTAGAAGAGAATTCTAAATTACTGGTATAAATGACATTACCCACTGATAGCAGATTGCTGTAGTTTTCCAGCATTACATCTCTGTACAAGTCCCTCTGAGCAGGGTCCAGGCATTCCCACTCCTCCTGAGAGAAATCTATAGCCACATCCCTGAATATCATTGATTCCTGAAACAATAAACACATTAGTCTTGTGTAATAAAAAAAAAAATAAATAAAAAAAAGCACTTCAGACTACTGCACTTATAATGTGGGGTAAAGCAATTATATAGTGTCACTGAGAACCAGAATCTTTGGATTTCAGAAACAGAAGTAAGAGTAACATGTGTATTTAACATTAAAAAACATACAGACGGCATCAAAATTACAACAAAACTACAGGACAACCATCATTCACAACTGTCTGAAATCTAGTAGAATGGAAATTCTACAACTAGGGACTTAAAGAAAAAGCCATATTGAGACTTGTAGGAAAGGCAGAGATCAGTAATGGGCTGGTCCCACAACCACATGTGGTGAATAGAAATCAGGAGAGATATCTCAGCTGCAGAGTTTCCTCCTAAAAAATAAGGGATCCCAGACTCACATAAGCCACCCCCTGCAACCTAAGGTTCCAGTGTCAGGAAGAGAACTCCCCAAAACTCTGGCTGTAAAAAACAGCTAGGTTTGAGGCTGCATGAGAAGGATGGCTATTGGAGTCCCAGGCAGTTCCTCTTAAAGGGCCCATGCACAGACTTACTGAAACTCCCTCCCTCCGAGCTCCAGAGTTGGGGCAGCAGCTTGAAAGAGGTACCAAGGACAAATAGGGAGGAACTAAATTGTCTGACATCAGGTGCAATAGGTGGTGGTGGTGGGGAAGGGCAGCTTTCTGCCAGACAAAAGTGCTGGCATACTCTATTACTTATTTGTTGAGCTCATCCCCTCACCCCCGAAAAGCAGGCAGGTGGGTGTGATATCTGAGTCCCCATTAACCTCGCTCACATTTGTTCACCTTGCCCCAGTGACACCCCATGACCATGTCCCACCCAACTTGTGGGCACACGCAAGTTGTATCCAGTGGCTCATGCTTCAGACTTTCTTAAAATCTCTCAAATGAGCAGAATCTGACGTCAGGGTTCTCGTACTTCTTGCTAAGTGGTCCAGGTACAGCACTATCAGTAGCTGGCCTTAGTTCATAGCATGGCCTCACATGGGCACTTCCAAATCCAGCACAAGTAGCAACCTCCTAAATATTAATTTGTTGCTCATTCTAGATGGCCTCAGACAGAACAAAGGCATGGCCAATCTTGACCTAGACTTCCAGGGAGGCCCAGATTAGAGCACCCAGTGGACAGTTTCAGAACACAATAAAGCACCCCCCAATCACCTCCAGAAAGGTCACACTCAAGAGGCAGACTCTGAGCACCAGAGCACCACTGGAGTCAGTCTTGCTCTGTGTCAGGCCCCTGCACAGCTGATCCTCAAAGATGGTCAGTATTTATTGCCAATGTTTGCAGCCAATTGGCCTGGAGGTAAATCCCTCCCATTGATATGCCAACAACAATCAAGGCTCAACTGCAACATGAGGGTATACACAGCTGGAGAGGAGCACACCTGGAGTGTCCAGCTTGGGTGACAGGAGAGGGTGTGCCAATGAACCTTATATGATATCTACTACATTAGGCCACTCTACCAAGCCCAGGAGACACAACAGCTCTACCTAACACATAGAAACAAACACATGGAGGCTGCCAAAATGAATAGTCAAAGAAACATGTCCCAAAATTAAAGAATAGAACAGAATACAAGAAAAAGAACTAAGCAAAATGGAAACAAGAAATCTACTAGATGTAGAGTTCAAAAAACTTGTTATAAAGATGCTCAATGAACTTAGTGAGAACTTCAAAACTGTAAAAAAGAAACAAACGAAAATGAAGGACACACTAACTGAAATGAAGAATAATTTACAGGGAATCAATAGTAGGGTAGATGAAGTCAAGAATCAAATAATCAATTTAGGATATAAGGAAACAGAAAACACCCAATCAGAACACCAAAAACAACAACAAAACAAAACAATTCCCCTCCCCCCAACATCACACACACACACACACACACACACACACACACACACACACACATACACACACACACACCAAACAAAACAAAACAAAAAAGTAGATAGTATATGGAGTCTCTGGAACAACTTTAAGCATACCAACATTTACATCATGGGGATGCTGGAAGGAAAAGAGAGGGAACAAAAATTTAAAAACCTATTTGAAAAACATAATTACAGAAAAGTTCCCTAACCTGGTGAAGAAAATAAACATGTAGGTCAAGGAAGCACAGAGCCCCAAACAAGATGAAACCATAGAGGCCCACACTAAGATATATCATAATAAAATGCAATGGCTAAAGACAGAGAAAATTTTAGAATCACCAAGAGAAAGGCAGTTAGTTATTTCAAAGAGATCTCCCAGGGAGATATCTATAATATTATCAACAATAAAAATATATTAAAAATAAGTAAATAAATAATAAAATAAATTAGAAAGAGATGAGAGAGTGTAAAAAGGAGAGAGAGAGACTCCCATAAGACTGTCAGCTGATTTCTCAACAGAAACTGTGCAGACCAGAAGTGACTTGCAAGAAATACTCAAAGAGATGAAAAGCAAGGACCTATCAACCAAAATTACTCACATTCCATGAATCATTTAGAATCAAAGGATAGATAAAGAGCTTCCCAGAAAAGTAATTAAGTAATGTCCCATGAACATCAAACCAGTATTATATGAAATTAATGGCCTGGTGCACAAAATTTATGCATGGTTGGGGGGGTGCCCCTCAGCCTGACCTGCACCCTCTCCGATCTGGGACCCTTCGGGGAATGTCCAACTGCTGGTTTATGCTTGATCTCTTAGGCCCAAACCAGCAATTGGACATCCCCCTTGTAATCTGGGACTGCTGACTCCTAACTGCTCAACTGCCTGCCTGCCTGATCAACCTAAACCACCTTTGCCTGCCTGATTGCCCCTAACCTCTCTGCCTGCCAGCCTGCTCACCCCTAACTGCCCCCCTGTGGCCTGCTCATCCCAACTGCCCCCCCCCCCCATGCTGGCCTGCTCACCCCAACTGTGTCCCCCAGCTGGCCTGCTCACCCCCAGCTAACAGCCTGCTTGCTGCCAACTGCCCCCCACTGCCAGCCTGCTCACCCCAAATGGCCCTCCTGCCAGCCTGCTCACCCCAACTGCCCCCCACCAGCCTGCTCACCCCCAACTGCCCTCCCCTCTTGACCTTTTCACCTCTAACCACCTCTGCCTCAGCCCCACCACCATGGCTTTGTCCAGAAGGTCTCCTGGTCTAATTAACAAATTATGCCTTTATTAGTATACTAGAGACCCGGTGCACAAAATTGGTGCATGGGGGGTGGGTGGGTGGGAGGGTGTGTTTGACCCTCAGTCCAGCCTGCACCCTTTCCAATCTGGGACATCCTTCTTACAATCCAGAACTGCTTGCTCCCAATTGCTTGCATGCTGGCCTTCCTGATTGCCCTTAACCACTTCTGCCTGCCAGCCTGATTGATGCCTAATTGCTCCCCTGCCAGCTTTTTTTGCCCCTATCTGCCCTCTCCTGCAGGCCTGGTCCCCCCAACTGCTCTCCCCTGCAGGCCTGGGTCCCTCTCAACTGCTCTTCCCTGCAGGCCCAGTCACCCCCAACTTCCTTCCTCTGCCAGCTTGGTCACACCCAACTGCCCTCCCCTGCTCACCTGATTGCCCCCAACTGCCCTCCACTGCTAGCCTTGTCCCTCCCAATTGCCCTCTCTTGCTGGCCTGATCTCCTACAACTGCCCTCCCTTGCAGGCCTGGTCCCTCCCAACTGCCCACCCCTGCTGGCAATCTTGTGGTGGCCATCTTGTGTCCACATGGAGGCAGGATCTTTAAATACATGGGGGCAGCCATTTTGTGTGTTGGAGTGATGGTCAATCTGCATATTACTCTTTTATTAGATAGGGTAGAGGTCTGGTGCATGGGTGGAGGTTGGCTGGTTTGCATTAAAGGATGTGCCGGCTCAGGGTGGAGGTTCCCTTGCGGTGTGGGGTGGCCTGGGCGAGGGGCCTGTGGGGGTTTGCAGGCTGGCCATGCCCCCTTGTGAACCAAGTGGAGGCCCTGGTATTGGGCTTATTTATCTCCTACAATTGAAACTTTGTAGCCTGGAGTGGAGCCAAGCCTTCTGCTTGTTCTCTGGTGGCAGCCATTTCTTTTGGGATTTATGTATCTTCTACAATTGAAACTTTGTAGCCTTAAGCTGAGTCCTAGGCCTGGCCAGGGTATGCTGAAAGCTTGGCTTCCTCTATCGCCAGGGGCAACCCTAGGCTCCTGCTCTTCCAGCTTCATGGCTGCTGCCATTTCTGTTTGGATTTATGTATCTTTTATCATTGAAATTTTATATCCTTGAGTGGAGGCCTGGGCCAGCAAGGGGAGGTGGAAAGCTTGGCTTCCTCCATTGTTGGGAAACCCCAAGCCTTCCTCCTGCTCTCTGTAGCCATATTGGTTGGGTTTATTTGCATATCTGCTCCTGTTTGGCTGGTGGGCTTAGCTTGTGGGTGCAGTGGAGTGATGTTAATTTACATATCACTCTTTTATTAGATAGGACTAGAGGCCTAGTGCACGAAGATTTGTGCAAGAATGGGCCTTCCTTCCCCTGGCTGTTGGCACCGCCTTTGCTCCGGCCCACTTTTTCACCTTCCCACACTGTCCAGAGGCCTGAAGCGGCTGGGGCAGTGTGGAAAGCCTACGTCATTGCCATGGTGATGATGCAAGTGTCCCACCCCACCCCTGGCCACTTGCCTGCATATGCAAATTAACCCACCACCTTTGTTGGGTTAATTTGCATACTCACTCCTGATTGGCTGGTGGGTGTTGTGAAGGTATGGCCAATTTACATCTTATTCTTTTATTAGTGTGTGTGTGTGTGTGTGTGTGTGTGTGTGTGTGTGTTTGTGTGTGTGTGTATAATTTCAGAAAGAAATGGAGAGGGGGAGAGAGAAACATAAATTATAGAGAATCATGGATAGGCTGCCTCCTGCACAACCCCTACTGAGGATTGAACTCGCAACCCAGGCACATGCCCTTGACCAGAATTGAACTTGGGACCCTGCAGTCTGCACACTGATGCTCTATGCACTGAGCCAAACCAGCCAGGGCACCACCAGTCACTTTTATAATGTTGTATTGCTTCTAGAAGAAACACCGTGCCACCTTCCCATCTGACTGCCTGTCCCACCTAGCCATCTGCACACTGCTGTTTAAGACATTTCATGGGAATGGGACCATACACAATGGGTGCTTTGTGACTGGCTGCCTCACTTGGGTGTATATCTTGGAGTGGTGGGTTGCAGAGTCCTATGTGACTGACTGATATTAATCATTTGAGGAGTGACTGCACCATTTCCATTCTGAAAGCTGTGTGTGAGGGCTTGGATTTGTCCAGATCCTCATCAACACTTGCTATCAGGTAACTTTTGGTTCTAGTGACCTCGGGGTCCCACTGAAGCATTGCTCTCTAGAGCAACAATCTATTCTTTTCAATTCCATTTTAAAAGTGGAAGTTGTTTAAAATGTCTGCACAAACAACCCTATTGGTAATTTCTCGTTGCTCAGGTTCGGCTGTTACATAGCTTGCAGGGGCTAAGTCTGTACCAGGCCGACCTCACTCCCCTGCTGCTTGGTCCTGTCTGGTACTGGAGAGGGCCCTTCGGGGCACCAACCAATCCTCTGTGGGGCTGGCCACAGGCTATGTTGGACTTTGGGAACCGAAGAAAGAAGAGCGAGGTTCAGGAGCAGTTTTGGGGTCATGCCTGTTGCAGTGACTGTGCTGCTCCCTGCAGGCTGAGGTGAGTGGTGCTGGGGGAGGGGATGAGGGAGCCTTCTCTGAATGAAGCCATTGGAGTCCAACACCTCCTAGGTGCCCATATGCAGGCTTCATTATGCCCACTGTCCTGGCTTCTGTGCCTCAGAAGGCAAAGGTCCAATCAGCAAAAATGAAAACTTTAAAGAGGTGATGGGAGCTCTGCCTCAGAGTGGCTCAGATAAGGTTCAAGGTCCAGCGTGGGACTACAGACACAAGTGGGTGTGGATAGAGGCCATGTAGGCCTGGCATGGCCCTCTGGCAGGGCCCAAGTGCAGGGAGGAGCCAGAGCTTTCTTGGGAGAGAAAGTTCATGGGGCTGAAGGCTCCCTCTTCAAACACTGATCACTGGTCATGGTCTGGTCTCCAACTCCCACCCACCTGACAGAGTAAAGGGTGCCAGGCGAGGCCTCTTCCTGGCTGTTCCCATGGACTAGTTGGCTCTCCTGAGTCTGTGAGAGCAAATTATGGGGCTCTCTGCTGGGCAGCACAGCCACAGCTGCAGCCCTGAGGCCAGGCTCTGGGCTCGGAGATGGGGTCCCCAGTGCTGCAGTCCCCTGATCTGCAACCCCCGGATCCGTAGCCTCCCCAACCACAACCCATCTGATCTGAAGTCCCCCTGATCTGCAGTACCCCCATCTGCAGTATCCCTTGTCTGCAGCTCCTTTGATCCATAGCATCCCTGATCTGCAGCTCCCCGCAATCTGCAGCCCCCTATGTAATGACTGGGCTAGTTGTGAATGCATCACTATTCCAGGCCTGAGGGTGTGCTGGTGCACCGAGGCTGGTGGCGCTGGGAGCCTGCAGCTGCTCAGGACTCTGCTGTTCAGTTGTTGCATTAAGGTGTCCGTGGTTATTTGCATATTCATAAAGGGTCTTCTTTAAAAAGAGGGAAAAACACAATGAAATGGCAAAAAATACATATTTATCAGTAATTGAATTTAAAAAAATGAACAAGCAGAAGAGAAACACTCAGATACAGAGAACATTATGATGTTTGCCAGAAAGAATGAGATTAGGGAGATGGGTGAAAAAAGTGGAAGTATTACAAACAAATGCATTGTTACAGAATTGTCATGGGGATGTAAAGTACATTATAGGTAATATAGAAAGTAATATTCAAATACCTATGTATTGTGTTAGAAGGTTATGAGATTTATCAAGATGATCACTTAATAAGTTATATAATGTCTAATCACTAGGGTGCATACCTTAAACTAATATAACATTGCATGGTAATTATAATTAAACAATAAAAAATGACAAATAAAAAATTAAATTAAATGTTAAATGTTAAACAATTAAAACAAACAATTTCTTGACTTGTCCCATAGAAAATAGTATGAAAATACCTCAGAAAAAAATATATATATATGCCTTATGATCCAGCAATTCCATGTCTGTGTATTTATAAAAAATAAAAAAATAAAAAAAACACCAAAAACACTACTAGTAATTAAAAAAAATATATGTACCCATGTTCACTGTAGCATTATTTACAGTAGGCAAGATGAATGGATTAAGAAAATTTTATGTGTGTGCATCTATCTACATATATATCTCTATACCTCTCTATCTCTCTATCTTTACCTATAATAATAAAAGCGTAAAATGCTAATTAGACTGGACAGACAAATGATCTTCGGAACATCATTCTGGACATCCTTCTGGACAAAGCTGGCAGGGGTTGAGGCAAAGGCAATTAGGGGTGATCAGGCAGGCAGGTGAGCAATTAGGGGCAATCAGGCAGAGTGATTAGGGGTGATCATAGTGGTTAGGGGCAACCAGGCAGCAGCTGAGCAGTTAGGGGTGATCAGGTAGGCAGAGTGGTTAGGGGCAATCAGGCAGGCAGGTGAGCGGTCAGGGATGATCAGGAAGGCAGGTAAGTGGTTAGGGGCAATCAGGCAGGCAAAGGTGATTAGGAGATATCAGGCAGGCAGGTGAGCAGTTAAAGGTGATCAGGTAGACAGGCGAGTGGTTAGGATTGAGCAGTTCTGGATTGTGAAAGGGTTGTCTGACTGCCAGTTTAGGCCCAATCCCACAGGGGGCAGTTGGACATGTCCTGGCAGTAGGACATCCCCCAAGGGGTCCCGAATTGTGAGAGCACGTGGGTCAGGCTCAGGGACCCTCTTGCCCCCATGCACAAATTTCATGTACCAAAACTCTAATACATATATTACATCCTATACATATATATATCCTATCTAATAAAAAAGTAATATGCAAATCAATAATCACTCTGCTACACCCACCAGCCATGCCCACCAACCAATCAGAATTGCGTATGTAAATTAACCCCAACCAAGATGGCTGTGGCCATGGAGCGAGCAGGAGAAAGGCTGGGGTTTCCCAGATGATGGAAGAAGCCAAGATTTCCACACACCCTGGTGGGCCCAGGCCTCCACTCAAGGCTACAAAGTTTCAATTATAGAAAGTGAATAAACCCCAACAGAAATGGCTGCTGCCATGGAGCAAGCAGGAGGCTTGGCTCTGCTCCAGGCTACAAAGTTTCAATTGTAGAAGATAAATAAATCCCAGATACCAGGGCTTCTGCTTGGGTTGCCGGGGGGCATGGCTGGCCTGCAAACCACCACAGGCCCCTTGCCCAGGCCGCCCCATGCCCCACACCCTGATCTGGGACACCCTTCAGGGCAAATTGTAATTAAACAATAAAAAATGACAAATAAAAAATTAAAATTTTTTAGCTGTCCCCCACCCATGCACCAGGCCTCTAGCCTAGCTAAAAAAAGAGTAATATGCAGATTGACCATCACTCCAACACACAAGATGGCTGCCCCCATATGGTCAAAGATCCTGCCCCCATGTGAACACAAGATGGCCACCACAAGATTACCAGCAGGAGAGGGAAGTTGAGAGGGACCAGACCTGCAAGGGAGAGCAGTTGTGGGTGATCAGGCTAGCAGGGGAGGGCAGTTGAGAGGGACCAGGCCTGAAGGGAGTGCAGTTGGGGTGATCAAACCTGCAGGGGAGGGCAGTTAAGGGTGACCAGGCTGGCAGAGGAGGGAAGTTGGGGGTGACCGAGCCTGTAGAGAAGGACAGTTGGAGGGGACCCAGTCCTGCAGGGGAGAGAAGTTAGGTGTGATCAGGCCTGCAGGGGAGGGCAGTTAGGGGCAAACAGGCTAGCAGAGGTTGGCAGGGGAGTGGAGTTAGGGGGTGATCAGGCTAGGAACAGAAGTGGTTAGGGGAAATCAAGAAGGCAGGCAGGTGAGCAGTTGGGAGCCTACAGTTGTGGATTGTGAGAGGGATGTCTGACTGCCCGTTTAGGGGTCCCAGATTGGATAGGGTGCAGGCTGGACTGAGGGAAACCCCCCACCCCTGTGCATGAATTTTGTACACCGGACCTCTAGTGTATATACAATATATTTAAAAGTCTAAGCAACCATTATGACTGAATGACCAGTTAACCAGTTGCTATGATGCACAATGACCACCAAGGGTCACACACTCAACATAGGAGCTGCCCCCTCAGGGTCAGTGCATTCCCACAGCCAACCTATCTCAGCTGGCCCACCATTTCCTCCCCTGGCCGGCCAGTCTACTCCTGTGATCCCTCCCCCGGTTGTCCCTCCTCTTGGCTGGAAGGCACCAATCGGGACTGGCAAGATGGCTCCGATTGGCCCTGATCTCTAGCCAGGCCTAGGGACCCCATCTGTGCATGAATTTGTGTACTGGGCATCTAGCATAATAGAATATTACACAGCATTAAAAATTTGCAACAACATGGATGGATCTAGAGCAGTGGTCACCAACCTTTTGAACCTCACAGACCACCAGTGGTTCACAGACCACCTGTTGGTGATTACTGCTCCAAATGTTTCCTTAAACCAGTGGTCGCAATCTTTTGGACCTCACAGACCACCTGATCTAGAGTACTATACTAAGTGATAAATGTCAGCCAGAGAAAGACAGTACAAATTTCACATATAGCATGTGGACTCTAAGAACAAACAAAGTAAGTAAAAACAGATTCACATAGACAGAGACCAAAGGGATGGTTACCAGAAGGGAGGAGGCAAGGAAATAGTTGAAAAATAGAAGGGGCTTACAGTCAATAACATTGTGATAAATTTACATGGTGACAGATAATTATTAGAAAAATGGTAAGATATAAAAATATTGAATCACTATGTTGTACACATGAAACTAATATAACCAAAATAATATTGTTTACCAACTATACTTAATTTTTTTAAAAGATGAAAAAGCCTAAACAGTAGCAATGAACAATATAAATAAAAAGAACTAGGACTCTTTTGGAAAAAAGGTAATTTCAGGATTCAGTAAAAATTAAAAGATGAGTTTAAATATTCTGTTATGTCAGAAATCAAGAGAGCTATCAAAAACTATTAGAATTAGGAAGATTCCAAGATAGCTAGAGCAGCTGAAAACTGTGTCCACTTGTTCCCTGCCCCAAACAATATTTGCAACTAAATTACAGAGCAGTCAACTTAAAAGCCCAATAGAAGTATAGCTAACCTGAAATATTCTAACTAAGGAGAATAGAAGAAGCCAGATAGAGTCTGGTAAGCGGAGTGCAAACAAAAATAGAGAGCTCCCTCACACAGGTGCAGAAGCTGAGAAATTTGAGGGATACCATGGCTGCAAAACTCCTTTCCCCTTAGCAGATCCTCAACCCAGAGCAAAAATGACGAGAAGAGGATCCCACATAGCAATTGACAGTGTGAATCAGTGGAGATTCTGTCTGCCTGGGAGGTTCAAACACTATCCCATCCTAAGTGTGAAACCTTCATGGGTAGTATTTGGGATGAGGACAAAGTGCTTAGACCAGCATCATCCTTAATGGGAGACTCTTTTGATTTATCCCCCTAGTCCCCAGAGTGGTTGAATTTACTACTGCAGAAGAACAGCTGGCTGTACTCAACCTGAACTTGCATCAAGCCCACTAGAGATAACCAGAATTGGAGACAAAGGAGTTGGGTATGAAGCAAGAACTAATTTCCCCTCATTGAGTGCCTGACTGTGTGATCCCAAGGCAACCTTGGAAGGGAGGTGGAGTAACTGACATGTGGAGGTGAACCTCAGAGAGCCTAAGTCCTTTCACAGATTTGCCCCAAGTTCTAAGCTTAAAGCCAATCCTTTTACACAGATTGACCTCTCACATACACACTCAAGTCCAGTTGATACCAACACAAACAGTGAAAAGCATGGTAACAACAGACAGGTAGCCTAAGGCCAGTTGCATACAGACATTTGACAGCAACCTGAACTTGAACATGGTGATTGAGGTTTATCCCTATGTCTGAAGGGTTAACTCCAACAATAAAAGAACCAACAGGAATAAAGCCAACAATAGGAGGTGCACATAACCCGAAAGAAATATTCCTAGAGCAAAGAGCTCAGGTAACTGGAAAGACTATGTCACTGAGCCCAACAAGACTTCTTGAGGCTGCACCTTTCCAACACTTACACACATGGTCAGGGTTGAGCTTTACAGTCAATCAGCCTGAGGGTCATACTACTCAAGAATGGGCCTACAGCAATAAAGACCCAATTACAATAGGATGCACATACCCCACACAAAGTACATTCCTAGAGCACCCAGCTCAGGAGATCAAGGTGACTGCACCACTGTATTCCACAAGACACCTACTACATCTGGCCCACCAGAATATTTGTAGTCATAGAATATCTATCTAATACATAGGGGGGGGGGCACACAGAGACCAAAATGGGGAGAAAAAGAAACAAGACCCAAATGAAAGAATAGAAGAGCTATCAAAAAAAAAAAAAAAGAATTAATGATATGGAGGCAAGCAAATTATCAGATACAGAGTTAAAAGTAATAGTTATAAGGTAGCTCAAGGAACTTACTGAGAACTACAACAGCATAGAAAAGTACATGAAATGTAACAACATCATACCATTGGAGTACCAGAAGGAGAAAAAAGTGAGTGAGGGGTCGGCCTGTGGACTGAAGGGTCCCAGGTTCAATTCCGGTCAACTGCACATACCTTGGTTGCAGGTTCGATCCCCAGTCTTGGTGAGGGTATGTGTGGGAGGCAACCAATCTATGCATCTCTCTCATATCAATGTTTCTCTCTCTCTGTCTCTCCCCCTTCCTTCCACTCTCTCTAAAAATCAATGGAAAAAATATCCTTAGGTGAGGACTATTTTTTTTTTTAAAGAAGACTCTGGGGAGGGAGGGCATGTATGGGAGTGTGTGTGTGGGCAATGGTAAGATATGTACACGTATAATACCTCAATAAAAAAATGAAAAATAAAATAAAAAGAAGAAAGGATCAAGGGATAGAGAACCTGCTTGAGGAAATAATGACAGAAAACTTCCCTAACCTGGTGAAGGAAAAAATTCATACAAGTTCAGGAAGCACAGAGAATCCCAATCAGCATGAACCCAAAAAGACTCACACCAAGACAACTCATAATTAAAATGAAAAAGATGAAAGACAAAGAGAGAATTTTAAAGGCAAGAAGAGAGAGACAGTCAGTTACTTACAAGGAAGTTCCAATAAGGTTGTCAGCTGGTTTCTCAACAGAAATACTTTGGGCCAGGAAGAATTATCATATCATAAAATATTCAAAGCAATAAAAAGGAAGGATCATGACTATTCCATCCATCAAGGCTATAATTTAAATGGAAGGAGAAATAAAGAGCTTCTCAGACTGTACAAGGCTAAAGGAGTTCATTACCATCCAACCATCACTGCAAGAAATGTTAAAAGTTCAAACAGGTTGCTTTAAAAACAGTATTTTAGAGAAACATAGGTATAAAGAAAAAAATGCAATAAATAAATACCTATCAATAATGAGCTCAAATGTAAATGGATCAAATGTCCATTCAAAAGATATAAGGTATTTGAATGGATAAAAAAATATAACCCATATATATGAACCATATCTATGAGAGACTCATTTCACAACAAAATATTCACATAGGCTGAAAGTGAATGGATGGAAAAAATATACCCTGCAAATAGAAATGAAATAAAAGCTATGGCAGTAAAACATATATGATAAACAAGACTTCAAAACACATGCCATAACAAGAGACAAAGAATACAGGTAATACTAAAGGGATTGGCCTAAGAAGAGGATATAACCCTTATAAGCATATATTCACCCAATATAGGAACACCTAAATATATAAAATAATTATTGGTGGACATTAATAGAGAGATCAACAGCAATACAGTCCTATTATAAGAATTTAATATGACTGTCTTCACAGGATAGATCTTCTTGAAAATAAATAAATAAATAAATAAATAAATAAATAAATAAATAAATAAAATAAAGTCAACAATGCAACAGTGACCTTAAATGACACCCTATCATATAGATGTAATTGATATTTATATAACATTTAATCCCAAAGAAGCAGACTATATATTCTTCTCAAGTGTGCAATGACATTCTCAAAAATAGAGCATATCTTAGGACACAAAATAAGTCTTAATAAGTTCAAGGAGTTTTAAATTATGTCAAACATTCTCCTGGATCACAACTACATAAAACTAGAAATCAACTATAATAAAATAAAATGAAAAACACTTAAACACATGGAGGTTAAACAATGAATGGGTTACCAATGAAATCAAGGAAGAAATAAAAAAATACCTGGAAACAAATTAAAGTGAACACTCAACAACCCATAATCTTTGGGATACAGTGAAAGTAGTCCTGAGAAGTGCAGAGCATTACAAAACTACCTCAAGAAGCAAAAAACAACAACAACCCCAAAAACCTCAAATAAATAATCTAACTTTGTACCTAAAAGAACTAGAAAAAGAACAGTAAGAAAAGCCAAGAATAAGTAAAAGATGGAGGGAGGGAATAATAAAGATTGGAGAAGAAATAAATGAGATAGAAACTAAAAAGAAAAAAATACTAAAGATCAATAAGACTAAGAGTTGCTTTCTTGAAAACATAAACAAAATTGATGAATCTTTAACCAGACTCATCAAGAAAAAAAGAGAGCGAACCCAAATATATGAAATGAGAAATTAAAAAGGAGAAGTAACAACTGGCATCACAGAAATACAAAGGATTGTAATAATATCTATGAACAATTTAACTACATTGGTTCTCAAAGGTCTCCATCTTGAACAAGTCACTTCTCAACCTGACAACATTTCATACTAACACCTGTATGATCAGACACATGTCTCTCAGGTGACAAACAAAGCAGAGAATGTTTATGTTATTTACATTTCAGGAAATTGTACTGTGAATATTTTTATGATTTTCTTTTTGCTTTAGTTGCTGCTTATTATTACTAAATTTTCATTTTTTACTGTGCATTTCATTTCCTTTATTTTCATTTACATTCCATGCCTTTTTTTGTTTTTAAAGTATTTCTTTATAGATTACACAGTACATGAACTGTATATAAAAAAGTTTAAACTCTACCTGATTTGGCTCAGTGGATAGAGCATTGGCCTGCAGACTGAAGGGTTTCAGGTTCGATTCAGGTCAAGGGCATGTACCTTAGTTGCAATCAATTGATGTATCACTCTCACATCAATGTTTCTATCTCTCTGTCTCTCCCCCTCCTACTCTCTCTAGAAATCAATGGGAAAATATCCTGGGATGAGGATTTAAATTTACATTATTTCTGATGGGAGAAACTGCTTTGGTTTTCCAACAGCCTTTTGGAACAAATTAAGTTCAAGAACTGAGGTTCCACTGCATATGCCAATAAATTGTATACCTTGGGTGAAATGAACAAATGCCTAGAAACATACACACACTTTTCCAAAATTGAATCAGAAAGAATCAGAAAATCTGAATAGACTGATAACAACTAATGTTATCAAAGCAGTAATAAAAAAAACTTACAGCAGACAAAAGTCCTGGACCAGAATGTTTTACCAAACATTCAATGAAGAACTAATACCTATCCTCTTCAAACTATTCTAAAAATTCAAGAGGAAAGATGACTGACAAGCTCTTTTTATTAAGCAAGCATTATTGCAAGTCCATAACCAGATAAAGACACTACAAACAATAACTATTATAGGGCAATATCCAGTATGAACATAGATGCTAAAATCTTTAACAACATATTAACAATATATTAAAAAGATCATAAACCATGCTCAAGTGGGATCTATTCTGGAGTTGAAAGGCTGGTTCAGTATTCCAAACCAATAATGTGATACATTACATAAACAAAATAAAAGACAAAAACCACATGGTCATATCAATAGATGCATAAAAAGCATTTAATAAAATCAAGCATGCATTTATAATAAACATTCTCAGAAAAATAGAGAAATAGTAATAAAGAAATCATACCTTTACAAAATAAAAGCCAACAGTCACATGATATTCAAGGGCAAAAACTAAAAGCGTTTCTCTTAAGAACAGGAACAAGACAAAGATATACGCTTTCATCACTATTATTAAACACTAGAGACCTGGTGCACAAAATTCATGCATGGGGGGGGGTGTGTGTCCCTCAGCTCAGCCTGCACCCTCTCCAATCTGGGACATCCTTCTCACAATCCAGGACTACTGGCTCCCAATTGCTCGCCTGCCTGCCTTTCTGATTGCCCCTAACTGCTTCCACCTGCCAGCCTGATCACACCCTAACCACTCCCCTGCCAGCCTGATTGATGCCTAAATGCTCCCCTGCAGGCCTGGTCACCCTGAACTGCCCTCCCTTATAGGCCTGGTCCCACCCAACTGCCCTTCCCTGCAGGCTCGGTCACCCCCAACTTTCCTCCTCTGCCAGCCTGGTCACCCCTAACAGCCTTCCCCTGCAGGATTGATCACCCCCAACTGCGCTCCCTTGCAGACTTGGTCCCTCCCAATGCCCTCCCCTGTTGACCATCTTGTGGTGGCCATCTTGTGTCCACTTGGGGGCAGGATCTTTGACCACATGGGGGCAGCTATTGTGTGTTGTAGTGACGGTCAATCTGCATATTACTCTTTTGTTAGATAGGATAGAGGCTTAGTGCACAGGTGGGGGCTGGCATGTTTGCCCTGAGGGTGTCCCAGATCAGGGTGGGGTTCCCTTAAGGCATGGGGTGGCCTGAGTGAAGGGCCTGTGGTGGTTTGCAGGTCAGCCATACCCCCTGGCGACCCAAGCAGAGGCCCTGGTACTTGGGATTTATTTATCTTCTATAATTGAACTTTGTAGCCTTAAGTGGAGGCCAAGGCAGGCCAGGGCAGGCAGAAAACTTGGCTTCCTCCATCACTGGGGAAACCCAAGCCACCTGCTCGCTCCATGGCCTCAACCATCTTTGTTGGGTTAATTTGCATACTCACTTCTAATTGGCTGGTGGGTGTAGCTTGTTGGTATAGTGGAGATATGGTCAATTTGCATATTACTCTTTTAGAATAGTACAAAAGTGCTAGCCACTAATCACACAAAAGAAGAAATGAAAGTTATCCAAATGGAAGGGAGGCAATAAAATGTTATTACTGCCGAAACCGGTTTGGCTCAGTGCATAGAGCGTCAGCCTGTGGACTGAAAGGTGCCAGGTTCAATTCCGGTCTAGGGCATGTACCTTGGTTGTGGGCACATCCCTAGTAGGGGGTGTGCAAGAGGCAGCTGGTCGATGATTCTCTCTCGATGTTTCTAACTCTCTTTCCCTCTCTCTTCCTCTCTGTAAAAAACTAATAAAATATTTTTTAAAAAATGTCATTATTCACATAGAAGACCCTAAAGACTACACAGAAAAATATCCTACTTATTAAAAAAGAAACATGCAAATTGATTGCACATTTGCTATGCCCACAAGCCCTGCCCACCAGCCAATCAGACCGAGCATGCAAATTAACCCAACCAAGATGGTGGTTAATTTGCATATCCAGGCTAGAGTGAAGACTGAAGACAGTGTAGAAAGAGCCAAGTGCCTCAGAAGGGAGCAGGGCTGTGGAAAAGCAAGCAAGCAGGGTGGGGGAGAAGGAAGGGAAGCAGGTGGGGTAAAGAGAAGGGAGGAAAGCAAGTGGGACAGGGAGAAGGGAAGAAAGCAGGCGGGCTGGGGGAGAAGGAAGGGAAGCAGGTGGGGCAGCGACTGCAGCAGGAAGCCCTATTGCAGGAATCTTCCTGCAATGGGCCTCTAGTCTAATATATAAAAGGCCAGGGTTGTAATTACTGATCACTATTGAAGGCTGATCAACCCGGAAGTCCTTCAGTCACACTGACTGCCCAGCTGCAGCCTGACAACCTAGCACTGACTGCCCAGGGGGCTGAGACCCAGAGAGAGAGGCAGGGTCTGATCCACAGCCTCAATGACAGCTGTTGATCAGTACCTGCCTCTTTCTTTCTCTTCCTCTTTCTTTCCGAGCTTTGCCAGCAGCCTGACTTTTCTTTCTCTCCCAGTTTCTATGGGAGGCTGCTATTAAGCCCTACCTCTCTAATCAGGCCCAGTGACAGGCCCAGAGATGCTGACTGGCACAGGACCCAACCAATCAGAACCAAATGTGGGTGCTGTGAAGAACCAATAGCTGTCTAGGAGGCAGAGCTTTTGAAGCTGACTGGCATAGGAACTGACCAATCAACTAAATCTGGGTGCTGTGGGAAGCCAATGGCTGCCTAGGATGCAGAGCTTTTGACACTGGCATAGAAACTGACCAATCAGAACCAAATTGGCCAGCAGAGGAGGGCAGTTGGGGGTGAGATCAGGCCTGCAGGGGAGGGCAGTTGGGGGTGAGATCAGGCCTGCAGGGGAGGGCAGTTGGGGGCAAGATCAGGTCAGCAGGGGAGGGCTACTGGGGATGAGATAAGGCCAGCAGGGGAGGGCAGTTGGGGGCAACCAGGCCAGCAGGGAAGGGGAGTTAGGAGTGACCAGGTTGCAGGCAGAGGCAGTTAGGGGCAATTAGGAAGGCAGGCAGGTGAGCACTTAGGAGTCAGTGGTCCCAATGGGACCCTAATTGGAAAGGGTGCAAGCTGAGCTGAGGGAACGCCCCCTCCTTGTATGAATTTTGTACACTGGGCCTCTAGTTAGATATAATAAATAAATTTGGCAAAATAGTAGGATACAAAATTAATATCCCTGAAAACAATGGCATTTCTATACACCAATAATAAACTATCAGAAGAAGCTAAGACAGTAATTCCATTTACTACTGCAACAACAACAACAACAAAAATAAGGCACCTAGTAATATAATCAAGGGGGTAAAATATCTATATTTGGAAACCTATAGGACATTGAAGAAAGAAAACAGAGGAAGATACAAATAAGGGGAAGCATATACTGTGTTCACTGATTAGAAGAATTAACATAATTAAAATGTCCATGCTAATCAAAGAAATCCATAGATTCAACATAATTCCTATTAAAATATTAATGGCATATTTCACAGATCTAGAGAAAATATTCCAAACATTTATATGGAACCAAAAAAGAATCCAAATAGCCTCAGCTATCTAAAGAACAAAATTGGAGGTATCACAATATTGAATATTAAAGCATACTATAAGACCAATGTAATCAAAACAGCCTGGTACTAGCATCTGAATAGGTATATACTAGTAAATAAGCAGAAGTTTTTGGGGATACACCTCTGTTCTGCATGCTTGGTGTTTACCTTCAGTCAATATACCAAATAATTTGATTTGGGGATGAAGTAGAGTCACCTTACCTTTGTGGCAGTTGACAGTGCTTTTTGGATCCTCTAGTTCACAGGGAGAGTTGGTAAAGTGGTAACTATTTTTGGAAGATATATAATTGCACTTTGGAGTAAAAAGGGGAGCAGGAAGACAGAAATGCAAATTCTCAGTCATAGCCCCAGATTTGTATTAACTGGTAGACTAAAAGAATGTCCCATTGGTCAAGCTACAGAAGGCATAGAGCATGGACAGCTCTATTAAGACAGTATGGTGACAGGAAAAAACATGACTTTGGGTGGTTGGCACACGGTACAATATACAGATCTTGTAACATAGAAACCCTACCTGAAACCTATACTGAATGACCAGATTATTATGACCACCTGACATTTGTAGGCAAATTAGCCGTACACTGCATCATATGGGATATGGAAGCCAAAGGCCTATTGAACACCTTTGCTGCCTGCAGTTAACAAAATAAAACATCCCCAATTTGCAAAGGAACACAAGGATTGGACAGTCGAGCATTAGAAAAGTCATGTGATTCAATGACTCACATTTCCAGTTGCATCAGTCAGATGGAAGAGTGAGAATTTCGTGGAAACAGCATGAAAGCGTGTACCCCACATGCATGAGTACAACCCTTCAAGCTTGTGGGGGCAGTGTTATGGTTTGGAGCATGTTTTCCTTGCATGATTTGGGCCCTTTAATTTGTATGGAACAACATCTAAATAGCACAACATACCTAAGTATTGTTGCTGATCAAGTTCATCTTATCATGTTGATGTGTATTCCAATGAAGATGGCTTCTTCCAACAAGACAAAGCGCCATTCCCCAGTGCTCATATTGTGAAGGAGTGGTTTCAAGAACATGAGGGAGACTTTACCTTGCTTAGGTAGCCCCCACAATCACCAGATCTCAATCTAATTGAGCATTTGTGGGACAAAGTTAAAAGAGCCATCAGGCAGCTGGTTCCACAACCATCAAATCTCACAGAACTGGACAGTGCTATTCATCAGGCATGGTGCCAGATTCCTCGCATCACCTTTCAACATCTCGTGGAGTCAATGCCAGAAGAATCACCACAGTATTAAAGGCAAAAGGTGGCCCAACAAAGTACTGATGGGGTGGTCATAATAATCTGTCCACTCAGATTATTGTATATGTTTATGTTGTATTTATATGTTCATGTTGACCTAATGTCACCTCAATATATTTAATAAATCTTTTTTTGAAAGAAAAAAAAAAGACAGTATGATACTAGGACCTAGAAAGTCCATAGAACTTTTAAGAATGTTGAGGCAAAAATTGAAACTAAAATGATACTTAACCTTTTTCATCCTCAAAGTTGGTTTTCTAACTGCATAGATGAATGAACAGAAAACAGAAGCCCATGAGAACCTAGATGCCTTTTTTAAATTAAAGATTCATTTCTAATGTATTTATGAATTATAATAAAGGTCACTATATACATAAAAAATAAGTGGAAAAGAAAAAAGAGCCCATAAATAAAGCCACGCCTTTATGATAAATTAACATTTAACAAAGGAGGCAATAGCATACAATGAAGAGAAGACAGTCTCTTTAATACAATAAATGGTGTTGGGAATATTGGACAGGTACATCCAAAATGTTGAAACTAGACCACCAACTTACACCATACACAAGAATAAACTCAAAATTGATAAGAGACTTAAATGTAAGTAACAAAACTATAAAATTCTAATAGAAAATAGAAGTAGTAAAGTCTAAGACATCTCATAGCAATTTCATTTGCTGATATATCTCCTAGGACAATGGGAATAAAGACAAAAGTAAACAAATGGGACTACACCAAACTAAAAACTTCTGCACAGAAAAAGAAATCATCAACTCCAGAATGGGGTGTGCAAAAGGTGGCTGCACTCTTGCATTGTGTTTCTCTTCCTCACCTTTCTTCTCTCTCCAAAAATTAATAAAATTACCCATTTGGCATGACTAAGTCATTGAGCTTTGACCTATGAACTAGGTGGTCACGGGATGATTTCAGGTCAGGCTACATTCCTGAGTTGCCAGCTCAAACCCAGTATGGGGTGTGAGGGAGGCAGCCAGTCAGTGATTCTCCCTCATCATTGGTGCTTCTATCTCTCCCTTCCTTTCTGAAGTTAATAAATATATATTTTAAAAATAAAAATAAATCATCAACAAAATGAAAATGGAACCCAATGATACATCTGATAAGGGGTTAATTTTCAAAATATATATAGAGAAATTATACAACTCAACAAGGAGGAAGACAATTCAATTAAAAAATATACAAAGGATCTGAATAAACATTTCTCCAAAGAAGACATACAGATGGCCAATAGCCATATGAAAAAATGCTCAACATCACTAATCACTAGAGATGCAAATTAAAATCACACCTGCCAGAATGTCTACCATCAATAAATCAATAAACAATAAGTGCTAGTGAGGATGTGGAGAAAAGGAAACCTAGTACACTGTTGGTGGAGATACAGACTGGTGCAGTCACTGAGAAAAATAGTATAAAGTTTCCTCAAAAATTCAAAAATAGGACTGCCTTTTGACCCAACAATTCTACTTCTGGGAATATATCCTAGAATTCCAAAACACCAATCAGAAAGAATCTATACACCTCTATGTTCATTACAGAATTATTTACAACAGCCAAGATCTGGAAACAGCCCACGTACCCATCAGTAGATTAATGGGGAAAAAATAAACAAACATTTACACAATGGGATGGTAGTTGGCTGTAAAAATGAAGGAACTCTTACCCTTTGTGATTGCATGGATTGTCCTGAAGATTATATGCTAAGCAAAAGAGGCCAATCAGAGAAAGATAAATACCATATGATCTCATTTATATGTGGAATCCAATGAACAAAATAAACTGACAAACAAAATAGAACTAAAGGCATGGATACATGAAGCAGAGTGACAGATATCAGAGGGGAGGTCAGTAGGGGCAGTGTATGAAAGAAGGTGAATAGATTAGCCAAAGAACATATATACATAACCTATGGACACAGATAACAGTGTGATGAAGGCTAGAGGAGGGAAAGGGGCTGGTGGAGGTGGGCAAAAGAGACAATATAGAAGTCATGTAATAGTGAAAACAATTAAAAAAACACACACTATTAGAATCAGGTTAGAAAGTCTCAGGAGTCAACCCGAAGAGCCTTGTATTGGCCAAAATTGGTACAATCTGGGGATCAATGTAATGGACAGATCAAGTTAAAAAAAATGTTTAATTCATGAGCTTATTTACAATACTGAATACAAAACTGATGGTCACTGTAGGATTCTAGGATTCTGAATGAGGATTCTCATAAACAGAAAGCCAGAAAGGTAAGCAAATGCTCACATGCCCTTAAAATTTTGTTTTAAATATTTCTTAAAAAGAACAGTGACAGGAAGGTAAGAAGAACATAAACTCACCTGGGCCATGGCTTTCAGTATTGCAGATTAACAGTCTGCTTCAAGGCCATTCTCTTAAAAAAGGATAGTGTTCTAAGAAGGCAGGTCTGAGGAAGCAAAGAAATGCTCTATAAAAATATGGGCCTTACAGCTCTCAGACTAACCAAGTAAAACTATCTCCATTTGTCTTGGTCTTCTAAGTCTAGCTAGTGGGATAAATCTTACCCCTTCTTCAACCCCATAAACCCCAGGCTTTAACTGCAGCAAGACAGATCCTAGCTAGTAGATCTTAAAAAAAAATAGACTCAGATTCCCTTTTTTCACCCAAGCAACCCATGTTCCTGCCTCAACAGTGTTATTCTAGTAGTGATATTGCTCTGAAACCAAGAGAGAGCTTCCAAGACCTGTCCTGAGCAAATTCCTCTTCTGAAGTCCACAGGTTCCAAGCAAGATTCACCCAAATGGTGCCCTCTGGCCAATAACACAGTACCCTCTGATCAAAACCTAATCAAGTCTTCTCATTTTCCAAGCCCAAGAAAGTCAGTCAACTTTCCCCACCACACACCCATGCCCACGTCTACATAGAAACATTCCTCATTTCTAAACTACCTTTTTTTTGTAAAAAATAAAATAAAAATAAAAGGATTTTATCTTTGCTATGAATTTTTGTCACACAAAACAGTCATAATGTCAACTCTTCTACTTTTTGAGTAAGATCTTTCTTACCTATAATATACTTATATAAATTTCATTTTTTAAAACTTTAATGCTTTCATTTATTACATGTAAATCTTTAATCAATTATTTCATTTTGGCATGATATTATTTGATAAAAGATTATAATATAAGATTATCAATTATAATTGTGTTCTCCTGTAATATATGTTATAAATTCTACTTAATTTTCTTCCAAAAGGGGGCTACCCAAGTGTACAAAGTCTCATGTGAATATTTCATGACACTTAAAATACACTATTATTTTACATTCTAATTAAGAAATAAACTATATAACGATATTGCCTCACTTCAGATATGGTGACATAAGAAACAAAAGTGGGCATTAGTACAGATAATGTATCATACATGATACATTTTTTGATTTCTAAGTAGTTCTATTTTGGTTCAGCAATCTGTTTATTCTTTTGCCAGTATCATGTTCTCTATTATATCTAATTAAAAAAAAATTTTTTTTTGAAAAATGTTTTAATGTCTTAATAAAAGATCTCTCCACACATACTTATTAGAATAGCCCAAATCCAGAACACTGACAATATTATATGCTGGAAAGGAGCAACAGGAACTCTCATTCATTGCTGGTGAGAATGCAAAATGGTACAGTGACCTTGGAAGGCAGTTTGGCAGCTTCTTACAAAAGTAAACATATTCCTACAATATGATCCAGTAATAATGCTCCTTGATATTTTCCCAAAAGAGTTCAGTAATTATGTTACACAAACACTCATGCACTGATGTTGACAGCAGTTTTATTCATAATTGCCAAAACTTGGGAATAACCCAAATAAGTCTCAGTGAATGATTAAATAAGCTGTGGTACACATAGGCAATAAAATGTTATTCAGTTTTAAAGAAGAAATGCACTATGGAGCAATGAAAAGGCATATAATTAGGTGAAAGGAGCCAACATAAAAAAGACAGCCCCAGCAGGTTTTGCTCAGTGGACAGAGTTTGATGCCAATCAAGGGCACGTGCCTAGGTTGTAGGCTCTATCCCCGACCCTGGTCAGGGGTGTGTGCAGGAGGAAACCAATTGATGTGTCTCTCTCACATTCATGTTTCTGTCTCTCTGTCTCTCCCTCTCCCTTCCACTCTCTCTAAAAATCAATGGAAAAATATCCTCGGGTAAGGATTAACAACAAGAACAAAAAAAGATATACTATATAATTCCACCTATATGACATTCTGGAAAGGCAAAAATATGAAGAAAATAAAATGATCAGTGATTGCTAGGGGTTTGGAGAGAGGAATAAAGAAAAAAAAGAATAGGTGACTTTTTAGAGCAGTTAAACTATTCTGTATAATACTAAATGATAAGATAAATGTCATTATTCTTTTGTCCAACACAACAGACTCTACAACATCAAGATTGAGCCCTAAAGTGAACTATGGAATTTGAGTATTGATGTGCCAAGTGTAGGTTCATCGGTTGTAGCAAATGTACCAAATGCATGGGGCAAGAGGTGTGGGTGGAAACTCTGTTCATTCCTCTCGAGTCTGTCAATCTAAACCACTCTAAAAGAACAAAGTCTTTTTTTTTTTTTTTTTTTAAAGGCTCTGGCTCTTAAACCTGAGTGTCTATTTTCAAAAAAAAAATTAATAACTCAAAGTTTCCACATAAACATGGATGAATTATTAATTACACTCATATTTTTACCGAGAGTGCATAACATGAATAGAGTAATATAAGGACTTCTGAAATCTTTATGGTGCTGAGTCTTGATTTCTTAGAACACAGAATGCCTTTCTATTTACTCAAGTTAATGTTTGTGTCTTTCAGGAATATTTCTTACATATCATGCATAATTCTTATTCAGATTATTCCTAGGTGCCTTCTACTACTTTTTTTTAAATTAAAATATATTTTTTATTGATTTTTTTACAGAGAGGAAGGGAGAGAGATAGAGAGCCAGAAACGTCGATGAGAGAGAAACATCGGCCAGCCGCCTCCTTCACATCTCCTACCGGGGATGTGCCTGCAGCCAATGTACATGCCCTTGACCGGAATCGAACCTGGGACCTTTCAGTCAGCAGACTGACGCTCTACCACTGAGCCAAACCGGTTTCGGCACCTTCTACTACTTTAAATGGGGTCTTTTCCTGGACCCTGCCAGAGCTCCTGCTACGAGCAATGGAAATTGTTGCAAAAAAGGGTTTACTGAAGATCAAATAACAAGAGATCCCAATATGGCAGCAGTGTAGATGGAAGCTACACTCACCAGCTCTCAGCCCCAAACGTGATTTATGGCTAAATTATAGAGAAATCAACCTAAATAACTACCTGAAGACTAGCTGAATTGAATACTATAACCAACGAATCACAGCAGAAGCCATATAAAGATGGTCAAAGGGGCAGAAAGGGATACAGAAAGGGCTAGCCACCAAAACCAGGTGCAGTGACTGAGAAGCCTGAGTGATATTGTGGCTACAAAAGTCCATTCCCTGGGAGTGTGGGGTTTCTACCCAGAGCAACAGAGATAGGAAGAAGAGCCCACAACATGTGGTGGTGGAGTCAGTACAGATACATGCCACTTGGGAGACTTGGACCTCACTTTTGCATTATGATAAAAACTCTCAGTAAAGTAGGAATAGAGAGATCATACCTCAGCATAATAAAGACCATATATGCCAAACATACTCAGTGGGCAAAAACTAAAAGCATTTTCCTAAAGATCAGGAACAAGACAAAGGTGTTTGCTTTCACCACTCTTATTCAACACTAGAGGCATGATGCAAGAAATTTGTGCATGGGTGCAGTCCCTAGGCCTTGGCCGGTGATCGAAGCGTAAACATTTGGTTGGAAGGGTAGGTCCCAGCTGACCCCATGCGCTCCCCTACACCTGAGTCATTGGGCCCTACCCAGCTCCCTCAGCGCCTGGGAGCCAGGTGGTGTCCCTCTCACCCCCACTGGTCACCATCTGTGGGGCAATTGAGCCCAGCTCGTAACCGCCTTGGTCTGGCGCCACCTGCTCAACTGCTCCACCATCCTGACATGATCCTGCTCTCGTCAGGGTCCATTGGGGCTGGCAGTGCCTCCACTGCTGCCTGCCATGTTCTGCATCACCCCCTAGTGGTCAACACATGTCATAGCAAGTGGTTGAACTCCCAGTCAAGGGACAATTTGCATACTAGGCTTTTATTATATATAATAGTACTGGAAGTCCTAGCCACAATGATCAAACAGGAAGAAATAAAAGGCATCCAAATTGAAGGAAAAAAGTAAAACTGTTATTATTGGCAGACGACACAATATTGTACATAGAAACCCTAAAAAGCCCAACAAAAAACTACTATATCTAATAAGTGAATTCAGCAAATAGCAGGACATAAAATTAAAATCTAGAAATCAGTGGCATTTTTATACACTAAGAATGAACTATCAGAAAGAGGAACTTAAAAAAATCCCAGTAACCATTGCAACAACAAAAATTTAGGTACCTCGGAATAAACTTAACCAAGGAGGTAAAAGACCTATACTTGGAAAACTATAAATTGAAAAAAGAAATAAATGCAGATATAAACAAGTGGAAGTATATACTATGTTTGTGGATTGGGAGAATTAACATCATTAAAATGTCCATATTAACCAAAGCAATCTATAGATTCAACACAAATCCTATTTTTTACAATATGACATATTTCAAAGATCTAGAACAATATTCCAAAAATTTATATGGAACCAAAAAAGACCCTGAATAGCCTCATCAATTTTGAGAAAGAAGAACAAAGTTGCAAGAATCATAATAACTGATATCAAACTGTACTATCAGGTCACTGTAATCAAAAGACCTTGGAATAGCCAAATAATTATTGGGAAAAAAGAACAAAGTTGTAGGTATCATGCTACCCGGTATAAAATTATACTATAAGGCGATAGTAATCACAACAGCATGGTACTGGCATAAAAATGGAAAACATAGATGAATGAAACAGAATAGATGACCCAGGAAAAAAACCCATGCCTATATAGTGAACCTATCATGAAGAAGGCAAGAATATGCAAAAGGATAAAGCCAGTTTCTTCCAAAAATTGTGTTGGAGAAACTGGATAAATACATGTGAAAAATAAAACTAAACTCAAAATGACTTAAAGACTTAAATGTAAGACAGACAGTTGTAAAACTCCTAGAAGAAAAAATAGAAAGTAAACTCTGATATTGTTATATTGTTTTTAAAAACAATTCTTTATTGTTGAAAATATTACATATGTCCACTTTTCTCTACCATTGACATCCAACAGCCCAACCCTGTCCCGACCCAAGGCTTTCAGCACCCTATTGTTTGTGTCCATGGGTTATGCATATATGCATCAAGGTCTTTGATTAATTACCTCCCACCCACCCTCCCCCACCTTCCTTCTAAGATTCTACCCTCTCTGCCAAGCTTCAAGTCTCTGGATCCACTCCGTTCATCAGTGTATTTTGTTATTTAGATTCCACATATGAGTGCGATTGTGTGATACTTATCTTTCTCTGACTAAGTTATATCACTTAGCATGATACTCCCCAGATCCCACCATGTTGTCTCAAAGGGTAAGAGATTCTTCTTTTTTGACTGCTGAATAATATTTCATGGTACAAATGTAGCACAGCTTTTTTATCCACTCATCTAAGATGGGCTGTTTCCAGATCTTGGCTATCATACCTAATAAAAGAGTAATATGCAAATTAACGATCACTCTGCTATACCCACAAGCCACACCCACCAGCCAATCAGAGCAAGTATGCAAATAAACCCAACCAAGGTGGCTACAGCTACAGAGAGTAGGAGAGAGGCTTGGGTTTCCCAGGCAATGGAAGAAGCCAAGCTTTCCACTTTCCCTTGATGGCCTAGGCCTCCACTCAACACTACAAAGTTTCAATTATACAAGGTAAAGAAATCCAAATAGAAATGGCTGCTCACCACAGAGTGAGCAGGAGGCTTGACTCTGCTCCAGGCTACAAAGTTTCAATTGTAGAAGGTAAGTAAATTCCAGATACCAGGGCCTCTGCTTGGGTCGCCAGGGGGCATGGCTGGCCTGCAAACCACCACAGGCCCTTTGCTCAGGCTGCCCCACGTCCCAAGGGAACCCCCACCCTGATCTAGGACACCCTTCAGGGCAAACCAACTGGCCCCCACCCATGCACCAGACCTCTATCCTATCTAATAAAAGAGTAATATATAAATTGACCATCACTCCAACACACAAGATGGCTGCCCCCATGTGGACACAAGATGGCCACTACAAAGATGGCCAGCAGGGGAGGGCAATTGAGAGGGACCCGGCCTGCAAAAAAGGGCAGTTGAAGGTGATCAACCCTGCAGGGGAGGGAAGTTAGGGGTGACCAGGCTGACAGAGGATGGAAGTTGGGGACAAACAGGCTGGCAGGGAAGCAGTTAGACATCAATCAGGCTGGCATGGGAGTGGTTAGGAGGTGATCAGGCTGGCAGGCAGAAGTGGTTAGGGGCAATCAGGAAGGCAGGCGGGCGAGCAGTTGGGAACCAGCAGTCCTGGATTGTGAGAGGGATGTCCTACTGGCAGACATCCCTCGAGGGATAGTCAGACATACTTTGAGGAGTCCCAGATTGGAGAGGGTACAGGCTGGGCTGATGGACACCCTCCCCTGCCAGCCCTGGGCACAAATTTCATGCACCAGGCCTCTAGTTACAAATAATTCTGCAATGAAATGGGGTACATACATTCTTTTTGATTGGTGCTTCAGGTTTCTTTGGATATATTCCTAGAAGTGGAATTACTAGGTCAAATGGGAGGTCCATATTTAATTTAATGAGGAAACTCCAACCTGTTTCCCATAATGGTTGCACGAGTCTGTATTCCTACCAGCAGTATGCTAGGATTCCCTTTTCTCCACATCCTCAACAGCAATTGTCATTTATTGATTTGTGGATAGTAATTTTGATCTGCATCTCTCAGATTAGTGACTTGGAACATTTTTCACATGTCTCTTGGCCATATGTATGTCCTCTTTGGAAAAGTGTCTATTTAGGTCCTTTGCTCATTTTTAAATTGGATTGTCTTCCTTTTGTTAAGTTATATAAGTTCCTTATATATTTTGGATATTTACCCTTTATCAGATGTATCATTGCCAAATATGTTCTCCCATACAGTGGGCTCTGTCTTTATTTTGTTGATGGTTTCTTTTGCTGTGCAGAGTTTTTTTATTTTATTTATTTTGATGTAGTCTCATTTGTTTATTTTCTCCTTTGTTTCCTTTGCTTCAGGAGATGTATCTATAAACATATTGCTATGTGAGATGTCTGAGATTTTGCTGCCTATGGTTTCTTCTAGGATTTTTATGGTTTGACAACTTACATTTAAGTCTTTTATCCATTTTGAATTTATTCTTGTGTATGATGCCAGTTGGTGGTCTTGTTTCATTTTTTTTTTTTTCATGTATCTGTCCAATTTTCCCAACATTATTTATTGAAGAAATTCTCTTGACTCCACTGTATGCTCTTGCTTCCTATGTAAAATATTAATTGAGCATAATGGCTTGGGTTGATTTCTAGGTTCTCTGTTCTGTTCCATTTATCTATATGCCTCTTCTTATACCAGGCTGTTTTAATTATGGTGGCTTTGTAGTATAACTTAAAATCTGGTATTGGGATTGCTCAGGTTTTGTTTTTTCTTTCTCAAAATTGCTGCAACTATCAGAGGACTTTTTTTTCTTATTCCATTTAATTTTTGGAGTATTTCTTCTAGCTCTGTGAAATATGCCATTGGTATATTAATAGAGATTGCATTGCACCTGTAGATTGCCTTTGGTAGTATGGACATTTTAATTATGTTGACTCTATCAATCCATGAATATGGTATATTATTGCATTTGTTTATATCTTCTATCTTTTTTTTTTTCAACATCCTGTAGTTTTCTGATTCCTTTGCCTCCTTGGTGAAATTTATTCCTAAGTATCTTATTTTTTTGTTGAGATTGTTTATTTAGTTTCTCTTTCTGAGAATTCCTTATTGGTGTATAAAAAGCCATCGATTTTTGGTTGTTGGTTTTGTATTCTGCTATATTGCCAAGTTCATTTACTAAATCTAGTTTTCTGGTGGAGTCTTTATGGATTTTCTATGTACAATATCATGTCATCTGTGAATAATGAGAGTTTTACTTATTCCTTTCCAATTTGGATGCCATTTATTTCTTCTTATCATCTTATCACTATGGCTAGGACTTCCAGTACTATGTTGAATAAGAGTGGTAAAAGCAGACATCCCTTTCTTGGTTCCTGTTCTTAGGTAAAATGCTTTTAGTATTTGCCCACTGAGTATGATGTGGACTGTAGGTTTGTTGTATATGCTATTTATCATGTTGAGATATGCTCCCTCTATTGCCACTTTGCTGAGAGTTTTATTGAAAATGGATGTGGGATTTTTGTCAAATGCTTTTTTCTGTTGATATGATCACGTGATTTTAGTCTTTTCATTTGTTTATGTGATGTATCACGTTTCTTGATTTGTGAATATTAATACCAGCATTGCATCCCCTGCAATAAATACCACTTGATCATGGTGTATGATCTTTTTAATATATTGCTGAGTTGGATTTGCTAATATTTTTTAAAAATATATTTTATTGATTTTTCAGAGAGAGGAAGAAAGAGGGATAGAGAGTTAGAAACATCGATGAGAGAGAAACATTGATTAGCTGCCTCCTGCACATCCCCTACTGGTACATGCCCTTGACCAGTGAATCGAACCTGGGACCTTTCAGTCCGCAGGCCAATGCTCTGTCCACTGAGCCAAACAAGTTCTGGCTGATTTGCTAATATTTTGTTGAGGATTTTAGCATCTATGTTCATCGGGGATACTGGCCTTTAATTCTCTTTCTCTGTAGTGTCTTTATCTGGTTTTGGAATTAGGATAATGCTGGCTTCGTAAAAAGAGTTTGGAAGCATTCCTTCCTCTTGTATTTTCTGAAATAGTTTGAAGAGTATATGTGTTAGATTTTCTTTGAATGTTTGATAAAACTCCCCTGTGAAGCCATCTGGTCCTGGGCTTCTGTTTGCTGAGATTTTCTTTTTTATTACTGCTTCTATTTCATCAGTTGTTATTGGTCTATTCAGATTTTCTGATTCTTCTTAATTTGGCTTTGGGAGATTGTATTTTTCTAGGAATTTGTTCATTTCATCCACACTGTATAGCTTGTTCACAATATTTTCTTACAATTCTTTGCATTTCTGTGGTGTCAGTGATTACTTCTCAACTTTGTTTCTGATTTTATTTATTTGGGTCCTCTTTCTTTGTTTCTTGATGAGTCTTGCTAATGGTTTATCAATTTTGTTTCCTTTCAAAGAACCAGCTCTATGTTTCCTGGAGTTTTTGTATTGCTTTGTTAGTCTCTATTTTATTTATTTCTGCTCTTATCTTTATTATTTCATTCCTTCTACTAATTCTAGGCTCTTCTTGTTGTTCTCTTTTAGTTCTTTAAGTTATAGGGTTAAATAGTTTATTGCTGATTTTTCTTGTTTCTTTTTTGTTGTTGTTGTTGTTTTTTGAAATATGCCTATAGTGCTATAAACTTCATTGATACTGTTTTTAACAACATATTTTTATATATCCCCTCAGAAAAGGAAAACAAAAAAATGAGATTACAGCAAATTAAAGTTTAAAAAAATAAAATTTTATTGATTTCAGAGAAGAAGGGAGACAGACAGAGAGATATAAACATCAATGATGAGAAAGAATCATTGGTTGGATGCCTCCTGCATGCCCCCTATTGGGTATCAAGCCTGCAACCTAGGCAGGTGTCCTTGACTGGAATCGAACTTGGGACCATACAGTCCTCAGATTGAAACTCTATCTACTGAGCCAAACCAGTAGGGCCTAAAAGTTTTTGCACAACAAAGGAAATAATCAACAAAATGAAAAGACTTCATATTGAGTAAAAAAAAAATATCTGCCAATGATATACTCAATAAGAGGATTACATCCAAAATAAATATGAAACTCATAAAACTTAACACCAAAGAAACAATTCAAATAAAAAATGGGCAGAGGACCTGAATAGACATTTCTCCAAAGAGGACATACAAATGGCCAACAGGAACAGGAAAAGATGCTAAATGTCACTAATCATCAGGGAAATGTATAATAAAACCACAATGAAATATCAACTCATATGTGTCAAAATGGCCATCACCAATAAATTGACAATAATCAAGACAGTGTGATTTTTAACATGGCAGCCGACAGGATCAGAGTGAGGATGAGAATGTGAGTGATGAAGTGAGAGGGCGAGTGTGAGGAGTCTCGGTGACAGTGATTTGAGCTCTCCTGGCCTGGGATCCACTGCTACTGCCACAGCCACTCCCCTAGCATGGCTCTAGCTTAGAAAGCATGCCATCTTGAAAGTTTTAAAAGGTCTTCTTCAGGAGAAGGCTGTGGGGAATGGCAGCGGCTAGGTATCCTGCCTCACCACAACTTGGACTGTCATGGCTGGTCTGAACCCACACGCACACCATCCTGAACCTCACGCGACAACAGATGACACTGCTTGGACCCATGCATCAACTGGGATCCCACACGCAAGCTGAGAACACAAACCAGACCTGTGCACTCACAGAGGACTCTGCCTAGACCATGCTACCTCCACTGACCCAGCAGGATTCACCCTTGCAGTGGACTTATCCACTGTCACCTCTACTGTGCTATCACCGCCACCCTAGAGCCCAACTACTCTGCTCCACTGCCAGGGCTCAAGGCCAGGGACTGAGCTGAAGGCCAGGGAGGTGGATATATCTTCCCTGGTCCTAGACCTAGTAGAACTGAGGACCTGAGGATACTGAAGTTCTGTAAGTGAGATGGGAAGGCCTGGTACTGAGAGTGGTGGTCCCAAGGGCACTGGCTGTGGAGATTGCAGAGTGGGTTCAGCAGTGGAAGCCTGGACTGAAGTTCCTGGGTAGAGTTAACACTAGCAACCCACCATCATGCAGCTTGGGAAATACCTTGGGAAGGGCCTCACAGTAGAACTCAGAGCCAGTCTCCAATGGAGGGGTCTGAAGGACATACCTGGCGTTGAATCTTGTGATCCTTTATTTCTTTTTTACTTTTTTTTTTTTTTTTTTTTTTACCTTTTTTAAAATTAAAGTATTATCTGTGTACATAACTTACCATTGCCCCCCATACATGCCCTCCCTCCCCAGAGTTTTGTGTCCATTAGTTGTCCATTAGCATGCATAAAAAGTCCTTCGGTTGATCTCTTATCTCCCCCAGATCTCCCTATACTCCGCACTGTAATTTGACAGTTTGCTTGTTGCTTTATTGTCTCTATATCTATCTTTTGGTTCATCAGTTTATAATGTTCTTTATTATCCATAAATGAGTGAGGTCATGTGGTGTTTCATTTCATTGACTGGCTTATTTCACTCAGCATGATGTTCTCCAATTCCATCCAGGTTGCTGCAAATGATAAGAATTCCTTCTTTTTTATGGCAGCATAGCATTTCATTGTGTAGATGAACCATAGTTTTTTGATCCAATCATCTGCTGTCGGGCACCTAGGCTGTTTCCAAATCCTAGCTATTGTAGATTGTGCTGCTATGAACATTGGGGTGCATATATTCTTTCTGATTGGTGTTTCTAGTTTCTTGGGATATAATTCTAGGAGTGGGATTACTGGGTCAAATGGGAGTTCCATTTTCAGTTTTTTGAGGAAACTCCATACTGTTCTCCACAGTGGTTGCACCAGTCTGCATTACCACCAGCAGTGCACGAGGGTTCCTTTTTCTCTGTAACCTTGTGAACACTTGTCATCTGTTGATTTGTTGATGTTGGCCATTCTGACAGGTGTGAGATGGTACTGCATTGTTGTTTTGATTTGCATCTCTTGGATAATTAGTGACTTTGAGCATGTTATCATGTGCCTTTTGGCCTTCCTTCTGTTTTCTTTTGAGAAAATTCTATTTAGGTCCATTGCACATTTTTTAATTGGCTCATTTATCTTCCTTTTATTAAGTTGTATAAGCTGTCTGTAGATGTTAGAGATTAAACCTTTATCAGTGGTATCATTTGCAAATATGTTCTCCCATACAGTGGGCTTTCTTGTTGTTTTGTTGATGGTTTCTTTTCCTGTAAAAAAGCTTTTTATTTTGATGTAGTTCCATTTTATTTTCTCTTTAGCTTCCATTGCCCTAAGGGCAGTATCAGTGAAGAAGTTCTTTTGGCATATGTCTGAGATTTTACTGCCTGTGGATGCTTCTAGTATTTTTATGGTTTCCCGTCTGATGTTTAAGTCCTGTATCCATTTTGAGTTTATTTTTGTGTATGGTGTAAGTTGTGATCTAGTTTCATTCTTTTGCATGTATCTGTCCAATTTTCCTGACACCATTTATTGAAGAGACTGTTTGTCAAATATTAATTGAGCATAGTGATTTGGGTTGATATCTGGGTTCTCTATTCTATTCCATTGATCTATATGTCTGTTCTTGTGCCAGGACCAGGCTGTTTTGAGGACAGTGGCTTTGTAATACAGCTTGAAATCTGGTATTGAGATTCCTCCTACTTTACTCTTCTTTTTCAGGATTGCTGTGGCTATTTGGGGTCTTTTAGTGTTCTAGATGAATTTTTGGAGAGTTCTTTCTAGGTCAGTGAAATATGCTATTGGTATCTTAATGGGGAGTGCATTGAACCTATAAATTGCTTTAGGAAGTATGGACATTTTAATGATGTTGATTCTACCAATCCATGAACATGGTATGTTCTTCCATCTGTTTACATCTTCCTCTATCTCTTATTTCAGTGTCGTGTAGTTTTCTGAGTATAGGCCTTTTACCTCCTTAGTTAAGTTTATTCCTAGGTATCTTAATTTTTTTGGTGTGATGGTAAGTGGGATTGCTTTTTCAGTCTCTCTTTGCGTAAGTTCACTATTGGTGTAAAGAAGTGCCATAGATTTCTTGGTGTTAATTTTGTATCCTGCTATATTGCCAAATTAATTTATTAAGTCTAATAGTTTTTTGATGGAGTCTTTTGGTTTTTTTATGTACAATATGATGTCATCTGCAAATAAGAATAACTTTACTTCTTCCCCCCCCCCCCCCCCCAATTTGGATGCATTTTATTTCTTCTTCTTGTCTAATTTCAATGGATAGTACTTCCAGTACTATGTCAAAGAGGAGTGGCGATAGTGGGCATCCCTGTGTTGTTCCTATTCTTAGAGGAATTGGTTTTAGTTTTTGACCATTGAATATGATGTTGGCTGTGGGTTTATCACATATAGCTTTTATTATGTTGAGGTATGATCCTAGTACTCACACCTTGTTGAGAGTTTTTATCAGGAAAGGGTGTTGGATTTTATCAAATGCCTTTTATGCATCAATTGATATGAGTATATGATTTTTATCTCTCAATTTGTTTATGTGATGTATCACATTTATTGATTTGCGAATATTGTACCATCCTTGCATTCCTAGAATAAATCCTACTTGGTCATGGTGTATGATCTTTCTGATGTTCTGCTGGAGTCAATTTGCTAGAATTTTGTTGAGGATTTTGGCATCTATGTTCATGAGGGATATTGGCCTGTAATTCTCTTTCATTGAGCTGTCTTTATCTGGTTTCAGTATTAGGGTGATGCTGGCTTCATAGAAGGAGTTTGGAAGTGTTCCTTCCTCTTGAATTTTTTGGAATAGTCTGAGGAGGATAGGTTTTAGTTCTTCCTTGAATGTTTGATAAAACTCTCCTGTGAAGCCATCTGGCCCTGGGCTTTTGTTTGCTGTAAGCTTTTTGATGACTGTTTCAATTTCTCCCTAAGTCACTGGCTTATTGAGATTTTTAGATTCTTCCTGATTGAGTTTTGGAAGATTGTATTTTTTAGGAATATGTCCATTTCCTCCAGGTTGTCCAGTTTGTTGGAATAGAGTTTTTCCTAGTATTTTGCAACAATCCTTTGTATTTGGGCAAAACTTGTTATTTCACCTTTCATTTCTGATTTTGTTTATTTGGGTCCTCTCTCTTTGTTTCTTGGTTAGCTTGGCTAAAGGTTCATCAATCTTGTTTATCCTTTCAAAGAACTAGCTCTTGGTTTTATTGATCTTATGTATTGTTTCTTTGGTCTATATGTCGTTTATGTATATGCTGTTTATCTCCACTCTGATTTTTATTATTTACTTCTTTTTGCTAACACTGGGCTTTTCTTGTTGCTCGTTATCTAACACTTTGAGTTGTAGGGTTAGATAATATGTTACCATTTTTTCTTGTTTTTTCCAATAGGTTTGTAGAGATATGAACTTCCCTATTAAAACTGCTTTTGCTGTGTCCCATAGATTTTGGATTGTTGTTTTTTCATTGTCATTTGTTGCCAGGATTTTTTTTTATTTTATTTCTTCCTTGATTTCTCTGGTTACCCAGTCCTTGCTTAATAGCATGCTGTTTTGTCTCCATGTGTTTGATTTCTTTGGATTATTTTTATTGTATTTAATTTCCAGTTTTATGCCATTATGATCTGAGAAGATGCTTGATATGATTTCTATCTTCTTGAATTTGAAGACTTTGCCTATGTCCCAATATGTCATCTGTCTTTGAAAATGACCCATGTGCACTTGAAAAGTATGTATATTCTGTGGTTTTGGGGTGGAATGTTCTGAAGAATTCGATTAATTCTATCTGGTCTAGTAAGTCATTTAGAAATGAAATTTCTTTGCTGATTTTTTTCTTTAAATGATTTGTCCAAAGGTGACAGTGGGGTATTAAAATCTACTATGATTGTATTGCTATTAATGTCTCCCTTAATGTCCTCCAGCAGATTTTTTTTTAAAATGTATTTGGGTGCTCCAGTATTGGGTGCATATATGTTTATCAAGGTTATTTCTTCTTGTTGGATTGCTTCCTCTAGTATTATGAAGTGACCTTCATTATCTCTTTCTATGTCCTTCACTTTGAGATCTAATTTGTCAGATATAAGTATTGCTACCCAAGCTATTTTTTCATTTCCGTTTACCTTGAAAACCTTTTTCTATTCCTTCACACTCGGTTTGTGTGCATCTTTTTTTCTGAAGTGGGTTTCTTGTAGACAACAGATATATTAGTCTTGTTTTCTTATCCAATCCATTACCCTATGTCTTTTGATTGGAGCATTTAATCCATTTACATTTAAAGTTATTATTGATAGGTACTTCTTTGATGCCATTTTTATTCCATTCCCCTGTGTTCCTTCTTCACTTCCTATTTCTATATTTTTACAATAGACCCTTTAGTATTTCTTGCTTTGCTGGTTTGGTGGTGATAAATTCCTTTAGTCTATTTTTTTTTTTCTGTGAAGCTCCTGATATCACCTTCAATTTTGATTGATAGCCTTGCTGGGTACAATATTCTTGGATTCAGACCCTTCCTTTGCATGACTTTGTATATTTCATCCCATTCCCTTCTGGCCTGTTGAGTTTCTGTTGGGAAATAAGTTGCTAGTCTGATGGGGTTTCCTTTACATGTAACTTTCTATCTCTCTCTGGCTGCTTTTAAGATTCTTACTTTGTCGTTGGTGTTTGCCAATTTAATTAGCAAGAGCCTTGGCATCGGTCTTTTGGGATTCATTTTGCTGGGGACTCTGCCAGCTTCTTGGATTTGTGTGGGTTTTTTCTTCTCTTTCTCAAGAAAGTTTTATGATATTATTTCTTCAAACAAATTTTCTATGATTTCCTCAGTTTCCTTTCCTTCTGAAAACCCTATTATTCTAATATTGTTTTGTTTTGTATTGTCCCAAAGTTCCCTTAGGCTCTCTTCCTGGTTTTTAATTATTTTTTTTTCCAGAAGCTGTTCTATTTGGGTATTTCCCCCCCCCCCCCATCTTGTCTTCTAGCTCACTGATGCTGTCTTCTGCTTCTTCTAGTCTACTATTGAGTTTTCACAGTAGTGATGTCATTTTTCAATTCTTCTTGGTTCTTCTTCATTTCTTCTTGGTTCTTACTCTTATTGTCAAATTTGTCTTCCATTCTTTTTAGCCATCTTATGATCATTACTCTGAATTCTTCCTCTGGTAGGTTGCTTGCCTCTAACTCGTTTACTTCCTTTTCTGGTGATGCCTGCTTTTCTTTCATATCTGTGCTGTTTCTTTGTCTCCCCATGATCTCTCATTTCAGGATGTCTGGGTATGTAGTTCTCTCTCCCTATCTCTTGGAAATCTGACCTTTTGTGCGATGGAGCGCTCCTTTGAGTCCAAGTTATCACACCACCTGGGACCAGCATTCTGGGGCTCACAGTTGCTTTGCAGTTGCTGCCGCTGTGGGTATTCAGGCCTTTGACAAGATCCACTCTTCCTTTAAAGATGGCGAGATTTCCTCGTCCAATCCCGCAGATAGCTCTGGGAGGGGACCCAGCTCCACCGTGGGTGCTTCCCTGTCAGGGGCACCCTGATCAGCAGACCTCCACTTTCTCCTGGAGTTTGCCTCTTAGCTTGCTAATCTGATTCTTTATTTCTTGAAAGATCTTGTGCTAGTGAGCAGAATCGGGACTGGACAATAGAACCAGAAAGGAGAATTAGTCCGGCCTACCTGGAATGCATGGGAGGTGCCCACTTTTCAACTGGCAAAAGAGCTGCATCTGATCTGAACTGTAGCAACCTGAGGTAAGGGGAACAGCCTGGTGAGGAAATCTGTGCCTCTGCATGTCTCAGTGAGGAGATGCCAGCAAGCCACCTAGTGGTGAAGTATTGGAAGGAGAGGAAGTGCCTGCCTCACCCTTCTCCCCCTCCTACAGGCTACTGGCACCTCTCACAACAACCATCCCAACCAAGACCAGGATATCCTCACAGAGCCCAGCTCCATGGGGGAAAGGAGAACAGCTCAGAATAGGAATACTCAATGCATTAGACTCGAGGAAGACCCAGCCTCTGTTCTAAGGCTGCCCTGCAACTGGACTATTAGAGGCTTCAATTGATGGGGCCCCAATTAGTTTGCCCAGGGCCAGAAAGGGACTGCAACTCACATTAGCCAGTACCTAAGAAACTCCCAGGAAGCCCAGAATAGACAAACCTAGGAACCAGATTCAACAGCAGAGAAAAATTCAGTGAGTTCCACAAACAGTGGACTCAAAGGTTTTTGAGTTTATTTTTTGTTGTCTATTTTTCCTTCTTTCTTTTTTTCCCCCCTGCTCATATCTCTAATTTATCTCTTTCCTTTGATTCTTTTATCTTTTTGTCTTTTTATTATTAGCTTTTTAAATTTTATTTTTCTCTTCTTTTCTCTTTTCATTTAACTTTTCCTATCTATATTTCAATATATCCATTTTTATTATGTTTAAAAATTTTAAAATATATTTTATTGATTTTTTACAGAGAGGAAGAGAGAGGGATGGAGAGTTAGAAACATCGATGAGAGAGAATCATGGATCAGCTGCCTCTTGCACACCCCCTACTGGGGATGTGCTCGCAACCAAGGTACATGCCCTTGACCTGAATCGAACCCGGGACCTTTCAGTCCGTAGGGTGATGCTCTATCCACCAAGCCAAACTGGTTTCGGTTATTATGTTTAAATTTATTATTATTTCATCTGTTCTATGTTTTCTTTTATTTTTTATTTTTACACTAGTTCTTTTAGCTTCCTTCTTGCTTCCATATTGCCATTTTTTCTTCTTCTTTCTCCCTTTCTCTTTACATCCCTTCTAAGTCTTTGGTCTTGTATCTTTAATATCCTTTTTGTTTTTCTTTGTTTTGCTTTCTCTTTGTTTTTCCTTCTTAGACCCTCCTTTTGTTGCTTTGCAAGCTTGATTTTTAAAAAAAATATATTTTATTGATTTTTCATAGAGAGGAAGGGAGAGAGATAAAGAGCTAGAAATGTCGATGAGAGAGAAACCGACCAGCTGCCTCTTGCACATCCTAGGGATGTGCCTGCAACCAAAGTACATGCCCCTGACCGGAATCGAACCTGGGACCTTCCAGTCCGCAGACCGATGCTCTACCACTGAGCCAAACCAGTTTCAGCGCAAGCTTGATTTTTATGGTGTGTTTGGTTTGGTCAGAATGTGTCTTGTTCTATTCTGGCAGCATCTGTATAACAGCTGGTATGAGAAAGTTTGAGTGGAGTTTCACTATCAGCAAGTTTGAGGAAAGTTCCCTCCCAGAAGTGGGACATCAATAATCAAGTTCCAATTACAACATGAGAATCTAAATAACACACACAGGGGGCAATCATAGATTATCCATCTCAGGAGATCAAAGAGACTGCACCAATGGACCCCTGATGAACACAGATGCTAAAATCATCAACAAAATATTAACAAATGAGATCCAGCAATATGTTTTAAAAAATTGTACACATAAGGAACTGTTTGACATTGAATTGGAACTCAAAAGAACTGTTGGCCCAGAAAAGAACTCACTAGAGACTGATTCATTTGCTTCTCAGCATAAGCATTATGGCTTGTCTCAGTTTCAGTTCTTACAAGGGTATTTCTTGGATCACATGATCTCACACATCTAGAGGAAATAATGAACAACATAAAGTGATGAAGAAAAGCAGACCAAGAGAAAGAGAAGCAGCGATCAGACTCTCAAACCTCAGAGGGAAAGTAGGGGAGGGTGGGATAAGGGGGCGAGATCAACCAAAGGGCTTGTGTGCATGCATATGGGCCTAGCCAGTGGCCATGAACAACAGGGGGATGGGGACATATGTGGGGAGGGGTTTGGGATGGGAATGGGGGGATGAAGACAATTAGGTGATACCATAATCAATAAAATTAAAAAAAATTATATATCATAATCATGTGAGTTTCATTCCGGGGATGCAAGGCTGCTACAATATCCACAAATTAATAAATATAGTACATCATATACACAAATTGAAAGATAAAAATCAGGTGATCATATCAATAGATCCATAAAAGCCATTTGACAAAATCCAGAACCCTTTTTGGATAAAAACTCTAAGCAAAGTGGGAACAGAGGAATGATACCTCACCATAATAAAGGCCATATATGACAAACCTACAGCCAACATCATACTCAATGGGCAAAAACTAAAAGGATTTCCTTAAAGAAGAGGAATAAGAAAAGAGGTCTGATGCAGGAAATTTGTGCAAAAGTAGGCCTTCCTTCTGCTGGCTCCTGACACTGGCTTCCTTCTAGCACCTGGGACCTGGGCTTCCCTCGCAGCCCCAGCTTCATCTGGAAGGTTGTCCAGAAGGATGTCTGGTCTAATTAGCATATTATGCTTTTATTATTATAGATAGTACTGAAAGTCCTAGACACAGTGATCAGACAAGAAGAAGAAATAAAAGACATCCAAATTGGAAAGGAGGAAGTAAAACTGTCACTATTTATAGATGACATGATATTGTACATAGTAAATTCTAAAGACTCCACCAGGAAACTACTAGACTTATTAAATTAATTCAGCAAGGTAGCAAGGTATATAATCAATATACAGAAATTGATGGCATTTTTATACACCAACTAGAGGTCTGGTGCACGAATTTGTGCATGTTGAAAGGAAATCAATTAGAAAAAATATTTTAATATTGCTATTTGCCCTTTCTCTATATACAAGTGACAACCAAAATCACAATTGACAATTGTAGATCAAAACACATGCATGCGATTGGCACCAGTGAGATATATATATATATATATATATATATATATATATATATTGCTTAATTAGACCTAATTTTGATTTAGTTAAACTTTCCAGCCCAGTGAAGCACCCCAACATCTCTTTCAGGTAATTGTCAGTAACACAGCAGTAAATATCAATACAAAGCAGATTATTGTAGATCATGCAAGGAGAACAAAGGGTAAAATATTTAACTGCAGCAGTTTTTTACTATATTCTGGGCAGTGAGAAAACATAATATAATTTTCAAAGTCCATTTCTGACTTCTAATCAGTCGAATCAAATTTCTAAACTTTTGAAATCTCAATTTTCCGGCTAATGAAAAGAAAATAGGATTCTACAGTCTCTTATTTACCTACTCCAGGACTTCTGTGAGGATCAAATGAGATGAGGCCTGGGAAAACACTTCACAGACATTAGGTTAGAGTGTAAAGTGTTTACATTTGGCTATAAAGCAAGTCATGTTCCTGGACTGAAAAACTTCTAAGGAGACTAGTTCCTAGGGAGAGAAAGCCAGGCTTTACATTGTGACATCATTACCCAGTGCCCACAGCCACAGTTCCCAGGCTGAGCCGGGCTGTGGGTCAAATTTTGTATCATGGATTTTTGGCAGCGTTGGCTGCAACTTGGTGGGGTGTTGCTCCAGGGTGGTGACGGGGCCTGTATCCCACTTGTGGGAAGCAGAGTGTTGCTTTGAGGAGTTCCATTTATTGTTAAATAACCTGTCTGTAGGAAGAGGAAGCTGGGTGTTGCTGTGTGAAGTCAATAGGTGGTACCCACAACCACCATTTCAGGGCTGGGTTGTGGGCCACATTTTGAGTCATGGGGTCTTGGCAGTGTTGGTGGTGATTTGGTGGACTATTGCTCCAGGGTAGTGGTGGGGCCTGTGTCCCACTTGGGGGAAGCTGAGTGTTGCTTTCTTGGCACCAGGTCCATGGTGCCGTTTCTCTGTAAATGACCAGTGCGTGTCATGGCAGCTCCTGCATTGAGCATCTGCCCCCAGGTGGTCAGTGCACATCATAGTAACTGGTCGGATGGTCAGAGGGACACCTAGCATAATAGACTTTTATATATAGACTGGTGGCTTGGTACACGAAATTCATACACATTAAAAGGGGGACCCAGCCAAAACCAGTTTGGTGGATAGAGCATCAGCCTGCAGACTGAAAGGTCCCAGGTTCAATTCCAGTCAAGGGCACGTATCTTGGTTGTGGGCACATTCCCCAGTTAGGAGGTGTGCAGGAGGCAGCTGATTGATATTTCTAACTCTTTATCCCTCTCCCTTCCCCTCGGTAAAAATCAATAAAATGTATATAAAAAATAAATAAAAGGGGGGCCCATAGTCAAATCCCCACTCACCCACCCACATGTGCATCAAAATTGTGTGAGACCCAGTCCCAGGTGCCCCCCCTCAATTGGTCTAGATCCAGACCCAGCCAGTCCCACCCTTGTCAAGCCCCACTGGGCAAGGGGTATAGCCTTAGGTCCCCTTAAATTAGGGGTGTCGAACTCAATCAGAGAAGGGGCCAAAATCTAAAATCCAGCCTAAATCGCGGGCCGAATGGTTTACTGAACAGTCATAAACTGACAGCGGAGTGCAGTGATGACAGTGCGGTGCGGGCCACATTGCAAAGCCTGGCCTTGTGTTTGACACATGTGCCTTAAATGGTGCCAGGACGGGGGGCATGGCCTGAGTTCCCCTGACCCAGCACTGGGGGTATACCTTAAAATCCCCTGTCAAGCCCCGCTGGGTCGGGAGCATGGCCTGAGGTCCCCCCCTGTCAAGCCCCATCAGGCAGGCGCGAGGCAGGGGAAGAGCCTCAGGACCCCTGACCTTGTGCTGGGGTGGAGGATGTGGCCAGAGGTCCCCCAGCCTGGTACCAGGGTCGGGGGAATGGGCTGAGGTCTCCTGGCCTGACGCCAGGGCAGGGGGCATGGCCTGAGATGCCCTTTCAAGCCTTGCTGGGTAGGGAACTTGGCCTGAGGTCCTCTGTCAAGCACTGCTGGGTAAGGGACATGGCCTGAAGTACCCTGTCAAGCCCCATGGGGCCAGGGGACGGTATAACTTCAGGTCCCTGCTGATTGCTCATTAAGGCTCCTTAAGGGAACTTGGCCTCAGCTGTTGGTGCAGCCATCTTTGTGATGGAGTGATGGTCAAATTACCACATTCCCTCTTTATTGATAGGATAATGAACTCTTAGAAAGAAAAACTCAAAAAAACTATCACATTTACCATTGCAACATCATCAAAAAAGATACCTAAGAATAAATTTAACCAAGGAATAAAATACCCATACTTGGAAAAATTAAATAGAAAAAGATACAAATAAATGGAAGAGTACACAATGTTTATAGATTGGAAGAATTAACTTCATTAAAATGACCATACTACTGAGAAACCAAGATGGCAACGTAGGTAAACACCTGAACTTGCTACCTCACACAACTTCCAAATTACAACTAAAAGACAAAACAGACATTATCCAGAACCACAGGAAGACTGGCTGAATGTAAATCCTACAACTGGCAGGAGAGAGAAAAGCACATTAAGACTCAGAGGAGGAAGATGGTGGCGTAAGTAAACAACTGGTCTGCCGCCTCACACAACAATTTCAAAACTACAACAGGACATCTATCACCCAAAAACACGGTAAGGCTGGCTGAAAGAGAAAGGAGCGCAAGTGCTGAAAAGCTGAGGAGCCTAGGCACGGAGGCACAGGAATCAGGTTGGTAGTGAGCAACTGGGCACAAAGCTTTTTCAACTCGAAGGGAAACAAGCTCCCGATCACTTTGAAATCCAGTTTCTGGGATCACTCGGGGGACTCAGACACCTACGGGGAGAAGCTGATCTGTGGGCCAAGGATGACTCTCTTGCAGAGGTGTGCACAACAATCATTGTTTACTGTGCTAGGTTGCTGGGTTGCAGGGATGTGGGGACTTGGAAATGCTGGGACTTGGAAACACAGAAGGGCAGAAAAGGCTGATGACAGCCATCGCTGTTTGCCACACCCCAGCCTAGTGTCATTCTGAGACCCTGCCCTGAGGCCCTGCCCCGCACATTCTACAGATCTGCCCAGGCACCACACAGCTGCTTTTGCATATAAATACCCTGTATTGTTATTTCTTTTGTTAAGCTGCTATAAATAGCAGCTTAACAAAAGAAATTGCAGCTCCAGCAACAAAACCGCCAAATCCCAAGAAAAGAGGACAAAACTGTAGTTCATGCGGTAGCTCCTGCTGGGTGGCCTCAGACAGTAGCTGAACTGCACCCCATTGGAGATCCAGAAACTAGTGTATCTAGTGGTCGGTATGAGACGACACTAGATTTCAACTACTCTAATCAAGGACACATTCAAGAGACAGACTCAGTGAGCACTAAAGCCCTATGGGAACAAGTCCTCCCCCATAAATGTGTCTCCAACACAGCAATTCTTCCATTATAGACACAGCGGGTCCTCACTGCCAATTGGCCTTAAGGTCATTTCCTCTCAGTGACACCAACAACAATCAAGACTTAACTACAACAAGGCTGTACACACAGTCCACAAAGGGGTGCACCCAAGAGTGTCCACATCAGGCAACTGTGAGGCTTTGACCCATTAATCCATATAGAACACCCAGGCCCACAAGTGATCCTACCAACTCAGGGAAACAGCAAAAATGCTGAGAAAAGGAAACAGATCTCAAACAAAAGAAATAGAGAAGAACAAAAAACTGGATATAGAGTTCAAAACCACGGTTATAAGGTGTGTTTTTTTTGTTTTGTTTTCTTTTTTTAGAAATTTCCTAGAAAAGGCCAATAAATTTAATGAAACCTTTGAGGATATGAAAAAGGACCAACTAGAAATTAAACATACATTGACTGAAATAAAAAGTATTATACAGAGACCCAACAGCAGACTATAAGAATGCAAGAAACAAGTCAAAGAGCTGGAATACAAAGAGGAAAGAGGCACTCCTCCACAGAAGCAAGAAGAGAAGAGAATCCAGAAAGTCTAAGATAGTGTAAGAAGTCTCTGGGACAACTTCAAGTGTACCAACATCAGAATTATGGGGGTGCCAGAAGAAGAGAGAGCAAGACACTGAAAACCTATTTGAAGAAATAATGACAGAAAACTTCCCCGACCTGGTGAAAGAAATAGACTTACAAGTCCAAGAAGCACACAGAACCCCAAACAAAGAGGACCACACCAAGAGCAAATTAAATTATTATTAAAATGCCAAGAGCAAAAGACAAAGAGAGAACCTTACAGGCAGCAAGAGAAAAACAATTAGTTACCTACAAGGTGGTTTTCTTTCAGGGGTGCTTCCAGAGATTACCAAAGCACACTGAAATCTGGAGGCCTTAGGGTAGGGCTAATGGGAAACCATTGCTGTTTGCTTTGCCCGGAGACTCCGCCCCATCCAAGCTGTGCACAGAGGCTTTTGCATATGAATGGTCTGGTCCTTTGAAACCTAAACCTACCTATCAAACTTCTGCTGAGTCAGAGAGACCCAGAACATTCAAACTAAGGACCAAGGCCCACAGCAGCTTGCATTGCTTCACAGCTGGGCCTCATCTGGGCACCTCCAAAACCCAAACAAAAAAGAGGAATCTGCAGATTTCTCTGTAGCTCCTGCTGGGTAGCTTCAGGCAGAGGCTAAATTACCACCTCCTTGAGATCCAAGAGCTAGTGTACTGAGGGTTCAGAGTAGGACCACAGATTACAAGCTCCTCAGATCCATAAGGGACACACTCAGGGGGCAGACTCAGTAAGCACTGAAGCAAGTCTTGCCTCATAAGGGTGTCTCCAGCACAGAAGTTCTTCAAGCATATACACAGCTAATCCTCATAGCCAATTGGCCTGGAGTTCAATTCCTCCCAGTGATATCAACAACAATCAAGGCTTAACTGCAACAAGACTGTGCTCACAGCCAACAAAGGGGTACACGAAGAGTGTCCACCTCAGGTAACCAGGGATCCTGAGCCACCTAGCCCTATAAAACACCTAGCACACAAAGACACTCTATCAACTCAGGGAAGCAGCCCAAATGCAGGAAGAAAAAAAAAGAAAGAAAGAAAGAAAAAAAAATAAATAAATAACCACACAACAGGTCACAAAAGAAAGAAATGGAGGACAGCAAACAACTGGATATAGAGTTCAAAACCACAGTTATAAGGTTTTTCAAGAATTTTCTAGAAAATGCTGATAAATTTAATGAGATCCTCAAGGATATGAAAAAGTACCAACTAGAAATTAAGCATACACTGACTGAAATAAAAAATAATATACAAAGATCCAACAGCAGACTAGAATATAGCAAGAATCAAGTAAAAAATTTGAAATACAAAGAAGCAAAAACACCCAACTGGAAAAGCAAAAAGAAAAAAGAATCCAAAAATATGAAGATAGTGTAACGAGCCTCTGGGACAATTTAAAGTGTACCAACATCAGAATTATGGGTGTGTCAGAAGAAGAGAGAGAGCAAGATACTGTAAACCTATTTGCAGAAATAATGACAGAAAACTTACCCCACTTAGTGAAAGAAATTGACTTACAAGTCCCAGATGCACAGATAACCCCAAATAAAAGGAATCCAAAGAGTACCACACCAAGATACATCATAATTAAAAAACCAAGAGCAAAAGACAAAGAGAGAACCTTACAAGCAGCAAGAGAAAAACAGTTAGTTACCTACAAGGAAGCACTCCAGCTGATTTCCCAACAGAAACTATGCAGGCCAGACAGGAGTGGCAAGAAACAATCAAATTGATGAATAGCAAGAACCTACAACCAAGATTACTCTACACAACAAAGATATCATTCAGAATTGAAGACAGATAAAGAGCTTCACAGATAATAAAAAGCTAAAGAAGTTTATCACCACCATACCAGTATTATATGAAATGCTGAATGGTATTCTTTAAGAAGAGGAAGAAGAAGAAAAAGGTAAAGGTAAAATTATGAACAACAAATACATATCTATCAACAAGTGAATCTAAAAATCAAGTGAATAAAAAATCTGATGAACAGAATAAATTGGTGAATATAATAGAATCAGGGACAACCCTCAGTGGGGAAAGGGGTGTGGGGGGTTTGGGAAGAGACTGACAAAAATTGTACACCTATGGATGAGTACAGTAGGGGGAGGTAAGGGCATGGGTTGGGGTGGGAACTGGGTGGCGGGGAGCTATGAGGGGGAAAAAAGAGGAACAACAGTAATAATTTTAACAATAAAGATTAAAAAAACAAAACAAACAACAACAAAAAAGATTTATCAGAAACAAAAAACAAAAACAAAAAAAAGTCCATACTTCCCAAAGCAATCTTCAGATTCAATACAATTCCTATTAATATACCAATGGCATACTTCATAGAACTACAACAAATACCCCCCAAATTTATATGGATTATAAAAGACCCTGGATAGTTGCAGCAATCCTGAGAAAGAAGAACAAAGTTAGAGGGATCACAAAACTAGATAAAAAAAATATGCTAAAAGCTATCATAATCAAAACAGCCTGGTACTAACACAAAAATAGTCATATAGACCAATGAAACAAAACAGAGACCCCAGAAGTTGACCCACACCATTATGGTCAATTAGTATTTGATTAAGAAGGCAAGAATATACAATGAAATAAAGATAGTCTCTTCAACAAATGGTGTTGGGAAAACTGGACAGATACATGCAAAAAGGTGAAACTAGACCATCAACTTACACTGTACATAAGAATAAAGCAGAGTTAAACATAAGCCATGAAACCATAAAATTCCTAGAAGAAACCATAGGCAATAAATCTCAGACATCTCACATAGTAGAATTTTTGCTAATTCACCTCCCAGGAAAAGAGAAATGAAATAAAACAAAAAAATTTTAAAAAATGGGACTACATCAAAATAAAAAGCTTCTGCATAGCAAAAGAAGCGACCAACATAATGAAAAGGGAACCCATTGTATGAGAGAACATTTTTGCCAATGATATATCTGATAAGGGATTAATCTCCAAAATATATAAAGTACTCATACAACTCAACAAAAGGAACACAAACAATCCCATAAAAAATGAGGAAATGGAGGATCCAAGATGGCTGCTCAGGTAGACACCTAACCGCAGCAGCACACAACAATTTCAATGGAATACAACTAAAATGTAGAGTGGACATTGCCCAGAGCTACAGGTAGTTGACTGACTGAAAATTCTACAACAAGAAGGAAAGAGAAAACCAGAAGGAAAATCAGAGGAGCTGAAAAAGCCTAAGGTACGGAGACATGCTGGGCGCACGCGCGCGCAGAAAGGACGCAGCTGGAGAGGAGGAGAAGGCTTGGGTGCCTGCCTGGCATTCCCTAGCAGGAAGGAAATAAAAGCCCCAGCCTGGGCTGAACCCCAGAACCAGCAGCGCTGAGCTCCAGTTATGGGCCAGACCCTGGGGACCCAGGCTCCGGCAGGAGGAGACGGGGCTGTGAGGAAGAATCCCAGGGGAGCGGCGAAAAGCAGAGCCCCTGGAGTCACGCACATTGCTCGCAAAGGTAGGAATGTTGACTCTGATGCAGGATTGCCCTGGCGGGAAGAAACAAAACCTCCGGCGGTGCTGAGCCCCAGTCCGAACTGCTCTGAACCCCAGTTCTAGGCCAATCCCTGGGGACCCAGGCTCAAGCAGAGGAAGACGGGGCTGTGAGGTGGAGTCCTGGGAGAGCGGCAAAAGGCTGAGCCCCCAGAGTCGTGCACATTGCACGCAATGGAAGGAATGTTGACTCTGATGCGGGATTGCCCTGGAGGGAAGGAAACAGGAGCTCGAGCCGTGCTGGGCCCCAGTTTCGACTGCTCTGAACCCCAGTTCTAGGCCAGACCCTGGAGAACCAGGCTCAGGCAGGGGGAGACAGGGCTGTGAGGCGGAATTCCAGGGGAGCGGCGAAAAGCGGAGCCCCCAGAGTCCCGCACATTGCACGCAGAGGACAGAACGTTGACTCTGATGCCGTATTGCCCTGGCGGGAAGAAACAAAATCTCCGGCGGTGCTGAGCCCCAGTCCCGACTGCTCTGAACTCCAGTTCTAGGCCAATCCCTGGGGACCCAGGCTCAAGCAGAGGAAGATGGGGCTGTGAGGTGGAGTCCTGGGGAAGTGGCAAAAAGCGGAGCCCCCGGAGTCGCGCACATTGCACGCAGAGGACAGTCTGTTGACTCTGATGCTAGACTCCCCTAGCGGGAAGGAGAAAAAAAGCTCCAGACTGGAGGAACGCAACGAGCACCGGCCAACCGGGAGCCAGCAAGGAGCCGGGCGACGGGGCCCCCGGGGGGGGGGGGTGGGATGCCCCTGGGCCTTCGACCGCTGAGCACAGGCCACGGAGCCGAGGCCGGGGGCTGCTTCCTGGGTGGCGCTGACCCCGGCAACAGGCTGAAGCAGCGCAGGAGCCTGCAGAGAACAAAGGGGTGCCACAGGCCAACCTGCTGAGCTTCCAGGACAAGGAGGAAGAAACCGAAGAAGTTTTCAATGTGAAGAAATCAAGTGAGAGCAAAAGATACTAAAATTACTTCAGAAAGAATACAAAGAAGATCTTGAAAAATCAAAGACTACGTCAGAACTCAACTCAGCAGCCAACATTGCAACATAAATGCGTTCTAAAAAAAAAAGGACAGAATGTTGGAACGGCGGTGGCCAGGCCTAAAGTGGCCAGTGGCCAGGCACAAGGCAGTGGCAGCTGGGCCTGGAGCAGCAACAGCCAGGCCCCAGAGTGGCCAGTCCAGGAACACCCAGGCCCGGAGTGGCCGAGCCTGAAGAAGCCAAGCCCAGAGCAGCCGGGTCGGGAGCAGCCAGGCCCAGAACAGCAGCAGCCAGGCCGGGAGCAGCCAGGCCCGGAGCAGCTCAGCCCAGAGCAGCTGGGTAGGGTGCAGCCAGGCCCAGAGCAACAGCAGCCAGGCTGGGAGCGGCCAGGCCCGGAGTGGCCGGGCCCAAAGCACCCGGGCCCAGAGCAGCCGGGTCTGGTGCGACCAGGCTCAGAGCAGCAGCAGCCAAGAGCGGAGCAGCCAGGTCGGGAGTGGCAGTGGCCAGACCTGGAGCAGCTGGTTGTGGAACGGACCAGAGCAACCGAGGCCAGGCCCAGAGCAGCCAGGCCCAGAACAGCTCTCTCCTCGCCTGCCCCCGCCCCAAGGCTGCCTCTCAGACATGGCTGGAAACTTTTGGGGGAACTTGAGGGTCTGCTGAATCAAGTGATGAAGGCTTAGATCTGGATGTGTTGAGTTAGTATAGCGCTGGGGTATTGATCTGTGAGTGCCTTGTGTAGGGCCTGGATGAGGTTGGTTGATCTATTTGGAAATGTCTTTTGTGTGAAGTGTATCCTTGGGCATGTGGAGGTATTATTGATTTGAGAAAATGCTAAGTAACTGATTTACTATCTGAAAAATTTAAAGTTCTAAAAGTTTAAGGTCTCTTGCCAAAAAGAGGTTTTAAAGCTATCACCTTAATTTTAATGGAGAAAGGGAATGACAAGCCCTTCCCACCCAGAACAGGTAATCCAATTCCAACCAGCAGCTATGTTTAAACAATGTGTCCATTTACACTTGAATGGCTACACCTTTTGATAGCCTAAGGGCAAGTTTACATGTAAACAAGTTTGCTCTCAATTCCCAGGGCAGAAAAAAAAAAAAAAGGTTTAAAATTATTAGATTTTAAAATTTACTCTTAGAAGTGTAAAAGTTTATTAATTAAAAAAAAAAAGGAGATTGAAAAACCTGATGAACAATAATAGCTGTTCATTGTAGTAGAGTTGGCGATATGGGAGGGGAGTGGACTGACTGTTTTTGGGGAAAGGGAGAGAGGAAGAGACTGAACATAAACTGTGCACCTATGGATGAGGACAATGGGGGGTGGGGAGGGGGCAGAGGGTGGGGTGGGAACCTGGTGGAGGGGGGGAGAAATGAGGAACCTTTGTAATAATATGAACAATAAAGATTGATTTAAAAAAATAAAAATAAATAAATAAAAAATGAGGAAATAAACTCATACAAATTCCAATATATATATATATATTTAGAAGACCTGAATAGACATTTCTCCAAAGAGGACATACAAATTGCCAAGAGACATAAAAAATGCACAAAATCACAGAGAAATGCAAGTTAAAGCCACAATGAGTTATCAACTCACACCTGTCAGAATGGCTATCATCAAAAAATCAACAAACAGCTGAAACTGGTTTGGCTCAGTGGTAGAGCGTTGGCCTGTGAACTGAAAGGTCTCAGGTTCGATTCTGGTCAAGGGCATGTACCTTGGTTGCGGGCACATCCCCTGTGGGGGGTGTGCAAGGGGCAGATGGTCGATGTTTCTCTCTCATCGACATTTCTAGCTCTCTATCTCTCTCCCTTCCTTTCTGTAAAAATCAATAAAATATATATTTTTAAAAATCAACAAACAACAAGTGCTGGAGATGATATGGAGAAAAGGGGACTCTAATTCACTGCTGATGGAAATACAGATTGATGCAGCTACTATGGAAAACAGTATGGAGTTTCCTTAAAAAATTTAAATGGAACTGCCATTTAATCCAGCAATCCCACTTCTGGGAATGTATCCTTATAATCCCTAAAACACCAATGAGAAAGAATATATGCACCCCTATGTTATGGCAGCATTATTTACAATAGCTAAAATTTGGAAACTGCCCAAGTGCCCATCAATAGATGGATAAAAAAGCTGTGGGACATTTACACAATGGAGTACTATGCAGCTGTAAAAAAAAAAAAAAAAAAAAAAGTGGGATCTCCTACCCTTTGGGACAGCCTGGAGACTGGATGAACTGGAGACTGTTATGCTAAATGAAATAAGCCAACCTGAGAAAAACAAATACCACATGATCTCACTTATTTGTGAAATCTCATGAATAAAACGAATTGACCAACAAAATAAGACCGGAAGCATGGAGGCATGTAACAGACAGACATAACTTGATGTGGGGTGGGGGAACAAGGAGAGATAAACCAAAAAATTTATATACTTATATTCATAGATCTGGGGAAAGTAGGGCCTGGGTGGAAGAATGAAAAGGGGGAAGGATGGGAATGGGGGACATCTGTAATACTGTCAACAATAAAAAAATTTAAAAAATAAAGTGCTTGATACACATACACACAAATAAATCAATAAACAAATATTGGCAAGGATGTGAAGAAAAGGGGGTCATCATGCACTGTTGGTAGGATAGTAGATTTGTGCAGCCACCATGGAAAACAGCGTGAAGGTCCCTCAAAAAATTAAATATAGCCCTAGTTGGTTTACTTAGTGGATAGAGTGTTGGCCTGTGAAGTGAAGGTCCTGGATTCATTTCTAATCAAGGGTACATGCCCAGGGCTGCAGGCTCAGTCCCCAGCAGGGGCATGCAGGAGGAAGCTGATCAATGATTCTCTCTCATCATTGATGTTTCTCTCTTTCTCTCCCTCTCCCTCTCTAACTCAATAAAAACATATTTAAAAAATAAATTATATAGAAAAACAAAATACCTAGAACAGCAAAAAGATTCTTTAAAAAATTAAATAGAATATAACCAAGCTATTTCACTTCTGGGTATTTATCTGAAGAAATCCAAAACACTAATTTGAAAAGATAAATGAATCCCTATGTTCATTGCAGTATTACTTACAACTAGAGGCCCAGTGCATGAAATTCATGCACTGGAGAAAGGGGGATTCCTCAACCTGGCCTGCCCCCTTTCACAGTCTGGGAGCCCTCAGAGGCAGGAGGTAACCTGGCAATCAGTGGAAGGCAATGACCCAATCACACCTCGGCTGCTGCCACTGCTGGCAGCACAAGCCTCGGCTGGCCCTGGTTACCTGAGCCTTGGGTGACCATGGGTGGCTGGGCAGCCGCCATCCAAGGCTTGCCTGCATGCACCTTGGGCTGGCTCTGGATGGCTGGGGGGCTGAGAAGAATGGGTGATTCCAGAGGTAGGTGCCCTGGCAGGGATGAGAGGACTGGGCGCCACCATCTTGTGGCTGTGGGTGCTGCCATCTTTGAGGGCATGAATCAATTAGCATATTCCCTCCTTATTGGCTGTAGGTGCCACCATCTTTGTGAGGGTGTGATGGTCAATTAGCATATTCTCTCTTTATTAGGTAGGCTAGCCAAGATACAGAAGCAAACTATCCTTTGATAGTTGACAGGATAAAGAAGATGTGATACCTACTGTATATATAATGAAATATTATTCAGCTATAGAAAAGAATGAAATTTTGCCATTTGTGACAACATGATGGACCTAGAAGGCATTATGCTAAGTGAAATAAGTCAGACAGAAAAAGATAAATACCATATCATTTCATTTATATGTGAAATCTAAAAAATAAAATAAATGAACAAGAAAAACAGAAACAAATTCATTGACACAGAGACTTGGTGGTCATCAGATGGGAGCAGGATTGGGGAGTTTGGTGAAAAAACATGAAAGGATTAAGAAGTGCAAATGGGTAGCCATACAAAAAATAGGAAATATTGCCAATATTTTAATAACTATGTGTTGTTAGATGGGTACTAGAATTATTAGGGTAATCTCTTCTCAAGTTATCTAAATGTATAATCAGTATGATGTATACCTGAAATTAGTATAATATTGTATGTCAACTGTAATTGAAAACTTAAAATTAAAAAATATGCCCTATGATTCTCAGTTTAGGAGAAGTCCTGGAAAAGGAGAGCAAGACAATAGGGGCCATGAAACTGCATTCCAGTGAAAATTTTGGCCATCTAATGTATAGTGCAGAAGGAACTGTCTGGAAACCTAATTTGTGCCCTTGCTTCAATTCAATGTCTATTCCAGAGGTATTTGAGAGAAAGGCCTGTTTTTGGAAAGAACTGGTGTGCTCTGTATTCCTACCTCATAAGGAGAAGAGGGGACTGCAGTGCAACTACAATTCCAAGTGGAATGCAATAGGAGTTCTTAGGAAAATTCTCCCTGTGTTCTCAGAGTTTAGAAGGCACAAAGACAGGCCCAATTCTCTCCTGGGACTGGACATGAGTCTCACAGTAAGAGCTGCCTTGGGTTAGGATTTATTTCAAACCTATCAAAGAGAACTTCCTTGACCTCTAGAGAATGGCTCTTAAACCTTTTCTTGTCTCTTATTCCTTCTTTCCCTCCCTCCCCGACACCCCCCCCCCCCCCCGCCCCAGCCCAACACTCCCAACCTAAGGGAGTTGAGAGTGCCTAGTAGGATAGGGAAGAATTTCAGGAAAAGGAAAGAAGCAACCATCAAGGCTTTCTTATGACAAATGTCTAGAAAAACCAAGAGTTTACACTTTTTTTTTTTTTTTTTTAAAGTTTATGGTATTTATTAGTACCATAAAGTGAAAGCTTGTTATTACCCAACACTGACATCCATGGACAGAAAATCAACTAGGACACAGAGAAGATTGATAGAAATTATAGGAAAGAATAAAGCAATGGTTCTCGTCCTAACTGGTTTGGTTCAGTGGATAGAGCATCGGGCTGCGGTCTGAAAGGTCCCAGGTTCGATTCCAGTCAAGGGCATGTACTTGGTTGTGGGCAGGAGGAAGCTGATCAATGTTTCTAACTCTCTATCCCTCTCCCTTCCTCTCTGTAAAAAATCAATAAAATATATATATATTTTAAAGAAACGGTTCTCTAGTTGTTTTCTAAGGAGTACTCTTTTTCTAATAGGTATAGAAAAATGTTAAATAATCCTATGGATAGTGTCTGCTTCCTGATTTTACTATTAAGGCTCCTAGTATTTTACCACTAGGCATTAGGCTAGTTTTTTATTTTACTTTTTAATATAAAAAATTTCAAACATACACCAAAGTAAATTTTAACCAGTATAAAAAGCCTCCAGGTACCCATTAACTAGCTGCCACAATTATAAAGTCATGGACAATACTATTTTATCTACTAGATTCTAACACACTAATTTTAGGTAAGCTTTATTTATTAACAGCTTTATGGAGAGAAACTTCACATATCATATAAGACATTCATTTAATGTATATAATTCAACATTTCTTAGTATATATCACCAAAAATGTTCTAATTTTATGGAAATTGTCTGTAAATGGGTTTTCTTTCAAGGGAAATGAAAATGACATTTTTAGTTAGAACATTTTCATCTCCCTTGAAAGAGAACACATTTACAGTCAATTCCTATTTTCCTTCCTTCCCCAGACCTAAGCAACCACTAATTTACTTTCTACCTATTCTAGAAATTTCATATAAATGGAATCATACAATGTATGGCCTTTTGTAACTAGATTCTTTCACTTAACATGTTTTCTTGGTTATGTCCATGGTATAGCATGTATCAGAACATCATTTCTTTTTATTGGCAAATAATACCCCATTGTATAAATATATCACATTTTGTTTAACTATTGATGGATGGGCATTTGGATTACTTCCATTGTTGTGAATGCTACCATGAACATTCATGTACAAATTTTTGTTTGAATATGTTTTCAGTTCTCTTGAGTATATAACTAGGAGAGAATCTGCTGGGTCATATGGTAACTCTGCTTACTTTTTTAAGAACTACCAAACTGGTTTCTGAAATAGTTGCACTACTTTACATCCTACCGGCAATTTCTCCAATCCTATCCAACACTTCTTATGATCCATCCTTTTTACCATAGCCATCCTAGGAAGTCTGTAGGTATCTAGTAGATATCTCACTGTGGTTTTGATTTACACTTTCCTTGTAACTAATAACATTGAGTGATGCTAGTTTATAAGAACCCAATCTTTATAATGCTTTTCTATTATAAATTCCATTATAGTCCATTACTTTCTCAAAGGCATTCCCATTCATGCTGAAGTAGGCAATAACTCTATTTTCTAGCATTACAAAATAAGTGAGGGTGGTATAAACAGTTTGAGCGGCTAAAATGAGAAAGGGGAACCAATACATCTTGGCTAATGGAAAAGGGAACCAATACATCTTTGCATGGTTTTTGTCCAGAAGAATTGATTGGGGAATAAATTAAGCCAGAACTTCTAACAGGTTTGGCTTGTGGATAGTGTCGGCCTGCGGACTGAAGGCTCCTAGGTTCGATTCCAGTCAAGGGCACATCCCCAGTAGGGGATGTGCATTAGGCAGCTGATCAATGTTTCTCTCTCATCTATTTTTTTCTAACTCTCTATCCCTCTTCCTCCCTCTGTGTAAAAAAAATCAATAAAATATATATTTTTTTAAAATTAAGACAGAGGAGGAGACAAGATGGTGGCTGAACAGATGGACTTGTTCTGACCCTGGTATCCAGAACAGATAGAAGCAGCTTCTGAGTCGCTCAGGGAATATTGATTGGCAGCTAAGGGGTAGCAGAACTCTAAAGGAAGATAAGAAAGGCTCCGCACTGGGCGGCAGAGACATCTCCCGAAGCTACGGGCTCAGAGGGAAGGCTGCACCATCTTACCAGGAAAGGAAGATCTTCTCTGAGGCCTGGAAAACCCACAGCAGAAGAGACCATCGAGCAGCTGTGACGCTCCAATCGGCGCAAACACGTGGATTCAAGGGAGTTCTTCAATCACCCACGGAAAGGTCAGAGTTTGGGGGGATAATATGAGGGATTTGGGTCACAGCTGCGCCTGCAGCTACTGTAGTCACTGCGTGCCTGAGCGGCCCCCGCGCCGAGCTGCACCAAAAAAAGGCTGCGGCTGCAGAGAGAATCATTCCCTGCAAGACCCAGTGCTGGGTTTGGCGTAATCTTCACAAAAATCGGGACTTTTTTAAAATGCCAAGGGACATGAGACAAATTGTTAAGAATCGGGACTGTCCCGCCAAGGGTGGAACATCTTGACACCTTGGCGCAGACCCACCCTGTGCCTGATCCCCTTCACCTCCTTGCTTCTGAGTACTAGGGAAGGACTGCCCAGTTAGGCATATCCTGGGAGACTGCAGGGGGAAATTGCCTTCCTGGAAACACGGGATCGGAGTGAGAAGAGACAGTCTGGGAGCCAGCCGGCACCCTGGCAGCCTACCGGGACAAAACATAGAGCCATAGAGAAAGAAAGACTGGGAAGTCAAACCAAAAACACTGCCACCTAGAGGCTGAATTACAAACTGACTTTCCTTTTTTTTTCCTTTCCTTTTTTTTTCTTTTTTCTTTTACTTAATCAAAAATAAATGGACACAAATAACTAAGATATAGGCTACTTAAAATTAAGGACTACCTTACAAAACTGAGCTGCAGAGGAACGCTGGGAACTGCGATAATGTCTGAACCGAGAATCAGGCGTGCCAAATAGAATAACAGACGAAGTGAATGACCACTACTGGACATTTTTATGCTAATTTTACTATTCTTTATTTTATTTTCATTTTTTATATCTTTTATTTTATTTTCATTTTTTACATCTTTTACTTAAGAAACAAATTTTTTTCTTTTCTCCTTACTTGATTTTACCTTTTCAATTTCAATCATCATTATTACTACTGCTATTTTGCATCTTTTGTTTCCTTTTTCTTCTTTTTTTTCTCCTCTACCATTTTATTTTCTCTTTATTTTACATTGAGATTAGTCTTCATTCTATTTTAATCTCTACTATAGCATCGTTCAACCCTATCTCAACTCAACCTTTACACCATCACTCTCTTACTAACCTTTACCCTTTTCATCTCTTGTTTATCTTATCCCTTTCTGGCTTTAGGTTTTCCCCTATTCTTTCTGTATACCCACTGCTAAAATTCTCACCATACTTATAGACCTAATTTCCATCCCCCTGCTCCAAGTGTATAAATACCACTCTCTTCACTATATTAACTAGTTTAAAAAAAAACAAAAACAAACTGTTCTCCTCTCTATCCTTTTGTCGTTGTTTGCATGAATGTTTATTATAGTGAATTTTTACGCTTTTTAGTGAAATTGTTATACTTATTCTTGTGTTGTTATTGTTGTTTTGTATTTTTTTAAATCCTTTGTTTTTTATGGTTTTTTACTTCTGTATATCATAGCCTTACTTAATAATATGGATATTGTAGTTTGTATTAATCTCCAAGTATTGTTGCTGGCATTTGCTGGAATTAGTGGTTGTTATATGGGAATTTTCTCCACATATATAAATAGTTTGTTTCCCCTTTCTCTCTTAGTCTATTTCTTCTCTCTCTCTCTCTCTCTCTCTCTCTCTCTCTCTCTCTCTCTCTCTCTTTCTTTTTTTCCCTATTTTCCAACTTCATTTTGATAATACTTATTTTTTCTTTTTCTATCTCTTTATTTATCCTTCTTTTTTTTTTTTTAACCTTTCTTCCTTCTCTCCTATCCAGTGGTCACCTTTATTAGAGGTTATTAATATCACAAATACATTCCTGTTAAGTGCCTTTTGTGTTGTACCTGGTAGTGTTGTATTTTGTGCCTTTAAATCAATGCAGGAGAAGGAATACCACATAACCAGACATCTTAAAAAGAGAGACCATGGGGAGACAAAGAAAAAGCCCACACATGAAGGAAAAGGAAGTAAACGAGTTAGAAGCAAGCAACCTACCAGAGCAAGAATTCAGAGTAACGATCATAGGATGGCTAAAAAGAATGGAAGAGAAATTTGATGATATGAATAAGAAATAAGAAGAAATGAAGAAGAACCAAGAGGAATTAAAGAAGAACCAAGAGGAATTGAAGAAGAACCAAGAGGAAATGAAGATGAACCAATAAGAAATGAAAAATGACATCGCTACTATGAAGAACTCAATAGAAAACATCAAGACTACACTAGAAGAAGCACAGAACCACAACAGTGAGCTAGAAGACAAGATGGAAAAAAAAATACCCAATTAGAGCAACTTCTGGGGAAAAAAAAATTTAAAAAGCAGGAGGAGAGTCTAAGGGAACTTTGGGACAATACAAAACAAAACAATATTAGAATAATAGGGGTTCCTGAAGGAAAGGAATCTGAGAAAAACATGGAAAACGTATTTCAAGAAATAATGAGAGAAAACTTTCCTGAGATAGAGAAGAAAAAACCCACACAAATCCAAGAACCTTGCAGAGTCCCCAGCAAAATGAATCCCAAAAGACCTACGCCAAGGCACATTATAATTAATTTGGCAAACACCAATGACAAAGTAAGGATCTTGAAAGCAGCCAGAGAGAGACAGAAAGTTACATATAAAGGAACCCCCATCAGACTAGCAACTGATTTCTCAGCAGAAACTCATCAGGCCAGAAGGGAATGGGATGAAATATACAAAGTCATGCAAAGGAAGGGTCTGAATCCAAGAATACTGTATCCAGCAAGGCTATCAATCAAAATTGAGGGTGTAATCAGGAGCTTCACAGAAAAAAAAAAAAATTAAAGGAATTTATCTCCACCAAACCAGCAATGCAATAAATGCTAAAGGGTCTACTGTAAAAATAAATAGGAAGTGAAGAAGGTACACGGGTATAGAATAAAAATGGCATCAAATGAGTACCTATCAATAATATCTATAAATGTAAATGGATTAAATGCTCAAGTCAAAAGACATAGGGTAACAGATTGGATAAGAAAACAAGACCCATACATCTGTTGTCTACAAGAAACCCACTTCAAAAAAAAAGATGCAAACAGACTGAGAGTGAAGGAATGGAAAAAGGTTTTCCAGGCAAATGGAAATGAAAAAACAAAACAAAAGCTGGGATAGCAATACTTATATCTGACAAATTAGATCTCAGAGTGAAGGACATAACAAGAGACAATGAAGGCCACTTCATAATACTAAAGGGAGCAATCCAACAAGAAGAAATAACCCTGGTAAATATATATGCACCCAATACGGGAGCACCCAAATACATTAAAAAAAAAAAAAAAAAAACTGCTGGAGGACATTAAGAGAGATTAATAGCAATACAATCATAGTAGGAGATTTTAATACCCCACTGTCACCCTTTGACAAATCATCTAAACAAAAAATCAGCAAAGAAATATCAATCCTATATGACTCACTAGACCAGATGGAATTAATCGACAGCTTCAGAACATTCCACCCCAAAGCCACAGAATATACATTCTTCTCAAGTGCACATGGGACATTCTCAATGATAGACCACATTTTGAGACATAGGAAAAGTCTCCTCAAGTTCAGGAAGATAGAAATCATATCAAGCAACTTCTCAGATCATACTGGCATAAAACTGGAAATTAACTACAATAAAAATAATCCAAAGAAATCAAACACATGGAGACTAAACAGCATGCTATTAAACAAGAACTGGGTTACCAGAGAAATTAAGGAAGAAATTAAAAACAAATGACAATGAAAACACAACAATCCAAAATCTATGGGACACAGCAAAAGCAGTTTTAAGAGGGAAGTTCCTATCCCTACAAGCCTATTGCAAAAAAAAACAACAAAAACAAAAACAAAAACAAAAACAAGAAAAAATGATAACAAATTATCTAACTCTACAACTCAAAGTGTTAGAAAAAGAGCAACAAGAAAAGCCCAGTGTAAGCAGAAGGAAGGAAATAACAAAAATCAGAGCAGAAATAAACGACATAGAGAACAAAGAAACAATACATAAGATCAACAAAACCAAGAGCTAGTTCTTTGAAAGAATGAACAAGGTTGATGAACCTCTAACCAGGCTAACCAAAGAAACAAAGAGAGAGGACTCAAATAATCAAAATCATAAACGAAAGAGGTGAAATAACAACAGACCCTGCTGAAATACAAAGGATTGTTACAAAATACTACGAACATCTCTATTCCAACAAAATGAACAATCTGGAAGAAATGGACATATTCCTATAAAAATACAACCTTCCAAAACTCAATCAGGAAGAATCTAAAAATCTCAATAGACCAGTGACTTGGGATGAAATTGAAACAGTCATCAAAAAGCTTCCAGCAAACAAAAACCCAGGGCCAGATGGCTTCATAGGAGAGTTTTACCAAATATTCAAGGAAGAACTAAAACCTATCCTCCTCAGACTATTCCAAAAAATTCAAGAGGAAGGAACACTTCCAAACTCCTTCTATGAAGCCAGCATCACCCTAATACCAAAACCAGATAAAGACAACTCAATGAAAGAGAATTACAAGCCAATATCCCTCATGAACATAGATGCCAAAATCTTCAACAAAATTCTAGCAAATCGGCTCCAGCAGAACATCACAAAGATCATACACCATGACCAAGTAGGATTTATTCCGGGAATGCAAGGATGGTACAATACCTGCAAATCAATAAACATGATACATCACATAAACGAATTGAAAGATAAAAATCATATAGTAATATCAATTGATGCATAAAAAGCATTTGATAAAATCCAACACCCTTTCCTGATAAAAATCTCAACAAGGAGGGAGTATAAAGATCATACATCAACATAATAAAAGCTATATATGATAAACCCACAGCCAACATCATACTCAATGGGCAAAAACTAAAACAATTCCCTCTAAGAACAGGAACAAGACAGGGATGTCCACTATCGCCACTCCTCTTTGACATAGTACTGGAAGTACTAGTCATTGCAATTAGACAAGAAGAGGAAATAAAAGACATCCAAATTGGAAAAGAAGGAGTAAAGTTATTCTTATTTGCAGATGACATGATATTGTACATAAAAAAAAAGACTCCATTAAAAAACTAATTGACTTAATAAATGAATTTGGCAATGTAGCAGGATACAAAATTAACACCAAGAAATCTTTGGCATTTCTATACACTAACAGTGAACTTATAGAAACAGAGACTAAAAAAGCAATTCCATTTACCATTGCACCAAAAAAATTAAGATACCTAGGAATAAATTTAACTAAGGAAGTAAAGGACTTATATGCGGAAAATTACACGACATTGAAAAAAGAGATAGAGGAAGATGTAAACAGATGGAATAACATACCACGTTCATGGATTGGTAGATTCAATATCATCAAAATGTCCATACTTTCTAAAGCAATCTATAAGTTCAATGCACTCCCCATTAAAATACCAACGGCATATTTCACTGACCTAGAAAGAATTCTCCAAAAGTTCATTTGGAACAATAAAAGACCCTGAATAGCCACAGCAATCCTGAGAAATCAGAGTAAAGTAGGAGGGATCTCAATACCAGATTTCAAGCTGTATTACAAAGCCACTGTCCTCAAAACAGTCTGGTCTTGGCACAAGAACAGAGATATAGATCAATGGAATAAAATCGAGAACCCAGATATCAACCCAAATCACTATGCTCAATTAATATTTGACAAAGGAGGCACGAGCATACAATGGAGTCAAGACAGTCTCTTCAACACATGGTGTTGGAAAAATTGGACAGATACATGCAAAAGAATGAAACTAGACCACAACTTACACCATACACAAAAATAAACTCAAAATGGATACAGGACTTAAACATAAGAAGGGAAACCATACAAATACTAGAAGCATCCACAGGCAGCAAAATCTTAGACATATGCCAAAAGAACTTCTTTGCTGATACTGCCCCTAGGCCAATGGAAGCTAAAGAGAAAATAAACAAATGGAACTACATCAAAATAAAAAGCTTTTTTTTTACAGGAAAAGAAACCATCAACAAAACAACAAGAAAGCCCACCGTGTGGGAGAATATATTTGCAAATGTTACCACTGATAAAGGTCTAATCTCCAACATCTACAGACAGCTTATACAACTATAATAAATAAAAGGAAGATGAATGATCCAATTAAGAAATGGGCAATGGACCTAAATAGAATATTTTCAAAAGAAGACAGAAGGAAGGCCAAAAGGCACATGAAAACATGCTCAAATTCACTAATTATCCGAGAGATGAAAATCAAAACAACAATTGGTACCATCTCACACCTGTCAGAATGGCCAACATTAACAAGTCAACAAACGACAAGTGTTGGCGAGGTTGCGGAGAAAAAGGAACCCTCGTGCACTGCTGGTGGGAATGCAGACTGGTGCAACCACTGTGGAGAACAGTGTGGAGTTTTCTCAAAAAACAGAAAATGGAACTCTCATTTGACCCAGTAATCCCACTCCTAGGAATATATCCCAAGAAACTAGGAACACCGATCAGAAAGGATATATGCACCCCTATGTTCATAGCAGCACAATATACAATAGCTAGAATTTGAAAACAGCCTAGATGTTTGTCAGCAGATGCTTGGATCAAAAAACTATGGTAAATCTACACAATGGAATGCTATGCTGCCATAAAAAAGAAGGAATTCTCATCATTTGCAGCAACCTGGATGGAATTGGAAAACATCATGCTGAGTGAAATAAGCCAGTCAATGAAATGAAACACCACATGACCTCACTCATTTATGGATAATAAAGAACATTATAAACTGATGTACCAAAAGATAGATACAGAGACAGTAAAGCAACAAGCAGAATGTCAAATTACAGCGGGGAGGGTAGGGAGATCTGGGGGAGATAAGAGATCAACCAAAGGACTTGTATACATTCATATAAGTACAACCAATGGACATAAAACTCTGGAGAGAGAAGGTATGTATGGGGGTGGCAATGTTAAAATATGTACACAGATAATAATTTAATAAAAAAATGTAATAAATAAATAAATAAATAAATAAATATTAAGACATAAAAAGATCAGGTCCAAGAAAACTGCTCATCCTGATTTTTTTCTTGAGTAAACTCCAGGTTTTCAGTTAACTTTTTATCTACATCATACAAATTTAATTCAGAGTAAGCCTGCTCAAAACAGTATATGTTTGTTTTTCACACACAATCTGCATTCTAACTCTTCTGCCATTGTGCCTGATAGCTTTTAGGTTAATAGAGTCAAAAGGAAAGTTATAGTCAGTGGAGTGTTCAATTATTTTATAATGAAGCTAATATTTAATAGCCTTCTGAGCAAGAAGGTGCCTACCTGAATGTGACATTTATTTTAAGTCTTATTATTTTTTTCTTCAGCTCAAGTCTTATTATTTTTTAGTAAATACATATTTATTATGGAAATGCCTCAGATTTAATTATTTCCTCAATTAATTCCTCAATAATCTTACCAAAGTAAGACAAAATTTTGAAAGCTGGAAAAAATCACTTACCATAAGAAAACTAGAGAGAAGTTCATGTGAACACAAAACCTTAAAAAGAAATCTTTTGAGCTCTAGCACCACTTAAAATAGACCAATAACAGTACCATTTTTACCCAACATAAACTGTCAGGTATAACATAAGTGTCCCATTTTTGGTCTTTTATTCAATTCCAAGAAGGAAAAAAGAGAAGTGAAGACACAGTAAATGAAAAAAAGGAGTTCCTAGATAACAGCTGACTCCATGTCTTATATCAGAAAAAAAATTTTTTGTTAGATCTGGAACCTTTTGCTGTTGCCAACAGGTTGTTTCCAAAAGTATCACAGGTGCTGTGCTGAAAAGATTCCTTTTAAGATTCTCCTTACCCTGGCCAATTTGGCTCCTGGATAGAATGTTGGCCTGTGGATTGAAGAGTCCTGGATTTGATTCTGGTCAAGGGTTGTGGGCTCCATTCCCTGTAGGGAGCATGCAGGAGGTAGCTGATCAATGATTCTCTTTCATCACTGAGGTTTCTATCTCTCTCCCCCTCCCTTTCTCTCAGAAATCAAGAGAAATATGTTTGTTTGTTGTTTTTTAAAAGACTCTCCTTAACAGGGCTGTCTTTGGCTATGTAATAAAAATTTATGCAATGACATACTATACTTCTCCTGCCACTACTCCTTTTACTATAATAAAATCTGACAACCATCAGTAAGTTAAAACATTAGAAAATGATTTAAGCCCATAATAAATGAAGCATGAAAAATAGTATGAAGCATATAAAAGAGAGGGTGAATAAAAATAGTTTTTTCTTGCTATAATTAGTCACTGAGTACATATTTATTTTTTCTTGTCCTATTATTTATATTTTTTCATTCTATTATTTGTATATGACCTAATTAATGTGCTTGTTTTCAACTGTACAGTCTAAATAGTATAAACTCAGGGAACTTTGAAAAAGCCAGTCTCAGGAAAAAGGGACCACTATATCAAATCAGGGAAGGACTATCACAGCTCAACCTCACATAATAACCCAAGATAGAAAAGGTATTCCACATTAGTCAATACCAGCAGACACAAATCCAATAGAGATGGGGCAGGATAAAATAATAAATAAGTTGAATGTCCCAAAGAACTCATTTCATGCTTAACCCATCACCACCTAGGAAATAAACATTTTATTAACATATTAAATCCATCATGATAGCATGGTAAATTGTAATGACACTACAGGCCATGTAAAACTTAAAGCACAAATAATGCCCAATAAAGAAAATTAATTACAAAACTAAAAATCTGTAGTAAAAAATAAATTTACATGTCCAATGAAGTAGAAAAAGGGACTGAGTGTAATGGTCACTGGTTCAGGTTTTAATGATCTTTTACTGTGCAACCAAATCTCAGGTGCCACACAAGAATTAAGAACTCAACCTTAAAATTAGTCTTCCCCCCCCACTCCCAAATCAGATTTGCTATTTGTGTCCTACCTCCTTTTTTTTCCTTTTGTAAATTTTGCTAGAATTTTATCAATGTATTAATCCCCAAAATAAACCTTTGGCTTTGTTAATGTTCTCTATTGTAGATTCATTATTTCTTTATTTACTTATTTTTTCTATCTATCTATCTATCTATCTATCTATTATTCATTCATTCATTCATTCATTCATTTATTTATTTATTGGGAGAGAGAAACCTTGATTGGTTATTTGTTTATTTATTTATTTATGGAGAGAGAGAAACCTTGATTGGTTGCCAGGGACAGAACCTGCAACCTGGTATGTGCCCAGATCAGGAATCAAACCCAAACCATTAAGTGTATAAGACAATGTTCTAACCAACTGAGCCACACCAGTCAAAGCAATTGTACATTCACTTTATGTTCTAATATATATAAATTTATATTTGAGCTCTTATTCTTATTATTTTCTATTTTATGCTTTCTTTCAGTTTCAGTATACTTTTTTCTTAACTTCTTGAGATGAATACATAGATCATTGGTTTATTTTGCATTCTTCTTTACTAGCATATACATTTATGGCTATATATTTTCTTCAGCTTCAGCAACACAACACATTTTTATATTTTCATTATCATACACTTAAAAATACTTTTAATTTCTATTGCAACTTCTTCTCTGATTCATCAGTTATGTATAAAACATTGCTTAAATCCCAAATATTGGAATGTTTTTGTTATTAATTTCTATTTGTGTTTTTTTAATTAACTTCTACCTAACTCAACTATGGTCAGAAAACATATAATATTATTTCACTCCTCTGAAATATACTGAAATTCCCTTTATGGTTCATAATATAATAAATTTAGATAGCTGCTTCATATGCATCTGAAAGTAATATATACTGTAGCTATAAAGAACACTGTCCTATGTATATCAATTAGGTCGTTTGTCAATCACATTGTTCAAATATTATATACTTAACTGGGTTTTTATTGATTGCTTTATCAACTATTGAGCAAAGTGCTAAAAATCCCACACTACTATTGTGACTTGTCTGCTACTTCTTTTAGTTAGTTCTGTCAAATATATTTGAAGTAATTTTATGAGGGCATACACATTTAGAACTGTAATATCTTGCTGGTGGACTAACCTTTACATTATTAACTATCATTCTTTACCTCTAATAAAGCTTCCTGTTATAAAGATTATTCACATACAATGAAGTGCGTAGTATAAATTGATACAACTATTTAGGGAAACTGTTAGTATTACATTAAAGCTGCTATATGCCTAAACTATGACATAGAATTTTACTCCTAGGGTCATACCCAATAAAAATGCATTCATATATGCACCAAAAGACTTGTACAAGTATGTTCACAGCAGCCTTTATCATAATAGCCCCAATATGAAAACAACTCAAATGCCAATCAATACTGTAATGAATAAAAAAATGTGGTATGTTCACTAAAGGGAATTTTAAACAATAATAATAAATGACCTACAACTAGGTGAAAGAACATAGATGAATTTCTCATATTCATACTATATAATATCACATAGTACATTCATGCTACAAGTGAAATTTAACAAAAGAAGTCAAGCATAAAATAAGAGATATTGTGTGATTCTATTTACATAAAATTCAAGGATAGGTAAAAAATAATCTATGGCTATAGAAGACAAAATAATGATTATCTTTGGGAGAGATGGGAAGTGAGTAGATGGGACAAGAATCAGTATTCTGGAATGCTAGTAATATTCTATCTCCTGATCTGATTTGAGCTCTAGTTAAATGAATATACTCCTTTTATAATATTCATCAGACATATATTTTAATTTCTATACTTTGAGGAATGTATGTTATCCTTTTAAAACCATATAAATGAATATACTCCTTTTATAATATTCATCAGACATATATTTTAATTTCTATACTTTGAGGAATGTATGTTATCCTTTTAAAACCATATAAATGAATATACTCCTTTTATAATATTCATCAGACATATATTTTAATTTCTATACTTTGAGGAATGTATGTTATCCTTTTAAAACCAAAAGCTGTGTGTGTGTGTGTATATATATATATATTGTTTTAAAAGAATAACATACATATATATCATTATATCTGCAGACTCATCAAAATTAAAATACCAAGTAACCAAGTATTAGAGAGAATACAGGATGACTATGTTTATAAACTGCTGTAGGAATTTAACTCAAACAAGCATTTTGAAAAATAATTTGGCAATATCTAGGAAATTTAAAGATACACAACTATTGTAATGCCCAGCAATTCCATTGATATGTTTATACCCTAGGAAAGCATCATGTATGCCCCAAGATACTTATAAATATATGTTCAGAGCAGTCAGCCAAAAACTTGTCTCATCTACTCCTTAAAGCTGTATGTAATTTTATTAAACAATTCACAAGAGTGATCCTAAAGAAATATAGTATTGTGTAGGAAAATCAAGACTCAAAACATTACACAGCACAATTTAAGTTCAATGTCAAAACTAAATTATATATTTTAGGGATGTATAAATGTAAGGTAAATAAAACAACAACAAATTACCACCTTAAAGTCAGGATAAGGATTAGTGTTTTTCTCTGTGGTAGGATTAACTGGGGTTTCTGGAGTGCTAATGCAAGTTTTTGTTAAACAGTGTCCCTTTATAGTTACTTCTTCAACTATATGCTTATATTTTAAGCACTTTTGTGTATGTGTGTAGTATTCAGAAATTTTTTTTAATGAATGAAAAAGAAACTAAATAATAGCTACAGATCATTTTAGTGAAAACATAAACTATGAAATGGTAAGTGCTGTAAGATTCCAAAGTTGAAATAATGATACTGTACATGCATAGAAAATATATTAGAAGGAAATAAATCAAAACATTAATTGGCTGTCCTCTTTGTAACTTCCCATTTTCCAAATTCTTTAAAATAACTTCGGCATGTTTTGTGTTTGTGTTTAAAAAGGGAAAACTTAGCACACAGGAGTAATTGAGCTATTTCCTACATTAATATATGAACATCATGTAGAAGGAAATGAGGCTGTATGTATATTGGGATCTGTGTGCTCAACCCCAGGGCTTCCCATTATTTTCTTGACTGGAAAGTTGTAGCAAGAGGATACTTAACGAATCTATGTTAAACAGTACAATCCAGGAAAAAGAGAGCATATAGGAAGCCCCATAGCACCTTGCATTTAGCTTGGTCCTCAGCTATTTCTCCTTCTTCTGAGGACCTCTTGAGAAGAAGAGCTGAGGAAAGAGAAAGAAATCAGAGATGCCAGGTTTTCCTTGTGATCCAGACTCATCAGATCAGAGGTAGCTTTGTACCCACACCAACCACTCATGGAAGAGACCAGAGGAGTCTGGGAGTGTGAGGAGGGGAAACATCTGTTGTCCAACACCAAAATTTGTCCTAACCTCACACATGAACACACTGTCCACCCTGGCACAATTACAGGCACCCTTCAACTGCACAAAGAATGCAAGTTACATGATCACACTCGCACATCCTCACAGTAACAGGCATCCAGTACACTTACTGCTGCTCACATTTATACAATCTCAATCACAAACACTCAGCCCTCAAATAACAGTCAGAGACACATAATCACAGATTCTCTACACTCCGCGGGCGCGCACACACACACACACACACACACACACACACAGTCACCCAACGTTGTAGAAATAGCCCAGCCAGTCGGCCTGGCTCAGTGTTTGAGCATCGATTTATGAACCAAGAAGTCACAGTTGGATTCCCGGTCAGGGCTCATGCCTGGATTGGGGGCTCAATCCCAGTGTCGGGTGTGCAGAAGGCAGCGATCAATGATTTTCTCTCATCACTGATGTTTCTATCTCTCTCTCCCTCTCCCTTCCTCCCTGAAATCAATAAAAATATATCTAAAGCAGAACAAAAAGTTATACGAACGCACACACAATAACAGTCAACCAAGGGTAAACAGTCACGCACAGTGCCGCATACTGTCACAATCACACACCTACAACGAGGATATCCACAGAGACACCTGCAAACAGAATTCCGCGCATAATCAATCACAGTGACATATCCACCACGAGGCATACAATCTCACCCACACGCACAACGCCGCACAGTCACGTAAGGTCACAATCGTACAGATGGAATCCCACACTTCTCCCCAGCCCGACCAATTCATACAGGCCCGAGACTCTTTCAGCAAGGCACCCGAGAAACTTGGTCAAGCTCCCAAGGCCAAGGCCACTCACCTTGCATTCCACCTTCCTGGGAGGCCCAGCACGGCCAGTGTAGAAGTGGACCGGTTCCCGCGGGGGCCTCTGGGAAACGTAGTCCCGACCCGGATCCGTTTGGTCAAGATGGCGCCTGGTCTCTGGGTTTCCCGCTATCGCGGGCTAAACCGACAGCCCCGCTATGAGTCTTTGAGAGCCAGATGCAGGCTTGGAATGCTCTCCCACACCAGATAGATCCCACACCTTGGAGACAAGTTTTCTCCATAGACCCGGCCAATCCCAGGAGTCATAAGTTCCTTGAGAAATAGAAAAAGGTAGCCCAATTATCACTTGAAGTTGATTAGAGCCGCAAGTACTTCTGGGAAACGTAGTCTTGACCCAGAAAGGGTGAATCGCCTGCCCAAATAGAAGATTGTCATAGATGACTTTTGTCATTGAGCTTTCCCATGGGGACCAGTGGGGCTGCCCCTCTTTTAGGACTTGTAAACCCACTCTGCGAATACTAAATAGCCATTTTGGCCTTCATCAGGTGGGAAACCGTCACTGCTCAGGAAGTGGAAATAAAGTCTCAGATCCAAATCACAGGAGGGAATGTAATCCCGAAGCCCAGAATGGGATTGACAAACTGTATTATAAAATTTAGCATTATTGAACAATTAGAAGAGCAAGAATTATAACAAATGGCCTGGTGGAAGGAAAAGAAAACATTCAGCTCTAATAATTCCTATTGAAATAGATGTTTTCTCCTTAAATCACCCTTGTGTTTATTAATTTAAGAGCCAAATTAAGACCAATTTATCTATTGTATTCAATTTGGCCTGATAGTTTGCATAAACACCACAAGAATGGTAACTGACCACTGAAAGATGAGAAGGAGGGCCAAAAACCAGGACTACAGGCTTTATTAGAGGAGAAGGACCCCTGTGGACTGCCTTGCAAAGGAAGAGAGCACACATGCAGAGGTGGAGATCCCTTTTGAGGGGAGGAATGGGAAGGGATGGGGTTTAGGGTACTGGCATGCACTGATTGGTGGTTTCATATAAGGCACAGGTTTAGGCACTTAGGTATTTAGGAATCTTGGGCTTAGGGTATTTGGCAGGTGCTAATTGGTGGTTCAATGTACAGTCCATATAAAGTGCCTGATTAGGTGCTCAGGAATATCCATGCTGCAGGTGCAGGTTACATCATACTCTGTCCATCAGTTGGGGGAAGGGAGGATCTATCAACCACCTTTGTAGGAATTTCATGATTGATTTTACCTTTTCAATTATTACATTTTTCAATCTCTATCATCACTATTACTACTGCTATTTTGCAATTTTTGTTTTTGTTTTTTTTTTTTCCTCTCCAGTACCATTTTATTTTTTCTTTATTTTACATTGGGAGTAACCTTCATTCTATTTTAATCTCTACTATAGCATCATTCAACCCTATCTCAACTCGACCTTTGCACCATCACTCTCTTACTAAACTCTACCCTTTTAGTCTCCTGCTTATCCTATCCCTTTACGGCTTTAGTTTTTCCGCTATTCTTTCCGTATACCCCCTGCTAAAGTTCTCACTATACTTATAGACCTAAGTTCCAACCCCTGATCCAAGTGTATAAATACCACTCTCTGCACTATATTAAATAGTTAAAAAAAAAAACCAAACACACACACACACACACACACACACACACACACACAAAAAAAAAAACTCTTCTCCCCTCTATCCTTTTCTCATTGTTTGTGTGAAGGTTGATTATTGTGAATTTTTATGTTTTTTAGTGAAATTGTTATGCTTATTCCTGTGTTGTTATTGTTGCTTTGTATTTTTTTTAAATCCTCTGTTTTTGTTTGTTTTTTTACTTCTGTATATTATAGCCTTACTTAATAATAGTGGATATTGTAGTTTGTATTAATCTCCAAGTACTGTTACTGGCATTGGCTGGGTTTAGTGGTTGTTCTATGGGAATTTTCTCCACATACATATAGTTTGTTTCCCATTTCTCTTTTAGTTTTCTTCTTCTTCTTCTTCTTCTTCTTCTTCTTCTTCTTCTTCTCTCTCTCTCTCTCTCTCTCTCTCTCTCTCTCTCTCTCTTTCTTTTCTTTTTTTCCCTGTTTTCCAACTTCATTTTGTCATTACTTTTTTTCTAATTTTCTATATCTTTATCCCTCTTTTTTTATTTACTTATTTTATTTATTATTTTTTTAATTTTTCTTTATTTTATTTTTACCTTTCTTCCTTCTCCCCTATCCCCTAATTTGACTTTCTCTAGTGGTCACCTTTATTAGAGGATATTAATATTGTAAATACATTCCTGTTAAGTGCCTCTTCTGTTATACCTGGTAGTGTTGTATTTTGTACCTTTAAATCAACGCGGGAGAAGGAACACCACATAACCAGACATCCTGAAAAGAGATACCATGGGAAGACAAAAAAATACCCCGCACATGAAAGTAAAGCAGGCATCACCAGAAAAGGAAGTAAATGAGTCAGAATCAAGCAGCCTACCAGAGCAAGAGTTCAGAATAATGATCATAGATTGGCTAAAAAGAATGGAAGAGAAATTTGACAATAACCAAGAAGAAATGAGGAAGAACCATGAGGAATTGAAGAAGAACCAAAAAGAAATGAAAAATGACATCACTACCATGAAGAACTCAATAGAAAGCATCAAGAGTAGACTAGATGAAGCAGAGGACCGCATCAGTGAGCTAGAAGACAAGATGGAAAAAAATACCCAATTAGAGCAGGTTCTAGAAAAAAAGATTAAAAAGCAGGAGGAGAGCCTACGGGAGCTTTGGGACAATACAAAACAAAACAATATTCGAATAATAGGGGTTCCAGAAGGAAAGGAAACTGAGGTAGACATGAAAAAAGTATTTCAAGAAATAATGACAAAAAACTTTCCTGAGATAGAGAAGAAAAAACCCACTCAAATCCAAGATGCTCCCAGAGTTCCAAGCAAAATGAATCCCAGAAGACAGACGCCAAAGCACATTATAATTAAAATGGCAAACAACAACGACAAAGTAAGAATCTTAAAAGCAGCCAGAGAGAGACAGAAAGTTACATACAAAGGAACCCCCATCAGACTAGCAACTGATTTCTCAACAGAAACTTATCAGGCCAGAAGGGAATGGGATGAAATATACAAAGTCATGCAAGGGAAGGGTCTGAATCCAAGAATACTGTACCTGGCAAGGTTATCAATCAAAACTGAAGGGGAAATCAGGAGCTTCACAGACAAAAAAAAGACTGAAGGAATTTATCTCCACCAAACCAGCAATGCAAGAAATGCTGAAGGGTCTACTGTAAAAATAAATAGGAAGTGAAGAAGGTACACGGGTATAGAATAAAAATGGCATCAAATGAGTACCTATCAATAATAACCTTAAATGTAAATGGATTAAATGCTCCAATCAAAAGACATGGGGTAACAGATTGGATAAGAAAACAAGACCCATACATCTGTTGTCTACAAGAAACCCACCTCAGAAAAAAAGATGCACACAGACTGAGGGTGAAGGGATGGAAAAGAGTGTTCCAGGCAAATGGAAATGAAAAAAAAAGCTGGGGTAGCAATACTTATATCTGACAAATTAGATCTCAGAGTGAAGGACATAACAAGAGATAATGAAGGCCACTTCATAATATTAAAGGGAACAATCCAACAAGAAGAAATAACCCTGGTAAATATATATGCACCCAATACAGGAGCACCCAAATACATTAAAAAAAAAAAAAAAAAAAAAAAAACTGCTGGAGGACATTAAGGGAGAGATTAATAGCAATACAATCATAGTAGGAGATTTTAATACCCCACTGTCACCCTTCGACAAATCATCTAAACAAAAAAATCAGCAAAGAAATATCAATCCTATATGACTCACTAGACCAGATGGAATTAATTGACATCTTCAGAACATTACACCCCAAAGCCACAGAATATACATTCTTCTCAAGTGCACATGGGACATTCTCAAAGATAGACCACATTTTGGGACATAGGCAAAGTCTCTTCAAATTCAAGAAGATAGAAATCATATCAAGCATCTTCTCAGATCATAATGGCATAAAACTGGAAATTAACTACAATAAAAATAATCCAAAGAAATCAAACACATGGAGACTAAACAGCATGCTATTAAACAAGAACTGGGTTACCAGAGAAATCAAGGAAAAAATTAAAAACATCCCTGGAAACAAATGACAATGAAAACACAACAATCCAAAATCTATGGGACACAGCAAAAGCAGTTTTGAGAGGGAAGTTCATATCCTTACAAGCCTATTGCAAAAAAACTAGAAAAAATGGTAACAGATGATCTAACTCTACAACTCAACGAGGTAGAAAAAGAGCAACAAGAAGAACCCAGTGTAAGCAGAAGGAAGGAAATAACAAAAATCAGAGCAGAAATAAACAACATAGAGACCTAAGAAACAATACATACGATCAACAAAACCAAGAGCTGGTTCTTTGAAAGAATAAACAAGATACATGAACCCCTAGCCAGGCTAACCAAGAAACAAAGAGAGAGGACCCAAATAAACAAAATTAGAAATGAAAGAGGTGAAATAACAACAGACCCCACCGAAATACAGCGGATTGTTACAAAATACTACGAACAACTCTATTCCAACAAACTGAACAACCTGGAGGAAATGGACATATTCCTAGAAAAATACAAACTTCCAAAACTCAATCAGAAGAATCTAAAAATCTCAATAGACCAGTGACTTGGAAATAAATTGAAACAGTCACCAAAAAGCTTCCAGCAAACAAAAGCCCAGGGCCAGATGGCTTCACAGGAGAGTTTACCAAACATTCAAGGAAGAACTAAAACCTATCCTCCATAGACTATTCCAAAGAATCCAATAGGAAGGAACACTTCCAAACTCCTTCTATGAAGTCAGCATCACCCTAATACCAAAACCAGATAAAGACAACTCAATGAAAGAGAATTACACGCCAATTATCCCTCATGAACATAGATGCCAAAATCCTCAACAAAATTCTAAGAAATTGACTCCAGAAGAACATCACAAAGATCATACACCATGACCAAGTAGGATTTATTCCAGGAATGCAAGGATGGTACAATATCTGCAAATCAATAAACGTAATACATCACATAAACAAATTGAAATATAAAAATCATATAGTCATATCAATTGATGCAGAAAAAGCATTTGATAAAATCCAACACCCTTTCCTGATAAAAACTCTTAACAAGGTGAGAGTACAAGGATCATACCTCAACATAATAAAAGCTATATATAATAAACCCACAGCCAACATTATACTCAATGGGCAAAAACTAAAACCATTCCCTCTAAGAACAGGAACAAGACAGGGATGCCCACTCTCGCCACTCCTGTTTGACATAGTACTGGAAGTACTAGTCATTGCAATTAGACAAGAGGAGGAAAGAAAAGGCATCCAAATTGGAAAAGAAGAAGTAAAATTATCCTTATTTGCAGATGACATGGTATTGTACATTAAAAACCCAAAAGACTCCATTAAAAAACTAATTGACTTAATAAATGAATTTGGCAATGTAGCAGGATACAAAATTAACGCCAAGAAATCCATGGCATTTCTGTACACCAACAGTGAAATTACAGAAACAGAGACTAAAAAAGCAATTCCATTTACCATCGCACCAAAAAAATATTAAGATACATAGAAATAAATTTAACTAAGGAAGTAAAGGACCTATATGCGGAAAACTACACGACACTGAAAAAAGAGATAGAGGAAGATGTAAACAGATGGAAGAACATACCATGTTCATGGATTGGTAGAATCAACATCATCAAAATGTCCATATTTCCTAAAGCAAACTATAGGTTCAATGCACTCCCCATTAAAATACCAACGGCATATTTCACTGACCTAGAAAGAACTCTCCAAAAGTTCATTTGGAACAATAAAAGACTCCGAATAGCCACAGCAATCCTGAGAAAAAAGGGTAAAATAGGAGGGATCTCAATACCAGACTTCAAACTGTATTACAAAGCCACTGTTCTCAAAACAGCCTGGTACTGGCAGAAGAACAGACATATAGATCATTGGAATAGAATAGAAAATGCAGATATCAACCCAAGTCACTATTTTCAATTAATATTTGACAAAGGAGGCACAAATATACAATGGTGTCAAGACAGCTTAGTCAATAAATGATGTTGGGAATATTGGACAGACACATGCAAAAGAATGAAACTAGATCAACAACTTACACCATACACAAAAATAAACTCAAAATGGATACAGGACTTAACCATCAGACTGGAAACCATAAAAATACTAGAAGCATCCACAGGCAGCAGAATCTCAGATGTATGCCAAAAGAACTTCTTCACTGATACTGCCCCTAGGGCAATGGAAGCTAAAGAGAAAATAAACAAATGGGACTACATCAAAATAAAAAGCTTTTTTACAGGAAAAGAAACCATCAACAAAACAACAAGAAAGCCCACTGTGTGGGAGAACATATTTGCAAATAATACCACTGATAAAGGTTTAATCTCCAACATCTACAGACAGCTGATCCAACTTAATAAAAGAAGATGAATGATCCAATTAAGAAATGGGCAATGGACCTAAGTAGAATATTTTCAAAAAAAGACAGAAGGAAGGCCAAAAGGCACATGAAAACATGCTCAAAGTCACTAATTATCTGAGAGATGCAAATCAAAACAACAATGCGGTACCACCTCACACCTGTAAGAATGGCCAACATCAACAAATCAACAAACGACAAGTGTTGGCGAGGTTGTGGAGTAAAAGGAATCCTTGTGCACTGCTGGTGGGAATGCAGACTGGTGCAACCACTGTGGAGAACAGTGTGGAGTTTCCTCAAAAAACTGAAAATGGAACTCCCATTTGACCCAGTAATCCCACTCCTTGGAATAATCCCAAGAAACTAAAAACACCAATCAGAAAGGATATATGCACCCCTATGTTCATAGCAGCACAATCTACAATAGCCAGAATTTGGAAACAGCCTAGGTGCCCGTCAGCAGATGCTTGGATCAAAAAACTATGGTAAATCTACACAATGGAATACTATGCTGCCATAAAAAATAAGGAATTCTCATAATTTGCAACAACCTGGATGGAATTGGAGAGCATCATGCTGAGTGAAATAAGCCAATCAATGAAAGAGAAACACCACATGACCTCACTCATTTATGGATAATAAAGAACATTATAAACTGATGAACCAAAAGATAGATATAGAGAGAGTAAAGCAACAAGCCGACAGTCAATTTACAGTGGGGAGGGGAGGGAGATCTGGGGGAGATAATAGATCAACTGAAGTACTTGTATACATGCATATAAGTACAACCAATGGACATAAAACTCTGGGGAGGGAGGGTATGTATGCGAGGGAGAGAAGGGGGCAGAAAAAAAATCAAAAATCAGTAAAATATATTTTTTTAAAAAAAGAAAGAAAAATGTATAGCTAACATCATAAATGTAAAATACCAAGTTTTCTCTTATGTTCAGTACTATAGACCGAATGTGTTACCCCAAAATCCATATGTTGAAACTTCATGTGATAATATTTGGAGGTGGTGCTTTTGGTGTGACTAGGTCATGAGAGTAGAACCTTCATGAATGGAATTAATGTCTTTATTTTTATATTTATTTTTTTAACAAATATTTTTGTTAAGGTATTATTTGTGTACAGATCTCACCATTGCCCCCCCCCCCGAATCCATTCCCATACATGCCCTCACCCCCCAATATTTGCATCCGTTGGTGCTTCTTATATGCATGCATACAAGTCCTTTGGTTGATCTCTTATCTCCCCCACCTCTCCCTAACTTTCCTGCTGTAATTTCACTGTCTGTTTGATGCTTTACTGATACTCTGTATCTATTTTTTTCATCAGGTTATAATGTTCTTTATTATTCACAAATAAGTGAGATCATGTGGTATTTTCCTTTCTTTGACTGGCTTATTTCACTCAACATAATGTTCTCCAGATCCATCCATGTTCATACAAATGGTAAGAATTCCTTCTTGTTTATGGCAACATAGTATTCCATTGTGTAGATATACCATAGTTTTCTATCCACTCATCTGTTGATGGGCACTTAGGTGTTTCCAAATCTTAGCTATTGTAAATTGCGCTGCTATGAACATAAGGGTGCATATATCCTTTCTGATTGGTGTTTCTAGTTTCTTTGGATATATTCCTAGGAGTGGGATTACTGGGTCAAATGGGAGTTCCATTTTAAGTTTTTGGAGGAAATACCATACTGTACTCCACAGTGATTGCACAAATCTGCATTCCCACCAGCAGTGCACAAGGGTTCCTTTTTCTCTGCATCCTCGCCAACACTTGTTCTTTGTTGATTTGTTGATGATAGCCATTCTGACAGGTGTGAGATGGTACTGCATTGTTGTTTTGATTTGCATCTCTCAGATAATTAGTGACTTTGAGCATGTTTCCATGTGCCTCTTGGCCTTCCTTCTGTCTTCTTTCAAAATGATTCTATTTAGGTCTGTTGCCCATTTTTTTTTATTGGATTATTTACCTTCCTTTTATTAAGTTGTATAAGCTGTCTGTAGATGTTAGAGATTAAACCTTTATCAGTGGTATAATTTGCAAATATGTTTTCCCATACAGTGGGGTTTATTGTTGTTTGTTGATGGTTTCTTTTGCTGTGCAAAAGTTTTTCATTTTGATGTAGTCCCATTTGTTTATTTTCTCTTTAGCTTCCATTGCCCTAGGAGCAGTATCAGTGAAGACGTTCTTTCAACATATGTCTGAGATTTTGCTGCCTGTGGATTCCTCTACTACTTTTATGGTATCCCATCTTATATTTAAGTTCTTTATCCATTTTGAGTTTTTTTTTTTTTTTTTTAGGATTATGTAAATTTCCTCCAGAGTGTCCTGTTTGTTGGAATAGAGTTTTTCATAGTATTTTTTAACAATCCTTTGTATTTCGGCAGGGTCAGTTATTATTTCACCTGTTTCATTTCTGATTTTGTTTATTTGGGTCTTCTCTCTTTGCTTCTTGGTGACCCTAGCTAGAGGTTCATCAATATTGTTTATCCTTTCAAAGAACCAGCTCTTGGTTTTCTTTATTTTTTGGATTGTTTCTTTAGTCTCTATGTCATTTATCTTCACTCTGATATTTAGTATTTCCTTCCTTCTGCTTACACTGGGCTTTTCTTGTTGCTCTCTTTCTAACTCTTTGAGTTGTAGGTTTAGGTAATTTATTACAATTTTTCTGTTTTTTTGTTTTTGTTTGTTTGTTTGTTTGTTTTTGCAGTAGGCTTGTATATCTATGAACTTCCCTCTCAAGACTGGTTTTGCTGTGTCCCATAGATTTTGGATTGTGGCTTGTGGGCATCACTTTTGGGTGTAGTGGAGGTGTGGTCAATTTGCATATTGCTCTTTTATATATATATATATATATATATATATATATATATATATATATATAGTCTTTATGTGATTTGTGTTTATCTGTATATTATATGGGGTGTATTTTCTGCCTCCAAATGACATTACTAGGATATCGGCCTTTATTCACCAAAAGAAATTAAATACTTACATAAGTTAAACAGAATCTTGTAGTCTAGACAAAATACTTAATATTACAATTGTTTTAAGTTTAATTGATGTCTTCTAAAATTATTACCATAAAAGTGTGTTTTCCTTCCTCAGGTTTACAAAATTTATGTAATAATATTTTGGTTCTATTTTTTTTTTTTTACAGCCTTCCCAAACTTCAAATTTCAAGAGACTTTTTTATTTTTAAAAAATATATTTTTATTTATTTCAGAGAGGAAGGGAGAGGGAGATAGAAAAATCAATGATGAGAGAGAATCATTGATCAGCCACCTCCTGCATGCCACACACCAGGATCAAGCCTGCAATTGGGGCATGTGTCCAGACTGGTAATAAACTGTGACCTCCTGGTTCATAGGTAGATTCAAAACCACTGAGCCATGCTGGATGGGTTCTAAGAGACGTTTTAAAATAAAAAATGACTTTAGGTTCTAACTGGTTTGTGGATATAGCCTTGGCCTAGGGATTGGATGGTCCCAGTTTGACTCTTTTCAAGGGCATGTGCATGGGGACATGGGCCCAACTCCCCGTGGGGGGCATGCAGGAGGCAGCCAACCAATGATTCTCTGTCATCATTGATGTTTCTATCTCTCTCTCTCCCTCTTCCTTCCTCTCTGAAATCAATCTATCCTATGTAATAAAGAGAGAATATGCTAATTGACTGTATGCCTTCACAAAGATGGTGGCACCCACAGCCAATAAGGGAGTCCCCCAGTCCCTTCAGCCCTCCAGCCTCCCAGGGCCAGCCTGTGGTGCAGGGAAGCCTCAGATGGCGAATACCCAGCTGCCCAGTGCCGCCTGAGGCTCAAGTAACTAGGGCCAGGTGAGGGTTGAACTGCCAGCAGTGGCAGCAGCAGATGTGTGATGGGGGCATCACCTTCCCCTGATCGCTGGATCACCTCCAGCCCCTGAGGGCTCCCATTCTGTGAGAGGGGGCAGGCTGAGTTGAGGGACCCTCCCCCCTCCACCCCTCTGTGCAGTGCATGAATTTTCATGTACCAGGCTTCTAGTATATCTATCTATATCTGTATTATCTAAATATCTATATCTATATCTATATCTATATCTATATCTATATCTATATTATCTATATCTATATCTATCATTAAAAACCCCAATCAGTAATGAAGAATACAATAGCTGAAATGAAGACTGCATTACAATGAATCAACAGTAGATTAAAACAGTAGGGGAGCAGGTGCTGGCAATCAGGCCAGCAGGGAGGCAGTTTGGGGCAAGCAGGCTGGCAGGGGCAGCAATTGGTGGTGAGCAGGCCAGCTTGGGGGGAAGTTGAGGGGGATCAGTCCAGCGGGTCGGGGGGGGGGGCAGTTGGGGGCAATCATAGCAATTCACAAAACAAGGTAACAGAAAATAACCAAGCAGAGCAGTAAAGAGAAAACTGGCTCACAGGCAAGAAACAGCTACAACCAGGAAAACACAACTCTGTCTGTCAGGCACATAGGGGACCACACCAGTATCTCAGCAAAGGTTGCAAGGTACAAGTTAGAAGCACTGGGAGAGCATTATGCTAAGTGAAATAAGCCAGTCAATGAAAGAAAAATACCACATGATCTCACTCATTTGTGAATAATAAAAAACATTACAAGCTGATGAACAAATAGATATAGAGGCAGTAAAGCATCAGACTGTCAAATTACAGCGGGAAGGTTAGGGAGAGGTGGGAGAGATAGATCAACCGAAGGACTTATCTGCATATATATAAGCATAACCAATGGACGCAAGACACTGGGGGGGTGGGAGGGAGAAGGAAGGTTGAGGGCATGTATGGGAGTGGTTGGGGGTGGGCAATGGGAAGATATATACACATGTAATACTTTAATAAAAATGGAAAAAAACCAAAATCTTAAAAATAAATAAATAAATATACTTTATGGATGAAAAGAGGAAGAAAAAAAAAAAAGAAACACTGGGATATCACAGTCAGGGTCACTGTTACAAGACCTGGACTGGACACCTGGTCCCAACCTGGGATTGGCCAGCAACCTCATTATATCCACTCCTCTTTTTCCTCCTCTCCATCTTTGTCCTCCAAGCCCTCTGCTGATAAGACCCAAGAACTTCCCGGGCCCCCAGATCTCTGGGCTCCCACCCACCTCCCCTCCAAGCACCTGCGCACTCTGGGCAGAAAAAAAAAAGGCAACTCCCAGGAGCCTCAGTGCTTGGGTCTTGGGGCCTGGTATACTGGCTGTATTCGCGGGGCTCAGAGTCTAGAAACAAGGATAAATACTGGAATATTCAGCTTTTCTGATTTTTTGACTCACTTCCAAAAGGAGAACACGCTTGGATTATCCTTTGTAGCACTGGTCCCTCTCGGAATCATTTTTAACTGGCAGGTATAAAGGAATTGCACACCCTGGCCCTCCCGCACCCGGCTTCTCTGCTAGGTCTGCCACGCCTGGACCGCCCATTCGCCCGGTGGAGCGTCCCGCAGGAGCCGGGGGCTTGCCCTGTGCACTCAGGGCCGAGGCAGGCACCCTCCGAAATCCTGCGGCGCGGTCTTGAGGGCTGGGCGCTCCTAGGAACCAGGCGAGGCGAGAATGCGGTAGCAGCTTTTCTATAATAAAGAAAACCTGTGCCGGCCTTGTAAGTATCAGCGGCCCAAATGGTGGTGGGTCTTGGAGCCTAGGACCACCGATTTGCAGTTCCGAGAGCCAGGGAAGGGTGTGTGTGCGTGTGTGTGTGTGTGTGGGGGGGGGGGGGGGCGTGCGGTACGCGCGGGGAGCTCCGTGGCGGCAAGGGCGCTGGCGGGGTTTGTGAGGAGGCCTGCTCCTCTGGCAGCGCAAGTGAGGCTCTGCGTGCCTCCATAAATCCTCAGCCTCCTAGCTCCTAGGCCCGGGGTCAGAAAAGGCCGGAGAGGGGTAATGGGGCCTCATAATGAAGAGCGGGGCGGGGGTCAGAGGTGGGGAGGAGGACAGGTGTGTCTGAGTCTACTGACAGCTGCGCACTCCCGCGCGGGTAACCGGGCCTTCTCCCACCTCCCTCTCATTTTCACTTGTGCTTGCAGGTACGGTGGACTAGGCCAGGGGACATGGAGGCTGGGTTTTGACCGAGTCAAAAAAATCTTGGGGTGTGAGCCTAGTTGCCTTCACAGCCCTGCTGGTCTCCAGAAAAGGCCCTTTGAAGTCTAAGAGTCGCTGCTGCGCATCTAAAAGTTAGGTTCTGTCTGATAATGTGCTTCTTCTTTGTTTCCGTGAAATGCATTGATTTTCAGGATACAAGGCTTTTATTATTTCCTTCCCTTGAAATATCTTGCTTAAGAATATTCTCTTTAATATGGGCCCCAGAATTTTTCTACTAAGTCACTGGTAGGGACCTAATTAATGGATTCCCTTTTCTATATTTAGTTAACTATGCACTGTATATTCAGTTGCTCTAAGTAATTTTCTAAGAACAATGATGACGGAAATACCCATTCTAGGTGTTAATGTTCATCCTTTGTTTTCGACTGTGATTTGATAAAGAGTAGTTTAGATGTCTTTAATCATTTTAGAGTAGGGATTCCCCCCCTCCCCCCAAAAATTCATAAAGTGGAATTTTTTTTTTTTTTATACCAGCCAGATATGGCTATAAGATTGATGGGATGTGTTTGTTTTGTTTCGTTGATGTAGAAAACATTCAGACCTGAAGAGAATTTTATGAGTTTATTTGAGCCCAAACTGCCAACCTGGGCTGGGAGCAAGATCTCAAATGCTCCAGAGATTATTGGTTTTGCAGCTTCTCTTATGTATATGAAATTAAGGAGGGAATTTAAGGGGGATTACATGGACATGGGAAAAAGCAAGGCAGGATTGAATTATAGGGTGTTTTAATACAGTTATGTGCCCTCCTGAAGGTGGTTATGTTTATTTCAAAGGTGTGTTAACCTAGAAGCACAAACAATGGACAGGGCTTGCTTAAAGAAAAGATAAACCATTTATTAAAGAAGTTTTCCATCCTGGCATGGCAGTGGTTGAGCATCGACCTATGTATGAACCAGGAGGTCATGGTTCAATTCTGGGTCAGGGCACATGCCTGGGTTGAGGTCCCAATCCCTGGTGTGAGGCATGCAGGAGCAGCCAATGGATGATTCTCTCTCATAATTTATGTTTCTATCTCTTTCTCCCTCTCCCTCCTTCTCTAAAATCAATAAAATGTGTGTGTGTGTGTGTGTGTGTGTGTGTGTGTGTGTGTGTGTGGAGTTATAGATCTGGGGCTTGACATACCCAGTTAGGAATTTATGATTGGAACATCCTATGAAGTTACCTTATTTTTTCACCCACAGTTTGTTTTTGTCGACAAATTAAAAATTATATATATTTAGGTTGTAAAACATGTTTTGATGTATGCATACATTGTGGAATGGAATGATTATAACTATCAGCATTTTCATCACCTCTAATTGTTATGTCAACTGAAAAATGGACCTTGAAAGAACTGACTCTGTTCTGTCCCCTGTCCTCTATCTGAACTATAGGCATTCCATTTTTTCCCATAAATTTTTGTTAGGATTGCCTTTCAGGCACAGATGGCCCATTGACATATTAATTCCAGGATATAATTAAACCAGATAAGTAACTATGCTATTTCTAGTTTCTGTAAATATGCTTGCCTGATTAATGGGAAAATAAAGATGGGAGGCAAGGGGGCTGGAAATCTGAGCCTGTGACAGAAATCTGGTGTACATTCTTTTTATTTTATTTTATTTTATTTTATTTTATTTTTAATAAAGCTTTATTGTTCAGATTATTACAAATGTGTTCCTCTTCCCACTCCCCCTCCCTCAATTCTGGTGTACATTCGAATGTACATCAGATCTGGTCACTGCTCTCTCTTAAACCATCTATCTTGCAGGATCTGTTTCCTTACTCATTGTTACCATATTGGAAAGGCCATAAACTATAATACTACCAGACAGAGTTGTCAGGGCTGGCGCCAGGCCAGGCCTTGAGATGGGGTTTCACAGCACCAATCCTAAAGTTTCCCCCCCTCTTTTTGCCTTTATAAGCTTACCCCTAATTTCATTTCAGGACTTCAAAGTTTGGAATGGCAATAGCCCTTTGAGGTTGCCATCTGCTTTGAAATAAAGGCTCCAAAATTCGACCCTCTGGCTGTGGTATCTTCTTCTTCTTTTTTTTTTTTTTTTTTTAATTAAGGTATTAGATGTGTACATATTTTACAATTGCGCACCCCCCCCCATCCCCACTCCCATACAAGCCCTCCCTCCCCAGAGATTTTTGTCCATTGGTTATGCTTATATCCATACATACAAGTCCTTCGGTTGATCTCTTTTCTCCCCTTTATCTCCCTATCTTCTGCGCTATAATTTGACAGTCTGTTTGTTGCTTTACTATCTCTGTATCTATCTTTTTGTTCATCAGTTTATAATGTTCTTTATTATCCATAAATGAGTGAGATCATGTTGTGGTTTTCTTTCATTGACTGGCTTATTTTACTCAGCATAATGCTCTCCGATTCCATCCATGTTGCTGCAAATGATAAGAATTCCTTCTTTTTAATGTACCATAGTTTTTTGATCCAATCATCTGCTGATGGGCACCTAGGCTGTTTCCAAATCCTAGCTATTGTAGATTGTGCTGCTATGAACATAGGGGTGCATATATCCTTTTTGATTGGTGTTTCTAGTTTCTTAGGATATATTCCTAGGAGTGGGATCATTGGGTCAAATGGGAGTTCCATTTTCAGTTTTTTGAGGAAATTCCATACTGTTCTCCACAGAGGTTGCACCAGACTGCATTCCCACCAGCAGTGCACAAGGGTTCCTTTTTCTCTGCAACCTCACCAACACTTGTTGTTTGTTGATTTGTTGATGTTGGCCATTCTGACAGGTGTGAGGCGGTACCACATTGTTGTTTTGATTTGCATCTCTCAGATAATTAGTGACTTTGAGCATGTTTTCATGTGCCTCTTGGTCTTCCTTCTGTCTTCTTTTGGGAAGATTCTATTTAGGTCCATTACCCATTTGTTAATTGGCTCATTTATTTTCCTTTTATTTAGTTAGATGAGGTGTCTGTAGATGTTGGAGATAAACCTTTATCAGTGATGACATTTGCAAATATGTTCTCCCATACAGTAGGGTTTCTTGTTGTTTTGTTGATGGTTTCTTTTCCTGTAAAAAAGCTTTTTATTTTGAAGTAGTCCATTTGTTTATTTTCTCTTTAGCTTCCATTGCCCTAGAGGCAGTATCAATGAAAAAGTTCTTTCTGCATATGTCAGAGATTTTGCTACCTATGGATGCCTCTAGTATTTTTATGGTTTCCCGTCTTATGTTTAAGTCCTGTATCCATTTTGAGTCTATTTTTGTGTATGGTGTAAGTTGGTGATCTAGTTTCATTTTTTTTGCATGTATCTGTATAATTTTCCCAACACAATTTATTGAAGAGGCTGTCTTGACTCCATTTTATGCTCGTGCCTCCTTTGTCAAATATTAATTGAGTATAGAGGTTTTGGTCGATATCCGGATTCTCTATTCTATTCCATAGATCTATATGTCTGTTCTTGTGCCAGTACCAAGCTGTTTTGAGAACAATGGCTTTGTAATACAGCTTGAAATCTGGTATTGAAATCCTTCCTACTTTACTCTTCTTTCTCAGGATTGCTGTGGCTATTTGGGGTCTTTTTTGTTCCATATGAATTTTTGGAGAGTTCTTTCTAGGTCTGTGAAATATGCCATTGGTATTTTAATGGGGTGTGCATTGAACCTATAAATTGCTTTGGGAAGTGTGGACATTTTGATGATGTTGATTCTACCAATCCATAAACATGGTATGTTCTTCCATCTGTTTACATCTTCCTCTATCTCTTTTTTTCAGTGTTGTGTAGTTTTCTGAGTATAGGTCTTTTACCTCTTTAGTAAAGTTTATTCTTAGGTATCTTAATTTTTTTGGTGCAATGGTGAATGGGATTGTTTTTTTAGTCTCTGTTTCTGTAAGTTCCCTGTTGGTGTATAGAAATGCCATAGATTTCTTGGCATTAATTTTGTACCTTGCTACATTGCCAAAATCATGTATCAAGTCTATTAGTGTTTTGATGCAGTCTTTTGGGTTTTTGATGTACAATATCATGTCATCTGCAAATAAGGATAATTTCACTTCTTCTTTTCCAATTTGGATGCCTTTCATTTTGTTTCAATATAGGTCCAGTACATTCTCTCTTGAATAGATCAATGTATAATGCATTAGATATTATTTGCACTTTCAATTTATTTAAGATATTATTTGCACTTTCAATTTTTAAATGAAGCAGTCTGAGTGCAGAATCTTTTGATTTTTTTGTTTCCCATTAATCTTTACTATTTTTGCAGTCATGCCTACTTTGATAGCAATGTAACTTTCATTTATAGCCTGGGCTTTCAAAATAATCAACTTGGTTTTCATGGAAAAATGCTTGTAGGGATAAAAACTGGCATAAACAAATATGGGAACAAGCATGGCTGATTTTTTTTTGTTAAGTTTACAGCTCAACTGTTTATTCTATAGACTAGTCTCCTATATAAGAATTGTCAACATGCCAAGACCTTGATCTGGCATGTCACTTAAGTTGAGGAGGACATATATGAGAATCTCAGGTACATATAATGTACTCTGGGAATGTTTTGTATGTTTTTCATCAAAACGTGCACTTTTTTAAAGTGTAAGTTTTATAACTTGTTTTTTTAAGTGCTCAATTATTTATTTAACAGGCATCTTGGAACAGAACCCTGGTGCAGTGGGTTATTTTCCCACAGCTGAGCTGATTATAAATGATAAATAAATCTTGGTATTTAGAAGGCAGGGTTCACAAGAACTAACACCAATAAAAGTTTCTTCTGCTGCTGATCTAAAGAACAAGAATACAGTCTTTCTCCGTTTTTGTTGTTTGTTTCTGTGTTGTTTTTTTTCTTTCATTTTTTAATTAAAGTATATTGGTGTACTACTTTTTTTAAATGAGTGAATATGGACATTTTGTTCTATTCGTTTTATACATTGTTCACTTCCTTTATCCCATTACCTTTTCTTTCTTTTTTATTAAAAAACTAGAGGCCCTGTGTACAAATTCATGCACTGGTGGGGTCTCTCTGTCTGGCAGGCCAATGCGAAGGGCGGGGGGTGGCCTGCCAGGGGGTGGGACTGTGGGAGGTTGGTCCCAGCAGCCAGCTAACTAATGGACAAATAAGGTTTCCTCCTCCTCTTCTCTCCTGTCTGAGTCCAGGGTGTGGGTGAACCAGATTCGGGGCTGTCAGGGCCCCAGCAGTAAGGTCTGGGGCAGTGCATGTCATAGCTACCAGCCAGTCATAAATGTTGCTTAGGCTTTTATATATATAGATAAAAATTCATTGATTGATTTTAAAGAGAGAAAGGAGAGAGAGAGAAAAACATCAATTTGCTATTTCACTTACTTATACATTTAGTGGTTGATTCTTTTATATACCCTGACTGGGGATAAATTCTGCAACCTTGGTGTAGTGGAGCAATGCTCTGACCAGGTGAGATACCTGACCAGGGCCTCATTACTTTTTCTATTTTTTAATGTTTCTTATGCCAACTTGTATGGGCTTTTATACTGTGAACACCTTCCCATTTTTAATTTTAATTTGATTTTGACACTTTCCTTTTAATTTCAAAGTAAATTCTTTGAAATTACCACCTGATTTTAAGAACATTTTTTATATCTTTATAGCTGATTACTTATTTACTACTGTTGTGACTATTTAGTTAATAACTGTTCATTTTTACATATGATTTGTATCATATTTATCACCTTGAATTGACTTTCCCCCCAAAATTTTGACAAAATTGCCATAATTTTGTATTGCTTCCTTAACTGGGGAGATGAAGACAGACCAGATGGTAGGGGAGGAGGAAGGGAGGAAGACATCTACAGATGTCCTAGCAGTATTTTCTGTGCCATTCATTAACCTGTCTGCTCACATTTTAGCCACATGATTTAAATCATTTTTACCTTTTGATATATTTCTAGTATATCCTTTTAAAGTAAACTTATGGAAATAGAAATGCATACAAAAATACAGAAATCCTAAGGATTCAGCTCACTGAATTTTTACAAAGTGATCACATTCATACAGAAAATCATTATTTTCCTCCTAACTCCTAGTCATTCCTTCCCACCAAAGTTAACCACTATCCTGAATTATAACAACTCCATAAATTAGTTTTACTATTTTCTGGTTTTATGAAAATGCAGCCATAAAGTATATATTCTTTTATGTCTGGTTTTGTTTAATCACTATTATGTTTGTGATATTGAATTATGTTGTGTGCACTTGTAGATTATTCATTTTCATTGCTGGACAGTATTGTGTTGTATCAATATGTCATAATTTACTTAGAAATTCTTCTGTTGATGAACACTTCTTTCCAGTTTGAGCAAATTAAAAATAATGTTGCTGTATTATGCGTTTTTAAAAATACCTTTTCTTTAAAAAATAGTATTGAACTCTTTATTGAAAAATTTTGAGAAAATTTGAAACAATTGTACCTAGTTATAGAAATTCAAATGGAGATAAGTAGAACCTCTCATTATCTTGGTTGTGAAAGCAGGAGAAAGTTTATTTATGACTATATAAAATAGAAAATGATCTGCAGTGGAGATATCTGAAAATGAATGTTGAGAGGTAGTTGGAAGGATAATCACATATAAAGACATCACCATTTTCCATTTTATATATTTGACTAGAGGCCCGGTGAATGAAGAAAATTCATACAAGTGGGGGAGTTGGGGGAAAAGGGTTCCTCAGTCCAGCCTACACCCTCTCCAATCTGGGACCCCTCCAGGGATGTCTGAATGCCCATTTAAACATCTCTCTTACAATCCAGGACTGCTGGATCCCAAATGCTTGCCTGCCTGCCTGCCTTCCTGTTTGCCCCTAACCTCTTCTGCCTGCCAGCCTGATCACCCCCTAACCACGCCCCTGCCAGCCCGATTGATGCCTACCTGCTCCCCTGTCGTCATGATCACCCCTAACTGCCCTACCCTGCAGGCCTGCATTCCTCCTTACTACCCTTCCCCACATGCCTGGTTGCCCCCAACTTCCCTCCTCTGCCAGCTTGGTCACCCCTAACTCCCCTCCCCTGCAGGATTGATTGACTCCAAATGCACTCCCTTTCAGGCCTGGTCCCTCCCAACTGCCATCCCCTGCTGGCCATCTTGTGTCCACATGGGGGCAGGATCTTTGGCCACATGGGGGTAGCCATCTTGTGTGTTGAGTGATGGTCAATTTTCATATTACTCTTTTATTAGATAGATAGAGGCTTGGTGCACAGGTGTGGGCTAGCTAGGATCAGGGTGAGGGTTCCCTAGCGTGTGGGGTGGCCTGGGTGAGGGGCCTGTGATGATTTATAGGCCTGCCACACCCCCTGGTGACCCAAGCAGAGGCCCTAGTATTTGGAGTTTATTTATCTTCTACAATTGAAATTTTGTAGCCTGGAGTGGAGCCAAATCTTTCACTTGCTCCATGGTGGCAGCCATTTCTGTTGGGATTTATGTGTCTTCTATAATTGAAACTTTGTAGCCTTAAACAGAAGCCTGGGCTGGGCAGGGTGTGTGGAAAGCTTGGCTTCTTCCATTGCCGGGGAAATCCAAGCCTTCTTCCTGCTCTCTCTGTGGCCATAGCCATCTTCATTGGATTTATTTGCATATTTGCTCCTGATCTGCTGGTGAGCGTGGCTTATGGGTGTAGCAGAGTGATGGTTAATTTGCATATTACTCTTTTATTAGATAGGATTGAGATAGCTTACATGTGCTTTTGTTTCCCATTGCTATAGGAAATGATGAAAAAGAATATTTAATCATTGTAGTAAACTAAAAAATCAAAGGAAAGGCAATATATGCAGTACTTTTAGCTAATTATGGGAACTAAATAGACATTTACTATTTCCTATGGATTTGTTAATCAATGATAATTGAGAGATTAATTTTGCCTTTGGAAAGGTTTAAAGTAAAAAAAATAAAGAGAATAAAAACTAGGAAAATTCATGAATATATAACAACAAAATTGAAAAAGTGTTAAGCATGAAACAAGTTACTGAGATAGAAAAGTTATAAATTAGTCAACAGGAATAGTTTTTCTTATTTAACATGAAAGGAATCCAAACATGTGGAGAAACTAAATCAGTATTTGAAGAAATTTTGATGGCCAGTAAAAAACTCTAGGAAATGGAAAGATCATCACATAGGACTTTGGGAGCAAAGGGTACAGTCAGTGTTTTGAAATATCTTATGGTAAACAGGCCATGTTATTCATGGTAAGATGTTTATACTTTATTCTAATTGAAAAAGTAATAATTGAAAATTTCAAGTAGAGATTCTTAAACTTTGATCTGCATCCAAATAATCTGATTTTACCAGTATTTTTAATTCCCCCTAACTTTCTTCAAATTACATGTTTATTTTTTAGAGTTTTCTAGCCCATTTACTTCAATGGCTTTATTTTCTTTCTTTTTTCTTTTTTTTTTCTTTTTTCTATTTTAAAGTTTTTTGTTTGCTTATTTATTTGTGTGGGTGTTTTTTTTTTTGTTTGTTTTTTTTTTTAAGAATAAGAAAATAGCATCCATTTATCTTCTTTTGTTTTTGCAGATTTGGAATCCAAAAAGTTATCGCAAAAGGACATTTATGAAATGAATTTATCTCAATGGGAGATAATGGAAACACTAGAAGTTGTAGCCTAGAAGACTGCTTTTTCAGAAAAAAAATGTGAATATAAAAAGTTTGAGAGACATAAAGGTCCTCAAAGGGGATATTTTAGGCAAAAGAGAAAAAAACACCTCTGAAAAAAGGCCCACTTACAGAAAACTCAAATCTTTTCATTTGTATAAGAGAATTCCTAATAGAGAGAAACCCTATGAATGCAGGGAGTGTGAAAAGGCTTTTAGAGTACACCAACAACTTACCTTCCATGAGAGAATTCATACTGGTGAGAAACCCTATGAATGTAAAGATTGTGGTAAAGCCTTTAGACAGTGTGCCCACCTTAGTCGACATCAGAGAATGCATACTCCTGACAAACTTCTTGAATGTAAAAAATGTGCAAAGATTTTTACATGTAGTGCAGATCTTCGAGTACATCAGATAATTCATATTAGTGAGAAGCCCTATGAATGTAAAGAATGTGGGAAGTCCTTTAGAGTGAGAGGTTAACTTAATCTTCATCAAAGAATTCATAGTGGTGAAAAGCCCTATGAATGTAAGGAATGTGGGAAGAACTTTAGACAATATGCACACCTTACTCGCCATCAAAGACTTAGTATTGCTGAGAAGTGCTATGAATGTAAAGAATGTGGCCAGGCTTTTTTTGTGTAGTACAGGCCTTAGAATACATTACAAACTTCATACTGGTGAAAAACCCTATGAATGTAAGGATTGTGGGAAAGCCTTCAGAGTGAGGCAACAACTTACTCGCCATCAGAGAATTCATTCTGGTGAGAAACCCTATGATTGTAAGGTCTGTGGGCTATCATCTAACTCTCCATCAGAGAATTCATACTGGTGAGAAACCTTATGAATGTAAAGAATGTCAGAAGTTCTTTCGTTGTTATTCAGAACTTATATCACATTAGGGTGTTCATGTTGGAGGAAGCCCTATGATTGTAAGGAATGTGGGAAAGCATTTAGATTATTTTCTCAACTTACTCAACATCAGAGTATTCATTTTGGTGAGAAACTTATAAATGTAAGGAATGTGAGAAGACATTTAGACTGCTCTCACAACTTACTCAACACCAGAGTATTCATACCAGTGATAAACCCTATGAATGTAAGGAATGTTGAAAGGTCTTTAGACTTCATTCATCACTTATTCAACATCAGAGAATTCATCTGGAGAGAAACCATACAATTGTAAGGAATGTAAGAAGACATTTAGACAACACTCACACCTTACTTACCATCAGCGAATTCATAATGTAACTAAATAGTTGTGAGAAAGCTTTCCATTGTGAATTTTCTGTTAAGGAGCATTGATTTTAAAGAATCTGTTTATGAACATGAAGAAGACATTCATCACCATTTAAATCAAGTTAAACTTAAGGAAATTGATTCTAGAATAAAATACTCTTAAAGTAATGAACGTGGAAAAGAAATTGATAATGTAATTTTTTTTTTAGTAGAGTATTTTGCAACACATGAAGTTAATGGGACGAGGCAGGATTATTAGTAGAGGTTAAAAACATTAGATGAAAGATTTGTAGGAACCTGATTGTTAGAAGGTCAGCTAGACAACATGTGAACCCACTGATCAACTTTAACCTCATCAAAAACAAGACAAATTCAAGGAATAGAAAATATTTTAAAAGCAATTAAATATAAAGATTTTTTAATACAAGAGAGATTTACCTGGCCTCTTGACCAATGAAATGGCACTGAAAAGGTGGAAGTGAAATTCATAGATATTAAATCTTAAGAGGTGTATGAATTGAATGTAAATAACTTTAAGAAATTATGTTTTTATTAAGTGATTATAACATGTTTATGTAAAAATGTCTAAAGTGGATAAAGGCAAGATGATATGATGTCTGTAATTTTCTTTAAAATACTCATGAGAAAGAAGATGGATAACACTGTTATGAAAAACATGTGAAGTTTGTTAAAATAGTGGTAAGTCCTGCTGGGTAGTTCAGATTGTTAGAGTATTGTCCCAGTATGCCAAGGTTGCGGATTTGTTCCCCAGTCAGGACACATACAAGAAGCAACCAATGAATGTATAAATAAGTGGAACAACAAATCAGTGTTTCTCTCCCTCCCTCCAACTCCCTTCTCTCTGAAATCTATGAATAAAAAAAGTTGTAAAAGATGGTAAAATATTGGATAAATAGCTATTGTATATACTTTTTGCTATTTTCTCTACTTCTATGTCTAAAATTTTCTATAATGTTCCTTTAAAGGTAAAATTATGCAATGTTACAATCAGTGTGATGTAATTTTTAAAAATAAATCTTTATTGTTCAGATTATTACAGGTGTTTCTCCCCCCGACATAGTTCCCCTCCACCTGATTCCCCAATCCACCCCATCCCAGGTCCTTACCCCCCACCACTGTCTTCATCCAGTGTAAGGTTTTTGTCCAATCTCTTCCCGCACCCCTCAAATTTCCTTCCCCCTGAGAATTGTCAGTCCACTCCATTTCTATGTCCCTGATTCTATTATATTCATCAGTCCATTCTGTTCATCAGATTTTTTATTCACTTGATTTTTATATTCATTTGTTGGTAGGTACATATTTGTTGTCATTTTGTTCATAATTTTTATCTTTACCTTTTCCTTCTTCTTTCTCTTCTTAAAAAATACCCTTCAGCATTTCATATAATCCTGGTTTGGTGGTGATGAACTCCTTTAGCTTTTTCTTGTCTGTGAAGCTCTTTATCTGACCTTCAATTCCGAATGATAGCTTTGCTGGGTGATCTTGTTTGTAGGTTCTTGCTGTTCATCACTTTGAATATTTCTTGCCACTCCCTTCTGAGTGGCATAATTTCTGGCCTGCATAGTTTCTGTTGAGAAATAAGCTGACAATTATATGGGGACTCCCTTAGAGGTAACTGTTTTTCTCTTGCTGCTTTTAAGATTCTCTCTTTGTCTTTTGCTATTGGCATTTTAATTATGATGTGTCTTGGTGTGGTCCTCTTTGGATTCTTCTTGTTTTGGGTTCTCTGTGCTTTCTGGACTTGTAAGTCTATTTCTTTCACCAGGTAGGGAAAGTTTTCTGTCATTATTTCTTCTAATAGGTTTTTAATATTTTGCTCTTTCTATTCTTCTGGCACCCCAATAATGAAAACTGGCCTGTGGTTGCAGCTGAGTTGTTTTTTCAGACTCTTTTTAGTCAACGTTGTCTTCTCATTTTTGTATTGTTTCTATCTTGTTCAAGTTTATAGTGCTTTAAGTAGTACAATTCTCTTAAAAACTATTTTCTTTGAGTTTTGTCAGTGTTTATTCAGTGAGACAAAAGATGAATAGGATCCTCTCTGTACTGAGTTCAGTATGACACTGCTATGAAAAACGTGAAATTATTAGAAGTCCAGCTGTTTCACAGAAAGGATAAAAGTTGGCTTCATGTTTAACCTGAGACTACATTTTCATAACATAAACATGTAGTTGATTTTTACCCATAAGGGTCTTTACAAATTTGAGAACATTTTGTTACCTGAAAACACAGTAATGGAACCCTCTATATTTCCCTGAAATTGTCCTTGAAATATATATCAATTGCTATAATAAATATATGATTTCTTTAAAAATCTTAATATTATGAATTATTTTCAAATATTGATCAAGTCTTACATCACCAGACTAAAGTTCATTTGTATATGCAGTTGCCCCTTGGACATAGGGATTCAGGGAGCCAAAGCCCTGTTAGTTGAAAATTTGTGCATAATATGTGACTATTCCAAAACTTAATTTCCATTAGCCTACTATTGACTGGAAGCCATACTAAAAACAAACATATTATATATGTTATATGTGATAAATACTGTATTCTAAACTAAGCTAGAGGAATAAAATGTTAAGACTATTATAAAGAAAATGAAGTACATTATTGTATTTAGTGATGCCATAAATTTATATCACCTGTAAGATAAATTATAAGTACATACACTAATGTTGTCTTTTATGAAACAAAGCAATGTAGATGTTATACATATTACTAACTACACATAAAAAATAAAGATGTGAAAAATTCACTTATACATATAACAATGCAATAACAAAGAAGCAACAATATGATTCTCATGGCAGCCTGGCCTATACATGAACAAATAAAAATTTTTTGTGGCATACAGCATTAACATGTTAAGTGCCCAGGTGACTGACACTATACTCTCTGTCTGGAAGACAAAACAGACTAGGTGCTTAATGCATTAAGAGTCATATTTATAATACAGTATTGGAAATATTACATTATTTTAAAGACTACTCATCTGTGGTGATAGGCTGATAGTTTCTCCACTTATAAGAAGAACTATATAATAATATAGTTTATAGTTTATAACTTTTCTTCAAAAAGTTATAAAACTGAGAGAGGATCCAAGATGGCTGCTCAGGTAGACACCTAACCACAGCAGCACACAACATTTCAATGGAATACAACTAAAATGTAGAGTGGACATTGCCCAGAGCTACAGGTAGTTGACGGACTGAAAATTCTACAACAAGAAGGAAAGAGAAAACCAGAAGGAAAATCAGAGGAGCTGAAAAAGCCTAAGGTACGGAGACATGCTGCATGCACGCAATCGCGCGCGGAGAGGATGCAGCCAGAGAGGAGGAGAAGGCTGGGTGCCTGCCTGGCGTTCCCTAGCAGGAAGGAAATAAAAGCCCCCGCCTGGGCTGAACCCCAGAACCGGCAGCGCTGAGCTCCAGTTATGGGCCAGACCCAGGGGACCCAGGCTCGGGCAGGGGGAGACAGGGCTGTGAGGCAGAATCCCAGGGGAGCGGCGAAAAGCAGGGCCCCCAGAGTCACGCACATTGCATGCAAAGGACGGAATGTTGACTGGGATGCAGGATTGCCCTGGCGGGAAGAAACAAAACCTCTGGCGGTGCTGAGCTCGAGTCCCAACTGCTCTGAACCCCAGTTCTAGGCCAATCCCTGGGGACCCAGGCTCAACCAGAGGGAGACGAGGTTTGTGAGGTGGAGTCCTGGGGGAGCAGCGAAAAGCGGAGCCCCAGGAGTTGCACACATTGCACGCAGAGGACAGTCTGTTGACTCTGATGCTAGACTCCCCTAGCAGGAAGGAGAAAAAAAGCTCCAGACTGGAGGAACGCGATGAGGAGCAGGAGCCTCTGCCGGACACTGGCCGGCCGGGTGCCAGCAAGGAGCCGGGCAACGGGGCCCCCGTGAAGTGGGGGTGCCCCTGAGCCTTCAACCGCTGAGCGCAGGCAATGGATCCAAGGCTGGGGGCTGCTTCCTGGGCGGCGCCGACCCCGGCAACAGGCTGAAGCAGCGCAGGAGCCCGCAGAGAACAAAGGGGTGCCACAGGCCAACCTGCTGAGCTTCCAGGACAAGGAGGAAGAAATCGAAGAAGTTCTCAATGTGAAGAAATCAAGTGAGAGCAAAAGATAGTAAAATTACTTAATAAAAAATACAAAGAAGATCTTGAAAAATCGAAGACTAAGTCTGAATTCAACTCAGCAGCCAACATTGCAACATAAATGCGTGTGTTTTTTTTTTTTTTTTAAAAAGGACAGAATGTTGGAAAGGCAGTGGCCAGGCCTAGAGTGTCCAGGCACAAGGCAGTGGCAGCCGGGCCTGGAACAGCAACAGCCAGGCCCCAGAGAAGCAGCAGCCAGAACCAGAGCAGCAACAGCCAGGCCTGGAGCAGCCAGCCCTGGGGCAGTGGCAGCCAGGCCTGAGGTGGAGGCGGCCAAGCCCAGGGTGGCCAGTCCAGGAACACCCAGGCCCGGAGTGGCCGGGTCCGGAGAAGCTGGGCCCAGAGCAGCCAGGTAGGTAACAGCCAGGCCCAGAACAGCAGTAGCCAAGCCTGGAGCATCCAGGCTGGGAGCTACCAGGCTCGAAGCGGCCGGGCTCGAAGCAGCTGGGCCCAGAGCAGCCGAGTTGGGTGCGGCCAGGTCTGGAGCGGCAGTGGCCAGACCCGGAGCAGCTGGTTGTGGAACGAACCAGAGCAATAGAGGCCAGGCCCAGAGCAGCCAGGCCCAGAACAGCTCTCTCCTCGTCTGCCCCCGCCCCAAGGCTGCCTCTCAGACATGGCTGGAAACTTTTGGGGGAACTTGAGGGTCTGCTGAATCAAGTGATGAAGGCTTAGATCTGGATGTGTTGAGTTAGTATAGCGCTGGGGTATTGATCTGTGAGTGCCTTGTGTAGGGATCTATTTGGAAATGTCTTTTGTGTGAAGTGTATCCTTGGGCATGTGGAGGTATTATTGATATGAGAAAATGCTAAGTAACTGATTTACTATCTGAAAAATTTAAAGTTCTGAAAGTTTAAGGTCTCTTGCCAAAAAGAGGTTTTAAAGCTATCACCTTAATTTTAATGGAGAAAGGGAATGACAAGCCCTTCCCACCCAGAACAGGTAATCCAATTCCAACCAGCAGCTATGTTTAAACAATGTGTTCATTTACACTTGAATGGCTACACCTTTTGATAGCCTAAGGGCAAGTTTACATGTAAACAAGTTTGCTCTCAATTCCCAGGGCAGAAGAAAAAAACAAAAAAACAAACAAAAAAAAACAAGGTTTAAAATTATTAGATTTTAAAATTTATTGTTAGAAGTGTAAAAGTTTATTAATTTAAAAACAAAAATAAAAACAAAAAAAGGAAATTGAAAAACCTGATGAACAATAATAGCTGTTCATTGTAGTAGAGTCGGCGATATGGGAGGGGAGTGGACTGAAAGTTCCTCGGGGAAAGGGAGGGAGGAAGAGACTGAACATAAACTGTGCACCTATGGATGAGGACAATGGGGGATGGGGAGAGGGCGGAGGGTGGGGTGGGAACCTGGTGGAGGGGGGAAGAAATGAGGAACCTTTGTAATAATATGAACAATAAAGATTGATTTTTAAAAAAAGTTATAAAACTGAAATTTATAATACATGTCAGTAACATGTCTATGTAAGGATAGGTTATCCACTTTCAGTCTTAAACACTATCTTTTACATGATAAATACTTAGGTGGCAGTGATACAAAAGTGTGTCCTGATTTCTGGTTAAGATAGAATATTTAAACACTGCTTGCACAACCACATCAAAATTATAGCTAATTACATCATTGAGAACCACCTGAAGACTAGCTGAGAAGTTTCTAACAATATAAAAAAGGAAAACAAGAGAACCAAGATGGTAGGGTAGGTAAACACCTGTACTCACCATCTCCCACAACCACATAAAAATTACAACTAAATTGCAGAACAATTATCATTCGGAACCACATGAAAGCTAACTGAATGGAGGTCCTACAACTAGAGCAGTAAAGTACATTATGACTCATGCAGGGGGGCAGGTGAAGGCATGGACTGGCTGGCCTGACACCCATTGAGTACCAATTTTGTAATTAAGAGAGAGATCATGTCTGTAAAGGCTGCCTGTGAGGAGCAAGGGGTCTCTGCTCCACAGCCCTGGTTTCTAGAGCTGGGGAAGAGAAGTCCCTGCAACTACAGGCTGTAAAAGCCAGCAGGAATTATGGCTAAGTGACAGCAGAGGCTACTGGATACCCAGGGTTTCTGTTTAATGGGCTCAAGTATGAATGTACTTGGACTTCCAGGGCTGAGAGGAATTGGGGACCTAGACACATATGGGGAAGAACTGGATTGTCTTGCCCCAGGGCAGGAAATGGAGGTATTCAGAGGTTCTGCAAGCCAATTCCAGCATGTAAGCAGGACTGAATCATCTGGGATAGCTAAAAAGCATCTCCCCCATATCTGAATAGGATAATCGTTTGCTGCCAGACAGCTCAGGGCATCTTAATCTGCATGTTATTTCCTCCTGATGGCCAAACACCTGAACAGATGTAGGCTATTCCCCAATCTGACAATGCTTCTGTAAACCATACCCTCTGAAACTCTACCCTTTGAAGTGTATTATCCCCACCTTGCCATAGGATAAATTGTGTTAATAAAAAGCACGGTATCCTGAGTCAAGGGATAGTCTTTACCTCCTTTAGCTAAAGCTCCTCTGACCCCCAATGCCTTTCAAAATTATCTTTTGTCTTTAGACTCTTTAATTATCTATGCACAGCCTTTCTCCAGATTGCTGCACCCATTTGTAATGCTGGGACAAGAACTCCACACAGAAGGGTCATTGTTCCTGTGCTGGGACCTTCTCTGTTGCAGGGATGACAGGTAGCCTTATCTGAGTTTCCATCAGCCTGGAGTACACTATTTGCTCTGCCCTGGGGATTCCAAGACCCCCATCCCATCCATTTTGCAGCCATACCCAAGCTGATTACAGCAGCTTTTGCATATGAATGCCCTTTCAGACTACTAAAATCTTCCAAACAAGTTACAGCTGGTGACAGCATGCCCCAAACCTGTAAAAGGCCCAAGACCTGGCACTAGCACCAGCCTGCCTTGCTTCACTGCTGGGCTTTGCCTGGGCACCTCCAACTCCAATACAAACAGCAAATAGTAGCCATGTACAGATCCCTCTAGCTCCTGTCAGGTGTCCCCAGGTAGTGACTGACTTTGCACCTTCCTGGAGGTCCTAGGCCAGTGGACAGATTCAGAGCATAGCAGATTACAAATCTGCACATCCATAAATGACATACTTAATGGATAGACCTAGTGAGCACCAAAATCCCACTGAAGCAATTCCTGATCTATAGGGATGTTTCCTACAGAGAAGCTCTCCTACTGTAGTCACAACTGGTCCTCATAGCCAATTGGCCTGGTGGTCAACTCCTCCCAGTGATGCCAACAGCAATCAAGGCTAAACTACAAGACTGTGTACACAGACCACACAGAGGTGCACCTAGAGTGCCCAGCTCAGATGACTGGGGAGGCTGAGCTACTCGGCCCTATAGGACACCTACTATATAAGGCAACTCTACTAATTCCAGGAGACATAAAATCAGGGAAGGAGCTAAAATGCAGACCAAAAAAAATCACAAATGAAAGAAATGGAAGCAAGCAAACTACTTGATAGAGTTCAAAACAATGTTTATAAGGTTACTTAGGATCTTCATGAGACTTTCAAGGATCTTAATGAAAATGTCAAAAGATATGAAAAAGGACCAGTCAAGAGTTAAGCATACACTAACTGAAATAAAGAATAGTTTGCAGGGATTTAACAGTAGAGGTTTCCAAGAATCAAATAAATGATTTGGAATATGAGGAAACAACACCCAATCAAAAGAGCAAAAAGAATTTTAAAAAATATGAAGATGGTACAAGGAGCTGTGGGACAACTTCAAGCAAATCAACATTTGCATTATAGGGGTGCCAAAAGGAGAAGAGAGAGAGAGAGCAATATATGGAAAACCTATTTGAAGAAATAATGACAGAAAATGTCCCTTACCTGGTGAAAGAAATAGACTTACAAGTATGCAGAGAGTCTCAAACAAGAGGAACTGAAAGAGGCCCACACCAAGACATGTCATAATTGTTATAAATGCTGTCAACCGTGTCTCAGGAATGAGACAAACACTTGAAACTAGATTGATAAGCAAATTACTTCTGTACAGAAGGGTTCTCCTGCCAGCTGGAAACCATGGGCAAAAGCACACTGAATAGGAAGTCTGTTCAGGTTTTATTTCCTGACATGGGGTCTGCTCTGAACTCTGATCTAATTTGTGAGGGTTCAGACCTTTGATTTCCATTATTGCTTGATTGACTAATTCAAAAGAAGGGTAAGGTTAGGCAGAGCCTAAGATGGCAACCCCCTGAGAGCCTTGAGGTCATATCAAAATGGCGGGACCTAAGATAGCCATGAACTCCTTTCTTTGAAAGAAAAGATTGCTGGTTCACTCTTACATCACCACCACCCCTTATTCCCCTACTCTTTTATTCAAATTTAGCTAGCAGTCTTTTACTTTCAAGTTCTACAGTATCTAGAAGAAGGAGATTATTCTGCTGATATGCTACTGGGGTTTGTTTAGTTAATGCATTCTCAGTTAACCTTTGGATAAGGCCTCTCATACATGAAATAATGCAACATCCTATTATTGTCATAATTCCTAACACATTGAGGATATGAGTATAGATGCCATAATTCCCTTCCACCATTGCTGTAGTAGTTCAGAGAAAAGATAGTTGACAATCCCTGTAAGGCCTTAGTGATGGTCCCATCCAGAGCTGTGTTGTTAGAAATAAATGTACAGCATTGGCCTCCTGTCATTACACATTACCACCCCCCCCTTTCTCTGCTAGAACCATATCTAAAGCTAGCTGGTTCTCCCAGGTTATTCTGCTGATTTCATCTGACTGCTCACTTATTCCCTTGATAGCATCCCTGGTATAATTGACAAATATCTGTTGATTGTAATAAATGTAGTTTATCCAATCTACATTTTTATTAATGGTTGGCCACCAAAATAATACAGACTCAAATCCTGCTGCTATCTGATTCCCAGCTTTAAACTCATTAGGGACACCCCTAGGAGCCCCAATGAAATTAATGTATATATGTGGGTCAAATGAACCCCTGAGGGCAGTAAGGATATAACTCTTATCTATGGTCCCCTTAGGGGGAGCATTAAGGTATTGAAATGCCAAGGTGAAAGGATGGCTAATTGAACTAGGGTGCAGGTTCCTCTCCAATTGGCCTGTAAAGTTTCAAGCAAGAGCCCTCCACAATACTACCAGCTGCTGCTCTGGCTACAGTCAGTGTAGACTTATTACTTAGCTCCTCAAAGGATCAGCCTTCACTGCACTCAGTTACATTGCCTAGAAATACTGACTGCTCCTCTGACCTGGAGAGGCATGAGTTGTAGTTATATTCAGGGTTGGGGGTTTGAATATTTTCAGAGGCTCTTGCCTTGGACCTTTTGCAGTTGGGAGCAGCAGTGATAAGGTCCTACAAGATTCATTGCCCCAGGCCTGACTATTCTCAAAGATGGCTATCATGCATCCCATGCTCACAGTGTTCAAGGTCCACCCCAGGTGGAAATGGCACTACTTGAGCTTCCGGCCTCCCTGCTACACAAGTGAAACAGTTGCTGAGAGGAGAGTCTCGATTTCTCCAGGACTTGCTTAAGAGTCTGCCCAAACAGACTGGGTAAATCTGTAAACACTTGAGGCAAAACTGTCCAGCGATACTGTTGTTTTCTCCCAGTAATAAGATTTTCCCAGTCAAAAGCAAAAACATCTCTATTCTCCTTTGTTAGAGGACAAGCCCAGAAAGTGAATAAAGTGTGATCATGAGGTATTTTGCTGAAAAGAGTGTATGGGTTTGGAACTACAGGGTGTCTACTCTGATCAAACTGATTGATTGCCCTTAAATCTTGGACTAGTCTGTAAGATACATCTAGTTTCTTTACTGGCAGTATAAGGGTGTTGAAAGGGGACATACAGGGTTCAAGGAGGTCATCCCATACAAGCCTTCTGTAATTGGTTGTAACTCCATTATCCCTTCTAATGGGATTGGGTATTATCTCCTCCTGACTGACTCCCCTTTGTTCTTTTTTTCTTTCTTTCATATTTTATTATTTTTTTAGTGTAAATACATTTTTTTATTGATTATGGTATCACATAATTGTCCTCATCCCCCCAATCCAATCCCCAAACCCTCCCCAAATATACCCCCACCCCCCTTTTGTCCATGGCTAGGCCCATATGCATGCACACAAGTCCTTTGGTTGATCTCTTCCCTTTACCCCCACCCTCCCCTACTTTCCCTCTGAGGTTTGAAAGTTTGATCACTGCTTCTCTTTCTCTGGGTCTGTTTTTGTTCATCAGTTTATGTTGTTCATTATTTCCTCTAGATGCGTGAGATCATGTGATCCAAGAAATACCCTTGTAAGAACCTAAACTGAGACAAGCCATAATGGTTATGCTGAGAGGCAAATGAATCAGTCTGTAGCGAGTTCATTTCTGGGCCAAAAGTTCTTTTGAGTCCCAATTTTAATGTCAAACCAAACCAGAGATGGTCAGACCTGCATCACCACCATTTGTCCCCTTTGTTCTTTAACTCAACCTGAATTGGGGAATATATAACCCTCCCAGGTTTCCTTCCCTGGTCCAGACCTCAGGGAGGATCTTATCTTCCTCTTTGGTAGACAAAAGTTAAGGGAGACCTGAATTTTCTTGTGCCAGATCATTAGTCCAATTCCTAATTTTGTCATTAAATCCCAACCTAAGAGATTGATCCCAGTCTTAGGTACAAAAAGGAATTCAATCTGGGCCTGCCAGGTTTTGTACCTGTTTTGTGTTTTCTTGAAGAGGAGCACATTAAAACCTTCACCCTTCACTCCTGAAATTAATTAACATTTATTGGATAGGCTCAGGGATGTGGGGTGATATACTAGAGAGGAATGGGTCACTCCTGAGTCAAACAGAAATATTACTTCTTATCAGGTCCTACTTCTAAATTTATCAAGAGCCCTTGACTTCTGTAGTCTTCATCAAAAGTCATGAGAGGTACTACCCTCTCCTCTCTTTTTAATTCCAGGCATTCCGTCTTGAAGTGTCCCTCTTTCCCACATCTATAACATTTATACTTTCCCTTTCCCTTCTGTAGCCCTGGTGCTCCTCTTCTCTTAGGGAACTCCCATTGTGGTGGTCTCTGATTTTTGCTCTTAGGACCAGTCCTTCCCTGGGTTACTTGTTTGATAGTAGGGAGCATTATTTTAGCCATTTGTTTCTGTTTCTCTTCATCTCTACATACATATACCTTTTGGGCTTCTCTTAATAGTTCCTCTAAGCCTTTGTCCTTCCAATTTTCCAATTTCTGTTATTTTCTTGAAATGTCAGGCCAACTGTTAGTGACAAAATGTCATTTTAACAATCTATGACCCAATGGGTCCTTGGAGTCTAACCCAGACTATTTTCTCAATTGATCTTTTAGTCTTGATAAAAGTTTGGAAGGCTCTTCTTCTTTGCTTTGTTGAATATTAAAGGCTTTATTTAGATTCTGACTTTCTAATTTCTTTAATGATTAGCTCCCTAAAGTCTCTCACATGCCCTCTATAGTCCATGTTGTTGGGTTTCACTGAAACTCCTGGTTTGGAAATTTTATCTCTGCTGAAAGTGCCCCAGGACCAGTAGAGTCTCTTGTTCCCAGACCACCATAGCTGACCTTGGAATCATAATTCTCTTCTCCTGAAATGAGATTCCTAAAATGGACATTAATTTGGTCCATGTATATACTTGTGGGCCTAGAAATTGATCTAATTGGTCAGCTATACCATGTGGGTCTTCCAATAGAGGTTTTAACTATTTATTAAGTTCCTTCAACTCTGAACTGGTGAGTGGAGCATTTACAAAACCTATTCCCCCTCCTCAGAAGGGTACCTCTCTCAAAGGGGAATAGTCTGTTGGGAGGAGGTTGAGATGATGGGAAAGATAAGCTATGAATATCCCTTTTGCAATTCTCCAATTCTTTTCATAATCTAGAAAAGGAGATTTCTGTCAGGTTGGAGTCTTATCAGGACAGCCTTCCACCTGAGGGGGAGGTTGGAATTGTAAACCAGCCATCTTGAATACTTCCTCAGATTATTTTCTGGTCACATAAGGAGGGAGGAGGCAATTCAAGGAGGGGAGAGGCAATTCAAACTTGTCTGTCAAGCTCTTGTTCTCTTTTAGGATTTTCTGCATTTTTGGCTGGAAAATATGACTGGCCCCTTCCTTTAACAGAGAGCCTAATCAATCTCCTCTTGAATGACTGGACTTTTATAATTAGCATATTCTATGAGAAGTTGACAAACCCAATTCTCATCAGAGCCAAATTTGGGATCTGATGATTTTAGAATGGGTCCTGTGTCTAGATCAAATGGCAATATTTTATCATTTATTGCTTACTTTTCTCTTTAGTTCGAGAGTTATCTTCCCAATATTGGAGAATTTGTATTTTGATCTTACTTCTGGAGGAATTTTTGTTGTCCATCCCTACAATTTAACTGTGTGTCTACCAGAGGCTCAACCTTCCACCCCCCAATTTAGAGGTTTCCTGCTCTCTTCTTCTGAGTTGCTTCATCCATCTCTGGCCATGAACTGCAGATTGAGACTCCACCACTCACTTCACATTTGAAATGTATCACACACACACACACACACACACACACACACACACACACACACACAACCTCTGGGATATCCCGACCACCAAGGCACTACTTACTTCTCTCTGAAGACTTTTTTTTACCTTGGTCTGTGCACAAAATGGTTTGGTGGTTGAAGTTTCCTAGTTCCCTCCCCTGTGTTGCTGATCTACTTTTGATCTGGAGTCTGTTGCTGGCTCACAGTGTCATAGATCTGCTTTTCCCAGAGATCACCATAAGGAGATTGTGGGACATGCCTTCTCTAGGTGGGGGGTAGGGGGTCCAAAAGACCCTCTCAGATGGCTATATTCCAGATGAGTTCCCAAATTATTAGAAATTCTATCAATGATATTAGTGATCCACTTGAAATTGGATCAGCAAGGCACATTTACTTCTGCACAGAAGGGTGCTCCTGCCAGGTGGAAATCATGGGCAAAAGCACACTGAATGGGAAGTTCATTCAGGTTTTATTTTCTAACACAGGGACTACCCTGACCCTCACTCTGAATTCTGACCTGATTAGTGAGGGTTCAGAGCTCGCATTCCCATTTTATGTGATTGGCTAATTTAAAAGAAAGGCATGGGCAAGAAGAAGCCCAAGATGGCAGCCTACTGAAGGTCATATGAAAATGGCAGGACCTAAGATGGGTGAGCTCCTTTCTTGGACAGAAAAGATTGCTGGGTCACTTTCACATAATTAAAATGCCAAGGGTTAAAGACAGAAAGAATCTTAAAAGCAGCAACAGAAAATCAGTTACCTAAAGGGAGAACCAATACTACTGCCAGCTTATTTCTCAACAAAAACTGTGCAGGCCAGAAGGGAGGGGCAAGATATATTCAAAGTGATTAATAGCAAGGGCCTACAACCAAGTCTGGGTGGCTACCCAGCTAATTCATCCAGGAAAAGACCTAGTTATAACCCAGACCAAATTTCATACCTCATCACCTGAGCAATCTTATTCCCCTGGCAATCCTACTGATTTCTTATGTCCTTGTAAGTTAGTCATTACTTTTGCTGTCCAAACCTGGAACACATAATGAGGTGTTGAGATAGGGGGACACCATCGGCCTTGCTAGGGTTTAAGCCCAAACAAGAAGAAGGAAGAAGAAGAAGAAGAAGAAGAAGAAGAAGAAGAAGAAGAAGAAGAAGAAGAAGAAGAAGAAGAAGAAAAGAAAGAAGAAGAAGAAATATAAATTATGAACAATAAAATGACAACAAATACATATATATCAACACATGAATCTAAAAATCAAAATAAATGAACAAGAAATCTAAATTAAATAAATTAGTGAATAAAATAGCATCAGAGGCATGGAAGCATGGAAAAGACTGATAGAATCTCACAGGGAAGCGGGGAGAGGGGGCTTGAAGAGATTAACCAAAGGTATTATTTATGGACACAGACATTAGGATGGAGAAGACCTTGGGTGGGATGGGGCAGGAACCAGGTGGAGGGAGAAAAAGGGAGGAAAAAGGGAGACATCTGTTACACCAAGCAATAAAAATTTATAAAAAGAAAATAAGTAAGGAAATCAATAACAAAAAATGAAGATACCCCAAGACTGGTAGGAGGGGGAGAGACAGGCTTGTCTCATACCGTGTCGCTGTGAATGTCACCCCCCAAGGGGTCAAGAGCCTCAGCTTCCCACCAGTTTCCCCAGTCCATGCTTCCAGTGACAGGAAGAGGAGTCTTTATAGCTTGTGGCTGTTAAAACCAGCAGGGTTTGTGACTGAGATGGAGGTTTTCTGGAGTCCCAGGCACTCCTCTTAAAGGGCTTACACACAGACTTATTCACTGATGAGCTTGCTCACTGAGCTCCAGCACTGGGGAAGCAGTTTGAAAACCATAAAAATATATGGGAGGAACTTAATTGTCTGGATTCAGGATGAGAGCTTGAGGGCCAGTTTTCTCCCAGACAAGTTCTGGCAGTAGCCATTTTTCCTTGTTAAACCCTCTTCCCCCACTTCTCTCCAGCCTGCAGGCTTAGGCAGCACCAAGTATAAATCTCCAGCAACCTGGCTAGCTTACATTGTTACCCCTTGACTCCCTGAGACCCCATACCACCTAACTTGCAGACCCACCAAACACACTTCCAGTGGCTTTGCCATACAAATGGCCAGCTTTGGTTCATGCTCTGAAATTTTCTAAAAAATCAAAAGGTTTATGTCCCATACCTTTTGCTAAGTGGCCCCAATCCTGACACTGCCAGCCTAGGTTTGCAGGTTAGCCTCTACTAGGCACCCATAAGTCCAGCACAAATGGCAACTATCTGCAGATCACAAGAGATCTCAGAATCAACATACTCAGTGGTCAGCGTTAGACTACACTAGAAACCACCCAATTACCTCCACAGATGTCATCCAAGGGTAAACTTGGTAGGCACCAGAGTCCCAATAGGCAAATCCTACTCCATGGGGTCAGCCCTTGCACAACAGCTCCTCTGTTGTCAAAGCTAGTCCTCACAGACAGTCATCCTGAGGGTCAATCTCTGATTGACATGCCAGCAACAATCAAGGTTCTATAATAGGAAGGCATACAAAACCCACACAAGGGACATACCTGAGGCACCTGATAGGTGACCAAGGAGACTGTCACTGGACCCCACATGATATATACTATAAAAGTTCACTATACCAAGTTTTGGAGAGGTACCAACTCTACCTAATACATAGAAACAAACATTGGGAGTCAATCAAATAAGGAGACATAAAATAAAATAATGAAAGAACAGAACAAAACTCCAGAAAAAGAACTAAACAAAATGGAGATAAACAATATACCAGGTGAAAAGCTCAGAACTCTGAGCTTATAGAGATGCTTGCTGAACTTAGAGGGAAAATATGTGAACTCAGTGAGAACTTTAACAAAGAGATAAGAAACAAAAATGGAGGTAATGGAACTCGGAGGCAGGTATCTCCAAGACAGGGGTTCTCTCAGAGATCATTGTTTCTGTGCTGGTACCTCCCCAGTTGCAGAGGTGACTTGGCAGCCATAAATGAGTTTCCATTAGCATGGCCAACACTGTTTGCTTCAACCTGGTGATTCCCTGAGATCTCACCTCATACACCTTGCAGGAAAGATAAAGAGCTTCTAAGAAAAAGAAAAAAAAAGCTAAAGAAATTATTCACCACCAAAACAGTATTACAAGAACTGTTAAAGAGTCTTAAGGAAAAAAAAATGAAAAATTGTGCCATATCCAGCACAGGCAGGTTAGGTGAGCCTGAGGAGGGATGATGAAGGATTAAAGAAGACAGACAAGAGAATACAGCTAGCGTTAGTTGGGATACTGCTTCTCTGATGGAGAGACAGTGCCATGGCCTGCAAGCTAAGTCTTTATTATATAGTCAGAGCATACAAAGCGAAACAAGGGTAGTTGTCAACATGTTTAAAATGTTCTTGTGAGTTTCACCTTGTTTTGGTAGCACTTGCTGTACCTCCCACAGCCCATTAGCTATGTAGGAAGGAACTAGGGAAGACTATAAGGTCAAGCTTCATTATGGAAGGAGAGCTCTGCCCTCCAAGCTCGGACTTGTTTGTGGCCCCACCAGAGGTCAGACCAAGGCTTACCCCAATAGCCACTCCCTACAAAAAATAAGAATAATAAAATGGCAATAACTACATACCTATCAATATTTACTTAAAATATAAATGGATTATAAATGCACTAGAGGACCAGCACCAGTGGGGTCCTTTGGCCTGGCCTGCAGGATTGGACTGAAACCAGCTCTCTGACATCCCCTGAGGAGACCCGGGCACAGGCCAGGCCAAGGGACCCCACTGGTGCATTATTGGGGCTGGGGAAGGATATGGGAGGTTGGTCAGCCTGAAAGGGAACACAGGAGGGCTCTAAGGCATGTCTGGTCTATCTCGCTCAGTCCCAATTGGCCGGACACCAGTAGCAAGCTAACCTACTGGTCAGAGCATCTGCCCCTTGGTTATCAGTACATGTCATTGTGAGCATTTGAGCAGCCTTGGCATATCATTAGCATATTACACTTTGTTTGGTTGACTGGACACTTAATATATTAGGCTTTTATTATGAAGTATTATATGTTTCAATCACAAAATATAGGGTGACAAAATAGATTAGAAAATAAGACCCATACAAATGCTGCCTATAAGAAACCCAGTTCAGATAGAAACACACACACAGACTGAAAGTAAAGGGATGAAAAGGGACATTTCATGCAAGAGGAAACAAAATAAAAGCTGCGGTAGTGAGAGAACCAGGTATACACTGGTACTCACATCCTCACACAACCACATGAAAATTACAAATAAAATACAGAATAACCATCATTCAGAACTGTGGAGAGTAGGTACAGCATTTGGACAGGATCAAGCCTCTGACTGAAGAGAAAGCACGGTCCTCTTGTGGCAAAGCCACATACAAAGTCCCAACTTAGAGGGCAAAGCCCTCCCAGCACAATTATAGCCAAAGTCTATGGTTGTACGTAGGCTTTGCCTTATAGTCTGACCTTATAGTCCTATGTAGTTGAGGGATGTGGGTTGTGGGAGGTACAGCAAATGCTGCCAAAACAAAGCTTGATAGAGTTTAGAGAATTGCAATAACAGAAAAGCAGATTTGAAATGCACAGGAACAGGGGAGGATCCAAGATGGCTGCACAGGTAAACACCTAATCACAGCCACGCACAACAATTTCAATAAAATACAACTAAAATATAAAATGGACATTACCCAGAACTACAGGAAAGTTGACTGACTGGAAATTCTACAACAAGAAGCAAGGAGAAAACCAGAAGGAAGAGCAGAGTAGCTGTAAAAGCCTAAGGTATGGAGACAGGCGGCACATGCAGAGAGAACGGAGCCGGAGAGGAGGGGGTAGCTGAGTGCCTGGCTGGTGTTCCCTAGCGGGAAGGAGATAAAAGCTCAGGACTATGCTGAACCCCAGACCCAACAGTGCTGAACCCCAGTTCTAGGCCAGACCTTGGGGACCCAGGCTCAAACAGAGGGAGACTAGGCTGTAAGGTGGAACCCCGGGGGAGTGGCGAAGGAGGTCCCGGAGGAACGCACATTGTGCACAGAGAACGGATGGTTGGCTGTGCTGCGGGATTGCCCTGGCAGGAATGAGACAAAAGCTCCAGACTGCTCTGAATCCCACTTCCCAACTGAACTGAACCCCAGTTCCGGGCTCATTGGGGGAGAGACTAGACTGTTTGGTAGCAGGCAAAACTTGAGGGACCTTACTCTCAGAGGTGCTTGCAGCAAGTACTGAAGGACCCTGAGAAACACTGAGACTCAGGAGCCGAATAGGGCATGGTTGACGGAAGCCAAGGCTGTAGGCTCCACCCTGAAACTCCACCCCATCCAGGCAGAACACAGAGACTTTTAAGGATACCAACTCAGGGAAACTGCAAAAATGCCGAGAGAAGGAAATAGATCACAAACAAAAGAAATGGAGGACAAAAAGAAACTGGATATAGAGTTCAAAACCACACTTATAAGGTTGTTCAAGAATCTCCTAGAAAAGGCTGATAAAATAAAGGAGACCTATGAGGATATGAAAAGGGATCAACAAGAAATAATAAGGGATCAACAAGAAATAAAGAATACATTGTCTGAAATAAAAAAATATTATACAGAGTCCTCAAAACAGAATGGAAGATCACAAGAATCAAGTCAAAGATTTGGAACATAAAGAGCCAGAAGACACTCCTCCACAGAAGCAAGAAGGCAAGAGAATCCAGAAAGTTGAAGATAATGTAAGAAACCTCTGGGACAACTTCAAGAGAACCAACATCAGAATTATGGGGATTCCAGAAGAAAAGAGAGAGCAAGATATTGAAAACATACTGAAAAAAATAATGACAGAAAACTTCCCCCACCTGGTGAAAGAATTAGACTTACAAGTCCAGGAAGCGCACAGAGCCCCAAACAAAAGGAATTCAAAGAGGACCACACCAAGACAAATCATAATTAAAATTCCAAGAGCAAAAGACAAAGAGAGAATATTAAAAGCAGCAAGAGAAAAGCAGGTAGTTACCTATAAAGGAGCACCCATACGATTGTCAGCTGATTTCTCAACAGAAACCATGCAGGCCAGACGGGAATGGCAAGAAATATTCAAGGTGATGAATAGTAAGAACCTAAAGCCAAAGATAATCTACACAGCAAAGCTATCACTCAGAATCAAAGGCCTGATAAATAGCTTCACCAATAAAAAAAAGCTAAAGGAGTTCATCACCACCAAACCAGAATTATATGAATTGCTGAAGGGGGTTCTTTTGGAAGAGAAAGTAAATAAAGATAAAAACTATGAACAACAAATAGTAACTATCAACAAGTGAATCTAAAAACCAAAAAAATTTTAAAAAATCTATGAACAATATTAACTGTTGAATATAATAGAATCAGAGGTATGGAAGGGGAGTGAACTGACGATTCTCGGGGAAAAGGGGTAGGGGGGTGTGGGAAGAGACCGAACATAAACTGTGCACCTATGGATGAGGACAATGAGTGGTGGGGAAATGGCAGAGGGTGGGGTGGGAACCTGGTGGAGGGGAGCAATGCAGGGGGGGGGAAGAGGAACATCTGTAATAATATGAACAATAAAGATTTATATAAAAAAGAGAATAATATTGATAAGCAAATGTGCATTAATAAAATGCATTTGGTCTTGTCTGATCTTATACATTAAAGAGCTGATTGGAACTCAAAAAAAAAAAAAAAAGAAAAAAAAGAAAAGAAAGAAAGAAATGCACAAGAACATTCTAAATAACTTAACCACTCCCTTGTTTTGCTTTGTGTGATCTGACCATAAAATAAATATTCGGCTTACAGGTGGGTCACTATGTCCTCATTTAGGCAAAGTGATCCATCTGCCATTAACTATATTCTCTTGTCTGCTTTCTTTAGTCTTTCCCTGCCCTTCCTCAGGTTCACCATTGGCCATGCTAGGTGTGGTTCACAAAACTGCCTGAAATCTGGTTGAATGGAAGTCCTACAACTAGTGAAGTAAAGAAAAAAGCACATTGAGATTGGTAGGAGGGGCAGAGGCATGGAATGAGCTGATTCAAAACAAACATGTGGTTGTTATTTTTTTAATTGAGAAGGGAATCACTACGGCCTCCCATGAGTACCAGCCCCACACCAGACCACCCCAACCCAGGATTTCAGAGCTGGGAATCGAAGTCCCACAAATATGGGTTGTAAAAAGTAGTGGGGATTGTGGCTTAGTGACAAAGAAGATCCTAGATTCCCAGGTGTTCCTCTTAAAAGGTTTGAGCAGCTTTGTGGGAATCAAGGGACAGGAGGAACTACACTGTCTGGCATCAGGGCAGGAACTCGGGGGTAGCTATCTCCAAGACAGGGGTTCTCTCAGGGATCATTGTTTCTGTGCTGATACCTCCCCAGTTGCAGAGGTGACTTGGCAGCCATATCTGAGTTTCCATTCGCATGGCCCACACTGTTTGCTTCACCCTGGTGATTCCCTGAGATCTCACCTCATACACCTTGCAACCCCACTTATGCTGTTTGCAGTTACTTTCCATATAATGGTCTGTCCTGGATCAGGCTTAAGATTTTGCTAAAATATCTCAAATAAGCTGTAGCTGGAATCAAAGCTATCAATAAAAATCCCAAGACATGGAACTAGCACCAGTCTGCCTTGCTTCATCAACTGGGTACTTCATAGTCCAATCCAAGTAGCAGCCATCTGCAGATCTCCCTGTAGCTCCTGCTGGTTGGCCCAAGGTAGTGGCTGACTTTTCACTTTCTGGGAGGTCCCAGAGCCAGTGTACCAGACTACAACTCTACACATCCATAAGTGACACACCAAAAGGGAAAACATAGTGAGCATCAAAGCACCACTGAAGCAAATCCTGATCCATAGGAGTGTCTCTTACACAGAATCTATTCCATTGTGGACACAGCTGGTCCTCACAGACAATTGGCTGTGAGGTCAATTCCTCCAAGTGATGCCAACAACAATGAAAGCTCAACTACAATAGGACTGTGCACACAGCATACAGGGGTATACCTAGAGTGCTCAGCTCAGGTCACTAGGTAAGCTGAACCACTGGGCCCTACAGAACACCTAACACACAAAGGCACTTTACCAATACCAGGAGACATAACAACTCTACCTAATACAGTAGAAACAAACACAGGAAGGCAGCCAAAATGTGGAGACAAAGAAACATATCACAAATGAAAGAAATGGAAGTAACCATTTCTGGATACAAAGTTCAAAACAATGGTTATAAAGTTACTCAAGAATCTTAATGAGAATTCCAAGAGATTTAACAAGAGCTTCAATGAAATTAATGAGAGCTTCAAAGGACTTAGTGAGACTTTCAAGGATCTTAGTGAGATTATCAAAAACATGAAAAAGGACCAGTCAGAAATTAAGCATACATTAACTGAAATAAAGAATAATTTATAGAGATTCAACAATAGTGGAGAGGGTTCTGATAATCAATCAACAATTCGAAATATGAGGAAATAAAAAAACACCCAACAAGAAGAGCAAAAATATAAAAGAATAAAAAATATAAAGATAGTTTAAGCAGCCTGTGGGACAACTACAAGCATATAAACATTTGAATTATGGGGGTACCAGAAGGATAAGAGAGAGTGAAAGGTACTAAAAACCTATTTGAAGAAATAATGACAGAAAACTTCCCCTACTTAGTGAAAGAAATAGACTTATAAATCCAGAAGCACAGAGTCCTAAATAAGAGGAACCCAAAGAGCCCACAACTGTGAATATTTCTCTCTTTTATGTGTCCAGTGTGACTGGGGATTGAGAAAATGAAATAAAGAAACAGACATAGAGATAGAAAGAAAAAGCTGGGGCTGGTTGGGACCACTGACCTCTGACAGAGACTAGGACCCAAAGCCAATATAATGTGTTTATTTTATACAGCAAGAAACAGGAAGTTTTACTAAAAGTCAAGACAAAGGAGATTATGTGCATTCTTGGGTGGGCCTGAGTCATATTCATTCCTGGTACTTGGCTGGTTTTAAATAACAAAACCCAACCCTGGCACCTGGGCTGAAGGTCAAGCTGATAACACTCTTACCTCCAGCAAAGCATGTTTCCAGGATGTGGCTTTGCCAATGCCACTGGATTCAGCTGACAATAATTAAAGAAATGCCCATGTGCCTTCCCAGGCACTCTCTACACACACCAAGACACATCGTAATTGAAATTCCAAGGGTGAAGACAGACAATCTTAAAAACAGCAAGAGAAAATCAGTTTTTAAGATTGTCTGTCTACAAGTGCGGGGCCTGATGTGGTGGGGATATCCCTTTTCTGTGGCCAGCATGGAAAGAGAGATGAAATTGGTTCTTCGTAGAGGCATCCAAGGATTGAGAAATAATGAAATGAAGAGAGTTGAGGCAGAAATAGGTTCAAGCTGGGTCCCAGGTGGGTCACCGATCTCCTCTGCTAGGGAGACAGACGACTCACCTGAGCCACGCAGCACATCTATTTATTCTCCAATACACAAGGGGGTTTCACTGGAAAACCCAAGATCAAAGGAGCCTGGGAGGGCCCAGTTCCACCCACTCCTTCTTTTCCGGTGCCAGACGGGTTCCACATCTCAAAGCCCTCTTCCAGAACTGGGACAAAGGAAAGCCAGGAACTGACAACACCTCCGCACTCACAGGGTGGGGGTGCAACTGACATGACTCTGCCAATGTTCCAGGCCCAGCCAACAACAATCTAAAGAATGTACATGTGTCTTCCCAGGGGACCCTCTGCAACAAGGTAGTGCCCTTACAACTGACAGCTTATTTCTCAACAAAACTTTGCAGGCCACAATGGAGTGGCAACAAATATTCAAAGTGATGAATAGCAAGGACCTTCAACCAATATTACTCTACCCAGCAAAGCTCTCATTGAGAATTGAAGGTCAAATAGAGAGTTTCACAAACAATCAAGAGCTAAGTGTTGAAGGTTATTCTTTAAGAAGAGGAAGGAGAAGGAGAAGAAGAGGAGTAGAAGGAGGAGGAGGAGGAGGACAAATACAAACAATAAAATAGTAATAAATACATATATATCAACAATTGAAGCTAAAACTCAAAATAAGCAAACAAGAAATCTACACTAAATGACCATATACCATGACCAAGTGGGATTTATTCTGGGGATGCAAGGCTGGTACAATATCTGCAAATCAATAAACGTGGTACATCACATAAAAAATTAAAACACAAAAATCACATGATCATATCAATTGAGGTAGACACAGCATTTGACAAAATCCAACACCCTTTTTTTGATGAAACTCACAGCAAAGTGGAAATAGAGAGATCATACCTCAACATAATAATAGCCTTATATGACAACCCTACAGCTAACATCATACTCAATGGGCAACAACTAAAACCACTCCCTTTAAGAACCAGAAAAAGACAGGGATGCACACTTTTACTATTCCTGTTTGACATAGTACTAGAAGTGTTAGCCACAGCAATCAGACAAGAAGAAATAAAATGCATCCACATTGGAAAGGAGGAAGTAAAACTGTCATTATTAGCAGATGACATGATATTGTACATAAAAAACACTAAAGACTCTTATAAAAAAACTACTAGATTTAATAAATGAATTCAGTAATGTAGCCAGATACAAAATTAATACCCAGAAATATATGGCTTTTTTTTATACACCAACAATGAACTCACAGAAAGATAAACTAAAAAATTAATCTCATTTACCATTGCAACAACAACAACAACAACAAATTAAGATACCTAAGAATAAATATAACTAACAAGGTAAAAGACCTGGACATGGAAAACTACAGGATGTTGAAAAGAGGTAGAGAAAGATATAAAAAAGTGGAAGAATATATTGTGTTCATGGATTGGTAGAATAAACATCATTAAAATGTCCATACTACCCAAAGCAATCTATAGATTCAATGCAATCACAATTAAAATAGCAATGGCATATTTCACAAACCTAGAACAAACTCAACAAAAATTTATATGAAAGAAAGACCGTGAATAGTTGCACCAATCCTGAGAAATAAGAACAAAGTTGGGAGGGATCACAAAACCAGATATCAACTTATATTATAAAGCCATTATACCCCAAGCAGCCTGGTACTGGCACAAGAACATATAGATCAATGGAACAAAAAGAGAACCCAAAAATTGACCCAAAACATTAAGCTCAATTAATATTTGACAAAGGACACAAGAGCTTAGAATGGATTCAAGACCATTTTTTGAATTTGTGTTGGAAAAATTGGACATATACTTGCAAAGAAAAATGAAAATAGATCACCAACTTACACCACACACAAAAATAAATTCAAAATAGATAAAGGACTTAAATATAAGATGAGAAACCATAAAAATCTTAGAAGAATCCATAGGCAGCTAAATATCAGACATATGTCCTAGCAACATCTTTACCGATACAGCTCCTAGGACAATGGAAAGTAAAAAGAAAGTAAACAAATAAAAATACATCAAAATAAAAAGCTTCTGCATAGGAAAAGAAACTATAAAAATAAGACAGTCTAAATAAATAAACAAACAAACAAATAAATAAATAAATAAATAAGAGAGTCTACTGCACGAAAGAACATATTTGCCAATGTTACCTCTCATAAGGGTTTAATCTCCAAAATGTATAGGGAACCCATATATCTTAACAAAAAAAAGATAAACAATCTAATAAAAAAAATAGACAAAGGACCTAGATACATCTTTAAATTGGACATATTAATAGAAAACATATGAGACATATGAAAAATGCCCAAAGTCATTAAGCATCAGAGAGAAGCAAAGCCAAATGGCAAGGAGGTACCATCTCACACCTGTTAAATGGCTATCAATAAATCAACAAACAATGAGTGCTGGCAAGGATGTGAAAAAAAGGTGAATCCTCATAAACTACTAGTGGGAATGCAGACTTGCGCAGGAACTGTGGAAAATAGTATGGAGTTTCTTCAAAAAATTAAAAATGGAACTTCAATTTTAACTAGTAACTTTACTTCTAAGAACATATCTCAGAAAATCAAAAATAGATGAGAACTTGTTTAGACCCCTAACCCTGATCCTAACCATAACCTTAACCCTAACCCATAACCCTAACACTAACCCCAACCTCTAACCATAACACTAACCCTAACCCTAATCCTAACCCTAACCATAACCCTAACCCCAACCCTAACCCTAACCCTAACCCTAACCCTCACCCTAACCCTAACCCTAACATTAACCCATTAAACTTTATAACATAGTTGAGAGACAATGTTCCCGATCTTCTAAGGTTAAGAGTGTGTAGGAGTTGTTTGTACATGTGGACAAACCTTATACTTGGTTGAGAAGGCCTAATATAGGAAACTATAAGAAAACATGACTAATTCAGAGAAAATAACTGTAAATAGGTAAGAACTCGCATAGAACAGGTAGAAAAAACTTCTCCAAGTAAGTTCTTAGTGTAGAAAGGTTTCTAAGATCCAGGAAATCCTTAATTAGAGTGAAGTGCACATTAAACTCTGTATGAAACCACTATTATTTACTTAAAGGAGCCTAGAAGTGTAAAAGTTTGTGAGACAAGGGAGAATATTGTTGAAATAGAGAAATAAGCACACTTAAGCAGCTTTCGAAAGCCTTAGACTTCACTGCAATGTAGCATTAAACTCTATAACATAGATGAGAGACAATGTTCTGAAGGTTCTCAGGTTCATAACACTGTGTAGGAAGCTGTTTGTACATGTGGTCATTGCTTATACTTGGACAAGAAGGCCTAATATAGGAAACTACAACAAAACATGAGTATTCAGAGAAAATAAGAGTAAATAGATGAGATCTGATAAAGAACAGATGAAATGGATTTCTCAAAGGCAGTTATTATTGTAGAAAGGTTTGAAAGATCCAATAAATCCTTAATTAGAGAAAAGAGCACATTAATCTGTGTATGAACATCTATTATTTACTTAAAGGAGCCTAGAAATGTAAATGTGTGTTACACAAGGCAGAATATACTTGAAATTGAGAAATAAGCACATATAGCCAGCATTGGAAAGCCTTAGATTTCACTGCAATGAAGCACTAAAATGTATAACATAGTTGAGAGACAATGTTCCCGAGCTTCTGAGGTTCATAAGAGTGTGTAGTAAGTTGTTTGTACCTGTGGGAAAAGCTTATACTTGGATGAGAAGGCCTAGTATAGGAAACTACAAGAAAACATAACTAATTCAGACACAATACCAGTAAATAGATAGAACTCAATTTCAACAGGTAGAAAACACTTCTCCAAGTAAGTTGTTAGTTTAGAAAGGTATCTAAGACTCAGGAAATCCTTAATTAGAGTAAAGAGAACATTAAACTGTGTATGAAACTTCTATTATTTACTTAAAGAAGCCTAGAAATGTAAATGTGTGTCACAGAAGGCAGAATATCCTTGAAATAGAGAAATAAGCTCATATAAGCAGCTTTGGAAAGCCTTAGAATTCCCTGCAATGTAACATTAAACTAGGTAACATGATTGAAAATCAATGTTCCCGAGCTTCTCAGGTTCATAACGGTGTGTGGGAAGTTGTTTGTACATGTGGGTAATGCTCATACTTGGACGAGAAGTCCTAATATAGAAAACTACAATAAAACATGACTAATTCAGAGAAAATAACAGTAAATAGATAAAAACTTTCATAGAACTCTAACCCTAACCATAACACTCAACGCTAATTCTAACCTGAACGCTAACCCTAATCTCTAACCCTAAACCTACCACTACCACTAACCCTAACCCAAAACCTAAACCTAAACCCTAACCCTAACCCTAACCCTTAACCTAACCCCTAACCCTAATACCAACCCAAACCCCAACCCTAACCCTAACCATAACCCTAGTTTCTCAGTTTCATAACAGTGTGTAGCAAGTTGTTTGCCCATGTGGAGACTGCTTATATTTGGACAAGAAGGCCTAATATATGAAACTACAAGAAAACATGAGTAATACAGAGAAATTAACAGTAAATAGATGAGACCTCTTATAGAACAGCAGAAACAGATTTCTCCAAGTCAGTTGTTAGTGAAGAAAAGGAATCTAGAATCTAGGAAATCTTTAATTAAACGTAAGAGACCATTAAACAGTGTATGAAACCTCTATTATTTACTTAAAGTAGCCTAGAACTTTAAATGTGTGTCAAACAAGGCTAGAAAGAGAGAAAGAAGCACAAATAAGCAGCTTTGGAAAGCCTTAGACTTCACTAAAATGTAGCATTAAACTCTAAAACCTAGTTGAGAGACAATGTTCTAGAGTTTCTCAGGTTCAAAACAGTGTTTATGTAGTTGTTGGTCCATGTTCCCAATGCTTATACTGGACAGGAAGGCCTAATATTGGAAACGACAAGACAACATCAATAATTCAGGGAAAATAAAAGTATATAGATAAGAACTTGCATAGAACATGTAGAAAACACATCTCCAAGTCAGTTGTTTGTGTAGAAAAGGTCTCTAACACTCAGGAAATACTTAATTAGAGTTAACAGCACATTAAATAGTGTATGAAACTTCTATTATTTACTTAAAGTAGCCCAGAACTGCAAATGTGTGTCATGCAAGGCAGAATATCCTTGAAATAGAGAAAGAAGCACATTTAAACAGATGTGGAAAGCCTTTGACTTCAATGTAATGTAGCATCAAACTCTATAACACAGTTGAAAGACAATATTCCCTAACCCTAACCCCAACCCTAACCCTAACCCTAACCCTAGCCCTAACTCTAACACTTACCCTAGACCTAACCCTAACCCTAACCGTAACCATAGTCCTAACCCTATTCCTAAACCTAACCCTAGCCCAAAACCTAACCCTATCCATAACCCTAGCCCTGACTCGAACACTAAAACTAACCCTAAACCTAAACCTAGCACTAACTGTAACTCTAAACCTAACCCTAGCCCTAACCATAACCATAACCCTAACCTCAAACCTAGCCCTAACCCTAATCCTAGCCCTAACACTAACCCTAACTCTAACACTAACCCTAATCCTAATCCTAACTCTAGCCCTAACCCTAACCCTAACCCTAACGATAGCTTCCCAACTTCATAACAGTGAGGAGCAAGTTGTTTCTCCATGTGGACAATAGTAATATTTGGACAAGAAGGCCTAATATACAAAACTACAAGAAAACATGAGTAAAACAGAGAAATTAATAGTAAAAAAATGAGACCTAGTATAGAACAGATTAAGCAGATTTCTGCATGTCAGTTGTTAGTGGAGAAAAGGAGTCTCAGATCCAGGAAATCTTTAATTACAGTAAAGAGCTCATTAAACAGTGTATGAAATCTATATTATGTACTGAAAGAAGCACAGAACTAAAAATGTGTGTCATACAAGACATAAATCCTTGAAATAGAGATATAAACATATTTAAGCAGCTTTCGAAAGCCTTACACTTCACTGAAATGTAGCATTAAAATTTATAACAGAGTTGAAAGACAATATTCCCTAACCCTAACCCTAACCCTAGCCATAACACGAACCCTAAAACTAACACTAACCCTAACCCAAGTCATAACACTAAACCTAACCCTAACCCTAGCCCTAGGCCTAACCCTAACCCTAACCCTAACCCTAACCCTAACCCTAACTCTAGCCCCAACCCTAACCCTAACCCTAGCCCTAACTCTAACCGTAACCTAACCATAACCCTAGCCCTAACCCTAGCCATAAACCTAATGCTAGCCCTAACCCTAACCCTTACCCTAACCCTAGCCCTAACCCTAGGCCTAACCCTAACCATAGCCGAAAACCTAACCCTAACACTAACCCTACATTCTAAACTTCATAACAGTGTGTACCAAGTTGTTTGTCCATATGGACAATACTTATATTTAGACAAGAACACCTAAAAAATGAAACTACAAGAAAACATGAGTAATAAAGAGAAATTAACAGTAAATAGATGAGACTTCGTATAGAACAGCTGAAACAGATTTCTCCAAGTCAGCTGTTAGAGGAGAAAAGTAATCTAAGAACCAGGAAATCTTTAATTAAACTTAAGAGCCCATTAAACAGTGTATGAAACCTCTATTATTTACTTAAAGTATCCTAGAACTTTAAATGTGTGTCACACAAGGCTAGAAAGAGAGAAAGAAGCACAATTAAATAGCTTTGGAAAGCCTTAGATTTCACTGCAATGTAGCATTAAACTATAACACCTAGTTGAGAGACAATGTTCAAGAGCTTCTCAGGTTCATGACCGTGTGTAGGAAGATGTAATGCAATGTTCCCAATGCTTATACTTGGACAAGAAGGCCTAACATTGGAAACTACAAGAAAACATCAGTATTTCATGGAAAATAACAGGAAATAGATGAGAACAAACATAGAACACGTGAAAAACACATCTCCAAGTCAGTTGTTAGTGTAGCAAATGTATCTAAGATCCAAAAAATCCTTAATTACAGTAAAGAGCTCATTAAAAAGTGTATGAAATTTCTATTATGTACTTAAAGGTGTGCAGAAGTATAAATGTGTGTCATACAAGACAGAAATCCTTGGAATAGAGGAATAAACATATTTAAGAAGCTTTGGAAAGCCTTACACATCTCTGAAATGTAGTATTAAACTCTATAACAGAGTTGAAAGACAATATTACCTAACCGTAACCCTGACCCTAACCCTAGGCCTAAACCTAAGCCTAGCCCAAGCCCTAACCCTAACTCTAACCCTAACCCTAGCCCTAACCATAACCCTAACCCTAACACTAACCCTAGCCCTAACCCTAATCCTAACCCCAACCCGAACCCTAAATCTAAACCTAACCCTAGCCCTAACCATAACCCTAACCCTAAACCCAACCCTAGCCCAAAAATTAACCCTAGCCCTAACCCTAATCCTAACCCTAACCCTAGCCATAACCCTAACCCTAACGCTACCTTCTCAACTTCATAACAGTGTGTAACAAGTTGTTTGTCCTTGTGTAGAATGCTTATATTTGTACAAGAAGGCCTAATATATGAAACTACAAGAAAACATGAGTAATACAGAGAAATTAACAGTAAATTGATGAGAACTCGCATAGAACATGTGGAAAACATATCTCCCAGTCAGTTGTTAGTGTAGCAAATGTATCTAAGATCCAGGAAATCCTTAATTACAGTAAAGACCTCATTAACCAGAGTATGAAATCTATATTATGTACTTAAAGGAGCGCAAAACTATAAAAGCGTGTAATATAAGACAGAAATCCTTGGAGTAGAGATATAAACATATTTAAGCAGCTTTGGAAAGCTTTACATTTAACTGAAATTAGCATTATACTATATAACAGAGTTGAAAGACAATATTCCCTAACCCAAACCCTGACCTTAACACTAGCCATAACCCTAATCCTAACCCTAACCCTAGCCCTAACCCTAACTCTCACCCTAACCCTAGTCCTAACCCTAACCCTAACCATAGCCCTAAACCTAACCCTAGCCCTAACCCTAACCCTAACCCTAGCCGCAATCCTAACCCTAACCATAACGCTAGCTTCTCAACTTCATAACAGTGTGTAGCAAGTTGTGTCTACATGTGGACAATGCTCATAATTGGACAAGAAGGCCTAAAATATGAAACTATAAGAAAAGATGAGTAATACAGAGAAATTAATATTAAATAGATGAGACTTCGTATAGAACAGCTGAAACAGATCTCTCCAAGTCAGCTGTCAGTGGAGAAAAGCAATCTAAGATCCAGATAATCTTTAATTAAACTTAAGATCCCATTAAACAATGTATGAAACCTCCATTATTTACTTAAAGTAGCATAGAACTTTAAATGTGTGTCACACAAGGCTAGAAAGAGAGAAAGAAGCGCAATTGAGCAGCTTTGGAAAGACTTAGACTTCACTGCAATGTAGCATTAAACTCTAAAACCTAGTTGAGAGACAATGTTCTGGAGTTTCTCAGGTTCATGACCATGTGTAGGAAGATGTATGTCCATGTTCCCAATGCTTATACTTGGACAAGGTCTAATATTGGAAAAAACAAAAAAATCAGTAATTCAGAGAAAATAACAGGAAATAGATGAGAACTCGCATAGAACATGTAGAAAACACATCTCCAACTCAGTTGTTAGTGTAGCAAATGTATCAAATGTCCAGGAAATCCTTAATTACAGTAAAGAGCTCATTAACCAGTGTATGAAATCTACATTATGTACTTACAGGAGCGCAAAACTATAAATGTGTGTCATACAGAAAAGAAATCCTTGGAATAGAGATATAAACATATTTAAGCAGCTGTCGAAAGCCTTACACTTCACTGAAATGTAGCATTAAACTCTTTAACAGAGTTAAAAGACAATATTCCCTAACCCTAACCATGACCTTAACACTAGCCCTAACCCTAACTTTCAACCTAACCCTAGCCCTAACCCTAACCCTAACGATACCCCTAACCCTAACCCTTACCCTAGCCCTAACCCTAACCCAACCCTAACCCTAACCCTAAACTTAGCCCTAACCCTAACCCTAACCCTAACCCTAGCCCTAATCCAAACCCTAACCATAACGCTAGCTTCTCAACTTCATAACAGTGTGTAGCAAGTTGTTTGTCCTTGTGGACAATGCTTATATTTGGTCAAGTAGGCCTAATATATGAAACTACAAGAAAACATGTGTAATACAGAGAAATTAACAGTAAATAATTGAGACCTCGTATAGAACAGCTGAAACAGATTTCTCCAAGTCAGTTGATAGTGGAGAAAGGAATCTAAGAACTAGGAAATCTTTAATTAAACCTAGGAGCCCATTAAACAGTGTGTGAAACTTCTATTAGTTACTTAAAGTATCCTAGAACTTTAAATGTGTGTCACACAAGGCTAGAAAGAGAGAAAGAAGCACAATTAAGCAGCTTTGGAAAGCCTTAGACTTCACTGCAATGTAGCATTAAACTCTAAAACCTAGTTCAGAGAAAATGTTTCAGAGCTTCTCAAGTTCATGACAATGTGTAGAAAGATGTATGTCCATGTTCCCATTGCTTATACTTGGACAAGAAGGCATAATATTAGAAACTACAAGAAAACATCAGTAATTCAGAAAAAATAACAGGAAATAGATGAGAACTTGCATAGAAATTGTGGAAAACACATTTACAAGTCAGTCGTTAGTGTAGCAAATGTATCTAAGATCCAGGAAATCCTTAATTACAGTAAAGAGCTCATTAAACAGTGTATGCAATCTATATTTTGTACTTAAAGGAGTGCAGAACTATAAATGTGTGTCATACAAGAAAGTTATTCTTGGAATAGAGAACTAAACATATTTAAGCAGCTTTGGAAAGCCTTACACTTAACTGAAATGTAGCATTAAACTCTATAACAGAGTTGAAAGACAATATTCCCTAATCCTAACCCTGACCCTAACCCTAACCCTCACCCTCACCCTAACCCTAACCCTAACCCTAACCCTAGCCCTAACACTAACCCCAACCCTGCCATTACCCTAACTCTATAACACTAACGCTATCTTCTCGACTTCATTACAGTGTGTAGCAAGTTGTTGGTCTATGGGTACAATGCTTATATTTGGACAAGAAGGCCTAATATATGAAACTACAAGAAAACATGAGTAATACAGAGAAATTAACAGTAAATAATTGAGACCTCAAATAGAACAGCAGAAACAGAATTCTCCAAGTCAGTTGTTAGTAGAGAAAAATAGTCTAAGAGCCAGGAAATCTTTAATTAAACTTAAGAGCCCATTAAACAATGTGTGAAACTTCTAGTATTTACTTAAAGAAGCCTAGAACTCTAAATGTGTGTAACACAAGGCTAGAAATAGAGAAAGATGCAGCTTTCGAAAGCCTTAGACTTCACTGCAATGTAGCATTAACTCTAAAACGTAGTTGAGAGACAATGTTCCAGAGCATCTCAGGTTCATGACTGTGTGTAGGAAGATGTACGTCCATGTTCCCAATGCTTATATTTGGACAAGAAGGCCTGATATTGGAAACTACAAGAAAACAACAGTAATTCAGAAAAAAATTATAGGAAATAGATGAGAACTCGCATAGAACATGTGGAAAACACATCTCCAACTCAGTTGTTAGTGTAGCAAATGTATCTAAGATCCTGGAAAGCTTAATTACAGTAAAGAGCTCATTAAACAGTGTATGAAATATATATTATGTACTTAAAGGAGGGCAGAACTATATATGTGAGTCATACAATACAGAAATCCTTGGAATATAGATATAAACATATTTAAAGAGATGTGGAAAGCCTTACACTTTACTGATATGTAGCATTAAACTCTATTACAGAGTTGAAAGACAATATTTCCTAACCCTGACCCTAACCTTAGCACTAAACCTAGCCCTAATTCTAGCCCTAGCCTAGACCCTAACTCTCACCATAGCCCTAGCCCCAACCCTAACCCTTACCCTAACCCTAACACTAGTACTAACTCTAACCCTAACATTAACCCTAGCCCTAACGCTAAGCCTAACCCTAGCCTTAACCCAAATCCTAACCCTAACCCAAACTCTAATCCTAACCCTAACTCTCAACCTAACCTAGCACTAACCCTAACCCTAACCCTAACTCTACCTCTACCCCTAACCCTAACCCTAACCCTAACCCTAATCCTAACCTAGCCCTAAGCTTAACCCTAAACCTAACCCTAGCCCTAACCCTAACCCTAGCCCCAACCCTAACCCTAAACTTAGCCCTAACACTAACCCTAACTCTAACCTAACCATAACCCTTGCCCTAACCCTAACCCTAATCCTAATGCTAGCCCTAACCCTAACCCTATCCCTAACCCTAGGCCTAAACCTAACCCTAACAATAACCCTAATCCTAGCTCCAACCCTAACCCTAATCCTTGTCCTAACCCTAACCCTAACCTAACCATAACCCTAGCCCTATCTATAGCCTTAAATCTAACGCTAGGCCTAACCCCAACCCTAACCCTAAACCTAACCCTACCCCTAACCCTAACCAGACCCTACCTTCTAAACTTCATAACAGTGTGTACCAAGTTGTTTGTCCATGTGGACAATGCCTATATTTGGACAAGAAGGCCTAAAATATGAAACTACAAGAAAACATGAGTAATACAGAGAAATAACAATAAATAGTATGGAACAGCTGAAACAGATTTCTCCAAGTCAGTTTTTAGTGAAGAAAAGGACTCTAAGATCCAGGAAATCTTTAATTAAACATAAGAGCCCATTAAACAGTGTATGAAACCTCTATTATTTACTTAAAGTATCCTAGAACTTTAAATGTGTGTCACACAAGGCTAGAAAGAGAGAAAGAAGCACAATTAATCAGCTTTGGAAAGACTTAGACTTTACTGTAATGTAGCATTAAACTCTAAAACCTATTGATAGTTGAGAGACAATGTTCCAGAGCTTCTCATGACCATGTGTAGGAAGATGTATGTCCATGTTCCTAATGCTTATACTTGTACAAGGCCTAATATTGAGACTACAAGAAAAAAAACAGTAATTCAGAGAAAATAACAGGAAATAGATGAGAACTAGCATAGAACATGTGGAAAACACATCTCCAAATCAGTTGTTAGTGTAGCAAATGTATATAAGATCCAGGAAAAACTTAATTATAGTAAAGAGCTCATTAAACAGTGTATGAAATATACATTATGTACTTAAAGGAGGGCAGAACTATAAATGTGTGTCATACAGGAAAGAAATCCTTGGAATATAGATATAAACATATTTAAGCAGCTGTGGAAAGCCTTACACTTCACTGAAATGTAGCATTAAACTCTATTACAGAGTTGAAAGACAATATTCCCTAACCCTAACCCTGACCCTAACCCTAGCACTAAACCTAACCCTAATTCTAGCCCTAGCCCAGACCCTAATTCTCACCATAGCCCTAGCCCCAACCCTAACCCTTACCCTAACCCTAACACTAGTACTAACACTAACCCTAACACTAACCCTAGCCCTAACGCTAAACCTAACCCTAGCCTTAACCCAAATCCTAACCCTAACACAAACTCTAATAATAACCCTAACTCTCAACCTAACCTAGCACTAACCCTAACCCTAACCCTAACTCTAGCTCTACCCCTAACCCTAACCCTAGCCCTAACCCTAACCCTAACCCTAATCCTAACCTAGCCCTAAGCTTAACCCTAAACCTAACCCTAGCCCTAACCCTAACCCTAACCCTAACCCTAACCCTACCCCTAAACCTAACCCTAACCATAGGCCTTAGCCTAACCCTAACCCTAACCCTAACCCCAACCCTAACCCTAAACTTAGCCCTAACCCTAACCCTAACTCTAACCTAACCCTAACCCTAACACTAGCCCTAACCCTAACCCTCGCCCTAACCATAAACCTAACCTTAGCTCTAGCCCAAACCCTAACCCTGACACTAACGCTAACCCTAACCATAACCCTAAACATAACCATAGCCCTAACCCTAACCCTGACCCTAACCCTAGCCCTAACCCTAAGCCTATGCCTAGCCCTAAACCAAACTCTAACCCTAATCATAGCCCTAACCCTAACCCTAACCCTAACCCTAACCCGAGGTGTAAATCTAAACCTAACCCAAGCCCTAACCACAACCCTAACACTAAACCCAACTCTAGCCCTAAAATTAACCCTTGCCCTAACACTAATCCTAACCCTAACCCTAACCCTAACCCTAGTCCTAACACTAACCCTAACCCTATTCCTAAACCTAACCCTAACCCTAGCCCTAACCCTAACCCTAACTCTCACCCTAACCCTAGACCTAACCCTCACCCTAACAATAGCCTTAACCCTAACCCTAACCATAACCATAACCATAACCCTAACCCTAACCCTAGCTCTAAACCTAACTCTAACCCTAACCCTAACCCTAACCATAGGTCTAAACCCTAGCCCTAAAATTAACCCTTGCCCTAACACTAATCCTAACCCTAACCATAACCCTAGCCCTAAACCTAACGCTAGCCCTAACCCTATCCCTAACCATAGGCCTAAACCTAACCCTAACAATAACCCTAACCCTAGCTTCACCCCTAACCCTAAACCTTGTCCTAACCCTAACCCTAACCTAACCATAACCCTAACCCTAACTGTAGCCTTAAAACTAATGCTATGCCTAACCCCAACCCTAACCCTAAACCTAACCCTAGCCCTAACCCTAACCATAACCCTACCTTCTAAATTTCATAACAGTGTGTACCAGGTTGTTTGTCCATGTGGAAAATGCTTATATTTGGACAAGAAAGTCTAAAAAATGAAACTACAAGAAAACATGAGTAATACAGAGAAATTAACAGTAAATAGATGAGACTTCGTATAGAACAGCTGAAACAGATTTCTCCAAGTCAGCTGTTAGTGGAGAAAAGGAATCTAAGATCCAGGAAATCTTTAATTAAACTTAAGAGCCCATTAAACAGTGTAGGAAACCTCTATTATTTACTTAAAGTAGCCTAGAACTTTAAATGTGTGTCACACAAGGCTAGAAAGAGAGAAAGAAGCACAAATAAGCAGCTTTGGAAAGCTTTAGACTTTACTGTAATGTAGCATTAAACTCTAAAACCTAGTTGAGAGACAATGGTCCAGAGCTTCTCATATTCATGACCATGTGTAGGAAGATGTATGACCATATTCCCAATGCTTATACTTGGACAAGGCCTAACATTGAAACTTGAAGAAAAACAACAGTAATTCAGAGAAAATAACAGGAAAAAGATGAGAACTCGCATAGAACATGTGGAAAACATATCTCCAAGTCAGTTGTTAGTGTAGCAAATGTATCTAAGATCAAGAAATACTTAATTACAGTACAGAGCTCCTTACACAGTGTATGAAATCTATATTTTGTACTTAAAGGAGCGCAGAACTATAAACGTGTGTCATACAAGAAAGAAATCCTTGAAATAGTGAAATAAACATATTTTAGCAGCTTTGGAAAGCCTTACACTTCACTGAAATGTAGCATTAAACTGTATAACAGAGTTGAAAGACAATATTCCCTAACCCTAAACCTAACCTTAGCCCTAACCCTAACCCTAAAACCTACTCTAACCCTATCCCTAAACCTAACCCTAATACTAACCCTAGCTTTACAACTTCATAAATTTGTGTAGCAAGTTGTTTGTCCATGTGGACAATACTTATATTTAAAGTAGTAGGCCTAATATATGAAACTCCATGAAAACATGAGTAATACAGAGAAATTAACAGCAAATAGATGAGACCTCGTATAGAACAGCTGAAACAGATCTCTCCAAGTCAGTTGTCAGTGGAGAAAAGGAATCTAAGATCCAGGAAATCTTTAATTAAACTTAAGAGACCATTAAACAGTGTATGAAACCTCTATTATTTACTTAAAGTAGCCTAGAACATAAATGTGTGTCACTCAACGCTAGAAAGAGAGAAAGAAGCACAATTAAGCAGTTTTGGAAAGCTTTACATTTCAGTGCAATGTAACATTAAACTCTAAAACCTAGTTGAGACACAATGTTCCAGAGCTTTTCAGGTTCATAACACTGTGTAGAAGTTGTTTGCACATGTGGGCAATGCTAATACTTGGACAAGAGGCCTAATATTGGAAACTACAAGAAAACATCAGTACTTCAGAGAAAATAACAGTAAAATGATGAGAACTCATATGGAACATGTATAAAACACTTCTCCAAGTCAGTTGTTCGTATAGCAAAGGTATCTAATATCCAGTAAGTCCTTAATTAGAGTTAAGAGCATATTAAGCACTGTATGAATCCATATTATTGTAGTTACTTAAAGGAGCCTAGAACTGAAAATGTGTGTCACATTAGGCAGAATATCCTTGAAAAAGAGAAATAAGCACATTTCGTATCTTTGGAAAGCCTTACACTTCACTGCAATGTAACTCTACACTCTATAACATAGTTGAGAGACAATGTTCCCGAGCTTCTAAGGTTCTTAACAGTGTAAGAACTAGCATTGATCAGGTAAAAAAGACTTCTGCAAGTAAATTGTTTGTGTAGAAAGGTATCTAAGATCCTGGAAATTCTTAATTAGAGTTAAGAACACATTAAAAAGTCTATGATACCTCTGTTATTTACTTAAAGGTCCCTAGAAAAGAAAATGTCTGTCATACAAGGTAGAATATCCTTGAAATATAGAAATAAGCACATTTAGCAGCTTTGAAAAGCCTTTGACTTCATACTAATGTATCATTAAACACTATAACATAGTTGAGAGACAATGTTCCAGAGCTTCTCAGGTTCATGACCGTGTGTAGGAAGATGTTTGTCCATGTTCCCAATGCTCATACATGAACAAGGCCTAATATTGGAAACTACAAGAAAATATCAGTAATTCAGAGGTAATAACAGGAAATAGATGAGTACTCACATAGAACATGTGGAAAACACAAATCCAAGTCAGTTGTTAGTGTAGCAAATGTATGTAAGATCCAGGAAATCCTTAATTATAGTAAAGAGCACATGAAATTTTATTAAATCTATATTATGTACTTAAAGGAGTGCAGAACTATAAATGTGTGTCATAGAAGACATAAATCCTTGAAATAGAAAAATAAACATATTTAAGCAGCTTTGGAAAGCCTAACACTTCACAGAAATGTTGCATTAAACTGTATAAAAGTGTTGGAAGACAAGATTTCCTAACCCTAACCATAGCCCTAACCCTAACCTTAACCCTAAACCTAGCCCTAAGCCTAACACTAACCCTAACCCTAGCCCTAACCCTAACCCTAGCCCTAACCCTCACCCTAACACTGGCCCTAACCCTAACCCTTACCTTAACGCTAGCTTCTCAACTACATAACAGAGTGTAGCAAGTTGTTTCTCCATGTGGACAATGCTAATATTTGTACAAGAAGGCCTAATATATGAAACTAGAAGAAAATATGAGTAATACAGAGAAAATAACAATAAATAGATGAGATCTCGTATAGAAAGGTTGAAACAGATTTCTCCAAGTCAGTTGTTATTGTATTGTAGAAAAGGAATCTAAGATCCAGGAAATCTTTAATTAAACTTAGGAGCCCATTAAACAGTGTATGAAACCTCTATTATTTACTTAAAGTCACCAAGAACATTAAATGTGTGTCACACTAGGCTAGAAAGAGAGAAAGAAGCACAATTAAGCAGCTTTGGAAAGCCTTAGACTTCACTGCAATGTAGCATTAAACTCTAAAATTTAGTTGAGAAACAATGTTCCAGAGCTTCTCAGCTTCAAACACTGTGTAGGAAGTTGTTTCTACATGTGGGCAATGCTTATACTTGGAAAAGCAGGCTTAATATTGGAAACTGCAAATAAAATCAGTAATAAAATTCAGAGACAATAACAGTAAAATGATGAGAACTCACATAAAACATGTAGAAAACACTTCTCCAACTCAGTTGTTAGTGTAGCAAAGGATTCTAAGATCCAGGCAATCCTAAATTACAGTAAAAAGCTCATTAAACAGTGTATGAAAACGCTGTTATTTACTCAAAGGAGCATAGAACTGTAAATGTGTTTCATACAAGGCAGAATATCCTTGAGACAGAGAAATAAGCAATTTAGCATATTTGAAAACCCTTTCCCTTCATGGCCATGTAGCATTAAACTCTATAACATAGTTGACAGACAATGTTGTAGAGCTTCTCAGTTTCTTAACAGTGTAAGAACTAGCATTGAACATGTACAAAACACTTCTCCAAGTAAGTTGTTTTACTTCACGGAAATGTAGCATTAAGCTATATAACAGAGTTGAAAGACAATATTCCATAACCCTAACACTAAACCTAACCCTAACCCTAGCCCAAACCTTAACCTTAGACCTAGTCCTAACCCTAGCCCTAACCCTAAACCTAACACTAACCCTAGCCCTAATCGTAACTCTAACCCTAACCCTAACCCTAGCCCTAACCTTAGCCCTAACCCTAAAAACCCTAACCCTATCCCTAACCCTAACCCAAACCCTATCCCTAAGTCTAGGACTAACTCCAACTCTAACACTAGCCCTAACCATAACCCTAATCCTAACACCAACCTTAGTCTTAAACCTAACCCTACCCCTAAACCTAACCCTAACCCTAGTCCTAACCCTAGCCCTAACCCTAGCCCTAACCCAAACCCTAACCTTAACCCATTCCTAACCCTAGCCCTAACCCTAACCCTAACCCTTACCCCAGCCTTAACCCTAACCATAACCCTAGCACTAACAATAACCCTAGGCGTAACCCTAACACTAACCCTAATCCTAGTCCTAACCCTAGCCCTAACCCTAACCCAAAACATTACTCTTGCCCTAACCCTAACCCTAGCCCTAAACATAACCCTAACTGTAACTCCAAACCTAGCCCTAACACTAACCCTAACCATAACCCTAATGCTTGCCTTAACCCTAAGCCTAGCCCTAACCATAACCATAACCATAACCCTAAACCCAACCCTGGCCCTAATCCTAACCATAACCCTAACCCTAACCCTAACCCTACCCCTAACACTAACCCTATCCCTAATCCTAACCATAACCCTAACCCTAACCCTAACCCTAACCCTCTCCCTACCCGTAACCCTACCCCTAGCCCTAGCCATAACCCCAACCCTAACCCTAACACTACCTTCTCAACTTTATAACAGTGTGTAGCAAGTTGTTTGTCTATGAGGACAATGCCTATATTTGGACAAGAAGGACTAATATTTGAAACTACAAGAAAACATGAGTAATACAGAGAAATTAACAGTAAATAGATTAGACCTCATATAGAACAGCTGAAACAGATTTCTCCAAGTCAGTTGTTAGTGAAGAAAAGGAATCTAAGATCCAGGAAAGCTTTAATTAAACTTAAGAGCCCATTAAACAGTGTATGTAACCTCTATTATTTACTTAAAGTAGCCTAGAACTTTAAATGCGTGTCACACATGGCTAGAAAGACAGAAAGAAGCACAACTAAGCAGCTTTGGAAAGCCTTTGACTTCACTGCAATGTAGCATTAAACTCTAAAAGCTAGTTGAGAGACAATGTTTCAAGCTTCTCAGGTTCATAACATTGTGGAGAAGTTGTTTGTAAATGTGGGCAATGCTTATACTTGGACAAGAAGGCCTAATATTGGAAACTACCAGAAAACATCAGTAATTCAGAGAAAATAACAGTATAGAGATGATAATTTGAATAGAACATGTAGAAAACACATCTCCAAGTCAGTTGTTAGTGTAGAAAAGGTCTCCAACATCCAGGTAATACAAGTTAAGAGGACATTAAACAGTGTATGAAACCTCTATTATTTACTTAAAGTAGCCTAGAACTCTAAATGTGTGTCATGTAAGGCAGAATATCCTTGAAATAGAGAAATAAGCACACTTCAGTTGCTTTGGAAAGCCTTTGACTTCACTGTAATGTAGCATTAAACATTATAATATAGTTGAGAGACAATGTTCCTGAGCTTCTCAGGTTTATAACTGTGTATAGGAAGTTGTTTGTTCATGTTCCCAATGCCTAATATTGGAAACTACAAGAAAACATGGGAAATTCATGGAAAATAACAGTATATAGATGAGAACTCCAATAGAACATGTAGAAAACACTTCTCCAAGTCAGTTATTGTAGCAAATGTATCTAAGATCCAGGAAATCCTTAAATATAGAAAAAAGCTCATTAAACAGTGTATGAAATCTATATTATGTACTTAAAGGACTGCAGAACTCTAAATGTGTGTCATACAAGATGGAAAACCTTGAAATAGAGAAATAAACATATTTAAGCAGCTTTGGAAAGCCTTACACTTCACTGAAATGTAGCATTAAACTCTATAACAGAGTTGAAAGACAATATTCCCTAGCCCTAACCCTAATCCTAACCCTAACCCTAATTCTAACCCTAACCCTAGCCTATCCCTAACCCTAGCCTTAACCCTAACTCTAACCCTAACCCTAACCCTAGACCTAACTATTACCATAACCCTAACCCTAACCCTAACCCTAGCCCTAACCTTAATCCTAACCCTAACTCTAACCCTAACCCCAATCCTAACCCTAACCCTAGCCCTAACCCTCACTCTCACCCTAACCCTAACCCTAGCTTCTCAGCTTCATAACAGTGTGTAGCAAGTTGTTTTTCCATGTGGACAATGCTTATATTTGGACAAGAAGGCCTAATATAGGAAACTACAAAAAAACATGAGTAATACAGAGAAACTAACAGGAAGTAGATGAGACCTCATATAGAACAGCTGAAACAGATTTCTCCAAGTCAGTTGTTAGTGGAGAAAAGGAATCTAAGATCCAGGAAATCTTTAATTAACTTAAGAGACCATTAAACAGTGTATGAAACCTCTATTATTTACTTAAGGATCCTAGAACTTTAATGTGTGTCACACAAGGCTAGAAAGAGAGAAAGAAGCACAATTAAGCAGCTTTGGAAAGCCTTTGACTTCACTGTAATGTAGCATTAAACACTATAACATAGTTGAGAGACAATATTCCAGAGTTCCTCAGGTTTATAACCGTGTGTAGGAAGTTGTTTGTCCATGTTCCCAATGCATATTCTAGGACAAGAAGGCCTAATATTGGAAACTACAAAAAAAAACAAGTAATTCAGGGAAAATAACAGTAAGTAGATGAGAACTAGTCTAGGACTTTTAGAAAACACATGTCAAGTCAGTTCTTAGTGTAGAAAATGTATTTAAGATCCTGGCAATCCTTAATAACAGTAAAGAGCTCATTAGACAGTGTATGAAATCTCTAGTATATACTTATAGAAGCCTAGAACAGTAAATGTGTGTCATACAAGGCAGAATATCCTTGAAATAGAAAAATTAGCATATTTAAGCATCTTTGGAAAGCCTTTGACTTCACTGTAATGTAGCATTAAACAGTATAACATAGTTGACAAACAATGTTCCAAAGCTTCTCAGGTTTATAACCGTGGGTAGGAAGTTGTTTGTCCATGTTCCCAATGCTTATACTTGGACAATAAGACCTAAAATTGGAAACTTCAAAAAAAAAAAAAGTAATTTAGGGAAAATAACAGTAAGTAGATGAGAACTCGCCTAGAACTTGTAGAATACACATGTCAAATCAATTGTTAGTGTAGAAAAGGTATGTAAGATACAGGGAATTCTTAATAACAGTAAACAGCCCATTAAACAGTGTATGAAACTTCTATTATTTACTTGAAGGAGCCTAGAACTGTAAATGTGTGTCATACAAGGCAGAATATCCTGGAAATACAGAAATAAGCACATTTAAGCATCTTTGGAAAGCCTTACCCTTAATGGCAATGTAGCATTAAACTCTATAACATAGTTGAGAGACAAGGTTTCAGAGCTTCTCAGGTTCTTAACAGTGTAAGAACTAGCATTGAACATGTAGGAAACACTTCTCCATGTAAGTTGTTTGTGTAGAAGGGTATCTAACATCCAGGAAATCCTTAATTAGTGTTAAGAGCACATTTAACAGTTTATGAAACCTCTATTATTTACTTAAAGTAGCCTAGAAAAGTAAATGTGTGTCATGCAAGGCAGAATATCCTTGAAATAGAGAAAGAAGCACATAAGCAGCTTTGGAAAGCCTTTGACATCACTGTAATGTAAGATTAAACTTTATAACGTAGTTGAGGGACAATATTCCTGAGCTTCTCCTGTTCATAACAATGTGTAGGAAGTTGTTTGTATATGTGGGCAATGCTTATACATGGACAAGAAGGCCTAATATAAGAAACTACAAGAAAACGTGAATAATTCAGAAAAAATGACAGTAAAAAGATGAGAAATCATTTAAAACAGGTGAAACAGATTTTCCATGTCAGTTGTTCCTGTAGCAAAGGTATCTAACATCCAGGAAATCCTTAATTAGAGTGAAGAGCACAGTAAACAGTTTATGAGTCCATATTAGTTACTTAAAGGAGCCTAGAATAGTAAATGTGTGTTATACAAGGCAGAATATAATTGAAAAAGAGAAATAAACGCAATTAGCATATTCGGAAAGCCTTACTTGACTGCAATGTAGCTGTAAACTCTATACCATAGTTGAGAGATAATGTTTATGAGCTTCTCAGGTTCTTAACTGTATAAGAACTAGCAGTGAACATGTAGAAAACACTTCTACAAGTAAGTTGTTTGTGTAGAAAAGTATCTAACATCCAGGAAATGCTTAATTAGAGTTAAGAGCACATTAAAAAGTGTATGAAGCCTCTATTATTTACTTAAACGAGCCTAGAACAGTAAATGTGTGTCATAAAAGGCAGAATATCCTTGAAGTAGAGAAATAAGCACACTTCAGCAGCTTTGGAAAGCTTATGACTTCAGTGTAATGTAGCATTAAACACTATAACATACTTGAGAGACAATGCTCCCAAGATTGTCAGGTTTATAACAGTGGGTAGGAAGTTGTTTGTCCATGTTCCCAATGCTTATATGTGGACAAGAGGCCTAATATTGGAAACTACAAGAAAACATAAGTAATTCAGGGAAAATAACAGTATATAGATGGAATTCGCATAGAACATGTAGAAAACACTTCTCCAAGTCAGTTGTTATTGTAGCAAATGTATCTAACATCCAGAAAATCCTTAATTACAGTAAAGAGCTCATTAAACAGTGTATAAAATTTATATTATGTACTTAAAGGAGCACAGAACTATAAATGTGTGTCATACAAGACAGAAATCCTAGAAATATAGAAATAAACATATTTAAATAGCTTTGGAAACCCTTACACTTCACTGAAATGTAGCATGAAACTTTATAACAGATTTGAAAAAAATATTCCCACACCCTAAACCTAAACCTAGCCCTAACCGTAACCCTAACCCTAGCCCTCACCCTAACCCTAACCGTAACCCTAACCCGAGCCTCTCAGCTTCATAACAGTGTGTAGCAAGTTGTTTTTCCATGTGGACAATGCTTATATTTGGACAAGTAATGCAGGGAAAATAACAGTAAATAGATGACAACTCACCTAGAATTTGTAGAAAACACATGTCAAGTCACTTGTTAGTGTAGAAAAGGTATGTAAGATAAGGGCAATCCTTAATTACAGTAAAGAGCTCAGTAAACAGTGTATGAAACCTCTATTATTTACTTAAAGTAGCCTAGAACTGTAAATGTGTGTCATACAAGACAGCATATCCTTGAAATAGAGAAAGAATCAGATTTAAGCATCTTTGGAAACCCTTTGAATTCACTGTAATGTAGCATTAAACTCTATACGTTAGTTAAAAGACAATATTCCCGAGCTTCTCCTGTTCATAACCATGTGTACGAAGTTGTTTGTATATGTGGGCAATGCTTATTCTTGAACAAGACGGCCTAATACAAGAAACAAAAACAACAAAAAAAAAAACATGAGTAATTCAGAGAAAATGACAGTAAATAGATGAAAACTCTGTTAGAACAGGTGAAACAGAGTCTCCAAGTCAGTTGTTAGTGTAGAACAGCTATCTAACATCCAGGAAATCCTTAATTAGGGTTAAGAGCACAGTAAAAAGTGTATGAAACTTCTATTATTTACTTAAAGGAGCCTACAACAGTAAATGTGTGTCATACAAGGCATAATATCCTTGAAATAGAGAAATAAGCACAATTAAGCAGCTTTGGAACTCCTTACACTTCACTGAAATGTAGCATTAAACTCGATAACATACTAGAGAGACAATGTTCTGGAGCTTCTCAGGTTCAAAACAGTGTTTAGGTAGTTGTTTGTCCATGTTCCCAATGGTTACACTAGGACAAGAAGGTCTAATATTGGAAACTACAAGAAAACATTAGAAATTCATAGAAAATAAAGGAAATAGATGAGTACTCGCATAGGACATGTAGAATACACTTCTCCCAGTCAGTTGTTAGTGTAGCAAATGTATCTAAGATCCAGAAAATCCTTAATTACAGTAAAGAGCTCATTAAACAGTGTGTGTAATCTATATTATGTACTTAAAGGAGCGCAGAAGTATAAATGTGTGTCATACAAGACAAAATCCTTGAATAAGATAAATAAAAATATTTAAGCAGCTTTGGAAAGCCTTACACTTCACTGAAATGTAGCATTAAACTCTATAACAGAGTTGAAAGACAATATTTCCTAGACCTAATCCTAATCCTAACCCTAACCCTAACCTTAACCTTAACCCTAACCCTAACCCTAGCCCTAACCTTAGGCCTAACCCTAACTCCAACCCTAACCCTAACCCTAGCCCTAACCCTAACCCTAACCCTAACCCTAACCCTAACCCTAGCCCTAACACTAACACTAACACTAACACTAACACTAACACTAACACTAACACTAACCCTAGCTTCTCAGCTTCATAACAGTGTTTAGCAAGTTTTTGTCCATGTGGACAATGCTTATATTTGGACAAGAAGGCCTAATATATGAAACTATAAAAAAAAACATGAATAATACAGAGAAATTTACAGTAAATAGATGAGACCTATTATAGAACAGCTGAAACAGATTTCTCCAAGTCAGTTGTTAGTGGAGAAAAGTAATCTAAGATCCAGGAAATCTTTAATTAAACTTAAGAGCCCATTAAGCAGTGTATGAAACATCTATTATTTATGTAAAGTATCTCAAAACTTTAAATGTGTGTCAAACAAGGCTAGAAAGAGAGAAAGAAGCACAATTAAGTAGCTTTGGATAGCCTTAGACTTCAGTACAATGTAGCATTAAACTCTAAAACCTAGTTGAGAGACATTGCTCCAGAGCTTCTCAGGTTTATACCACTATGTAGGAAGTTGTTTGTATATATGGGCAATGCTTATACTTGGACAACGAGGCCTAATATTGGAAACTACAAGAACACATCAGTAATTCAGAGAAAATAACAGTAAAATGATGAGAACTTACATAGAAAATTTAGAAAACCCGTCTCCAAGTCAGTTGTTAGTGTTGAAAAAGTTCTCTAACATCCAAGAAATCCTTAATTAATTTTAAGATCACATTAAACGGTGTATGAAACCTCTATTATTTACTTAAAGAAGCCTAGAATTGTAAATGTCTGTCTTATAAGACAGCATATCCTTGAAATAGAGAAAGAATCACATTTAATCATCTTTGGAAACCCTTTGAATTCACTGTAATGTAGCATTAAACTCTATACCCTAGAGTTTATACAACATTCCCGAGCTTCTCCTGTTCATAACCATGTGTACGAAGTTGTTTGTATATGTGGGCAATGCTTATTCTTGAACAAGGGGGCCTAATACAAGAAACAACAACAACAAAAAAAACAGGAGTAATTCAGAGAAAATGACAGTAAATAGATGAAAACTCTGTTAGAATAGTTGAAACAGAGTCTCCAAGTCAGTTGTTAGTGTAGAAAGGTATCTAACATCCAAGAAATCCTTAATTAGAGTTAAGAGCACATTTAACACTGTATGAAACATCCATTATTTACTTAAAGTAGGCTACAACTGTAAATGTGTGTCATGCAAGGCTAGAAGAAAGAAAGAAGCACAATTAAACAGCTTTGGAAAGCCTTAGACTTCACTACAATATACAATAGCATTAAACTCTAAAACCTAGTTGAGAGACATTGTTCCAGAGCTTCTTAGGTTTATACAACTATGTAGGAAGTTGTTTGTACATATGGGCAATGCTTATACTTGGACAAGAAGGCCTAATATTGGAAACTACAAGAAAACATCAGTAATTCAGAGAAAATAACAGTAAAATGATGAGAACTTGCATAGAACATGTAGAAAACACATCTTCAAGTCAGCTGTTAGTGTAGAAAAGGTATCTAACATCCAGGAAATCCTTAATTAGTGTTGAGCACATTAAACAGTGTATGAATCCATAATAGTTACTTAAAGGAGCCTAGAACTGTAAATGTGTGTCATACAAGGCAGAATATCCTTGAAATAGAGAAATAAGCACATTTAGCATCTTTGGAAAGCCTTTGACTTCACTGCAATGTAGCATTAAACTCGATAACATACTTGAGAGACAGTGTTCCAGAGTTTCTCATGTTTATAACCGTGGGTAGGAAGTTGTTTGTTCATGTTCCCAATGCTTATACTTGGAAGAGAAGGCCAAATATTTGAAACTGCAAGAAAACATGAGTAATTCAGAGAAAATGATACAAAATAGAAGAGAACGCGCATAGAACATGTAGAAAACACTTCTCCAAGTTTTTGTTTGTGTAGAAAGGTATCTAATTTCAAGGAATTTCTTAATTAGGGTTAAGAGCACATTTAACAGGGAAGGAAAGCTCATTTATTTACTTAAAGTAGCCTAGAACTTTAAATATATTCATACAAGGCTTGAAAGGCAGTAATAAGCACAATTAGGCAGCATTGTAAAGCCTTACACTTCACTGCATTGTAGCATTAAATTCTAAAACGTAGTTGAGAGACAATATTCCGAAGCTTCTCAGATTCATAACAGTGTGTAGAAAGTTTTTTGTACATGTGGCTAATGCTTATACTTGGACAAGAAGGCCTGATATAGCAAACTACATGAAAACATCAGTAATTAAGAGAAAATGACAGTAAATAGATGAGAACTAGTTTCGAACAGGTGAAACAGATTCTCCAAGTCAGTTGTTAGTGTAGAAAAGCCATCTAAGATCCAGGAAATCCCTAATTACAGTAATGAGCACTTTAAACAGTTTATGAAACATCTATTATTTACTGAAAGGAGCCTAGAACAGTAAATCTGTGTCATACGAGGAAGAATATCAATGAAATAGAAATAAGCACTTTTAATCAGCGTTGGAAAGCCTTAGACTTCACTGTAATGTAGCATTAAACTCTATAACATAGTTGAGAGACAATGTTCCGAAGCTTCTAAGGTTCATAACAGTGTGTAGGAAGTTGTTTGTAGATGTGGCCATGCTTATACTTGGAATAGAAGGCCTAATATATAAAACTCCAAAAAAAACGAAAACAAAAAAAAATATGAGTAATACAGAGAAATTAACAGTAAATAGATGAGACCTCGTATAGAACAGCCGAAACAGATTTCTCCAAGTCAGTTGTTAGTGCAGAAAAGGAATCTAAGATCCAGGAAATCTTTAATTAAACTTTAGAGCCAATTAAACAGTTTATGAAACCTCTATTATTAACTTAAGTATTTTAGAACTTTAAATGTGTGTCACACAAGGCTAGAAAGGGAGAAAGAAGCACAATTAAGTAGCTTTGGAAAGCCTTAGACTTCACTACAATGTAGCATTAAACTCTAAAACCTAGTTGAGAGACATTGCTCCAGAGCTTCTCAGGGTTATATCACTGTGTAGGAAGTTGTTTGTACATATGGGCAATGCTTATACATGGACAAGAAGGCCTAATAATGGAAACTACAAGAAAACATCAGTAATTCAGAGAAAATAACAGTAAAATGACGAGAACTCACATAGAACATGTAGAAAACATGTCTCCAAGTCAGTTGTAAGTGTTGAAAAGGTCTCTAACATCCACGAAATCTTTAATTAGAGTTAAGATCACATTAAACGGTGTATGAAACCTCTATTATTTACTTAAAGGAGCCTAGAACTGTAAATGTGTGTCATACAAGGCAGAATATCCTTGAAATAGAAGGCAGTTTCAACAGTGGAGTTCCACTTATTACAGATTTTAAATTCCATACATATACTAAGATTCTAATTTCAACAAAAAATAACATTATTTTGTGATCACATAGACTTCAACATTCACTCTAAAGAGCACTTTCACTTTGTCCCATGCTTTACCGACTGAGCTAGCCGGGCTTCTACAGTATATTGTTAATTTCCTTTCCTTAGGTCGAGCCCCTGTAGACCATTTATCACTGGAGGGAGACGGGGACCTGAGAGTATAATTAGGGGATTTTTCTGGCAGCCCCGCGACGGAGGTGCCTTGTTCCTGAGGTTTAGTTTGTGATTCTTTCTCCTTTTTAGGGCGAGGACTGTTATCCTCACTGTCAAATGACATTAAATCTTCCTCCTCTTTGGGGTTTGGATTTTTAAACTTGGGGAAACTACTCTTTCTCCCTTCCTGCCTTAGTACTTCTTCCCCAGCCTCAATCGCCCCTGCCTCAATCGCCCCTGCTACAATTGGATCTTTTTGTTTTTGAGATAAAATTTCATCTATTGTTCCTTCCTGGGGGAACCATGGACAAACATCAGAGAGAAATAAAAAAAAGTTACGTAGATTTTTTTTACGAGCCTTAATCATCCGTACCTGAAGGGACTCCCTGAGCCCTAAAATTCCTGTCCCATAATGATCACCCACTAACCTTCAACAGATCAATCTCACAGGGCGGCTAGTCCCACGGTAATCAAAGACGAGTCTTCACTCACTGGTCAATATCTTGTGGCGATTCAAGACGAACCTATCTCACGCCGACTTCATGGAGGTTCAGGGGTTCCTGGCCAGGGCTTCTCAAGTGGGTGTCCCCAACGGGGGTCCATTTCATCGCCGCAGATTGGGCGCAAGATATGCCCTGACCCACGGGGCACGACAACTTGGGGAGAGGGAGGACCTGCGGAGGATGAAAAGAAGGGACAGGGGAAACGGAGAAATTGAGGCAAGACAAAGTTCTGATCAAGCCTCAAACTTTAGTTTTGGAACAGCAGTATATATACAGCAGGAACAAATGGGGGCAGGGTTGCCTATGCAGTGAGGTCTTTGACAGTGTATAATTGGTTTAGGCACTGAGTGACAAGGTGGTAAGGTATCTGGCAAAACAGGATTGGCTAACTGCCAGGGCAGTGTAACATTCCAAGGCCAGGCTAGCTATGCAGGAGGATCAGGGAGGGGAGTTGCAGAGATCCTCCGGAGAAAGATGTGCTAAGCGGCAGGTTATCTTTAGCTTCTGGCCAAACCCGCAGGGCACCGCATAACCTCTGCTAGAAGGAACTTAATCTAAGATGAAGTTGTATTTTCTTGAGACGGAGTTGCTTGTCTCAACTCTGATGGCTCCCAACACTAGGCCTAACCCTAACCCTCACCCTAACACTAGCCCTAACCCTAACCCTAGTCCTAACAATAACAATAACCCTAAACCTAGCCCTAGCACTAGACCTAAACCTAACCCTAATGCTAACCCTAACCCTAACCCTAGCCCTAATCCTAACTCTAATCCTAACCCAAACCCTAACCCTAGCCCTAGCCCAAGCTCTAACCCTAACCCTAACCCTAACCCTAGCCCTAACCCTAACCCTAACCCTAACCCTAACCCTAACCCTAGCTTGCCAGCATAATAACAGTGTGTAGCAAGTTGTTTCTCCATGTGGGCAATGCTTATATTTGGATAAGAAGGCGTAATATATGAAACTGCAAGAAAATATGAGTAATACAGAGAAATTAAGAGTAAATAGATGGGACCTCGTATAGAACAGCTGAAAGAGATTTCTCCAAGTCAGTTGTTAGTGGAGAAAAGGAATCTAATATCCAGGAAATATTTAATTAAACATAACAGCACATTAAACAGTGTATGAAACTTCTATTATTTACTTAAAGTAGCCTAGAACTTTAAATGTGTGTCACACAAGGCTTGAAAGTGAGAAATAAGCACAATTAAACAGCCGGAGAAAGCCTTAGAATTTACTGCATTGTAGCATTAAACTCTAAAACATAGTTGAGAGACAATGTTCCCGATCTTCTTGGATTCATAACAGTGTGTAGGAAGTTGTTTGTAAATGTGGGCAATGCTTATACTTGGAAAAGAAGGCCTAATATAGGAAACTACATGAAAACATGAGTATTTCAGAGAAAATTACAGTACATAGATGAGAACTACTTTAGAACAGGTGCAACAGATTCTCCAAGTCTGTTGTTAGTGTAGAAAAGGGATCTGACATCCAGGAATTCCTTAATTCTAGTTAAGAGCACATTAAACAGTGTATGAATCCTATAGTATTTACTTAAAGGAGCCTAGAACGGTAAATGTGTGTCATACAAGGCAGAATATCCTTGAAATAGAGAAATAAACACATTAAGAAGCTTTGGAAAGCCTTACACTTCACTGAAATGTATAATTAAACTCGATAACATAGTTGAGAGGCAATGTTCCCTAGCTTCTGTTCATAACAGTGTGTAGGAAGTTGTTTGTATATGTGGGCTATGCTTATACTTGGACAAGAAGTCCAAATATAGGAAACTACATGAAAACATGCATAATTCAGAGAAAATGTTAGTAAATAGATGAGAACTCATTTACAACATGTGAAACAGATTCTCCAAGTCAGTTCTTAGTGTACAAAAGGTATCTAAGATCCAGGAAATCCTTAATTAGAGTTAAGAGCACATTAAACAGTGTATGAAATGTCTTTTATTTACTTAAAGTAGCCTAGAACTTTACATGTGTGTCACACAATGCTTAAAAGAGAAAAATAAGCAAATTAAGTAGCTTTGGAAAGTCTAACACTTCACTGAAATGTATCATTAAACTCTATAACTTAGTTGAGAGACAATGTTCCTGAGCTTTTCAGGTTCATAGCAGTTTTTAGGTAGTTGTTTGTCAATGTTCCAAATGCTTATACCTAGACAAGAAGGCCTAATGTTAGAAACTACAAGAAAACATCACTAATTCTTGGAAAATAACAGTAAATTGATGAGAACTCGCATAGAACATGAATAAAACACTTCTCAAAGTCTGTTGTTAGTTTATAAAAGGTATCTATGATCCAGGAAATCCTCAATTAGAGTTAAGAGCACATTAAACAGTGTATGAAACCTATTTTATTTACTTAAAGTAGACTAGAACTTTAAATGTGTGTCACACAAGGCTTGAAAGAGAGAAATAAACAAATTGAGCAGCTTTGGAAAGCCTTACAGTTCACTGTAATGTAGCATTAAACTCTATAACATTGTTGAGGGACAATTTTCCCAAGTTTCTTCTGTTCATACCAGTGTGTAGGAAGTTGTTTGTATATGTGGGCAATGATTATACTTGGACAAGAAGGCTTAATATAGGAAACTACATGAAATTTAGAGAAAATGACAGTAAATAGATGAGAACTCGTTTACAACAGGTGAAACAGATTCTCCAAGTCAGTTCTTAGTGTACAAAAGGTATCTAAGATCCAGGAAATCCTTAATTACAGGTAAGAGCACATTAAACAGTGTATGAAACCTCTTTTATTTACTTAAGGTATCCTAGAACTTTAAATGTGTGTCACACAAGGCTTTAAAGAGAGAAATAAGCAAATTGAGGAGCTTTGGTAAGCCTTATAGTTCACTGTGATGTATCATTAAACTCTATAACATAGTTGAGGGACAATGTTCCCGAGTTTCTTCTGTTCATAACAGTGTGTAGGAAGTTGTTTGTATATGTGGGCTATGCTTATACTTGGACAAAAGGCCTAATATAGGAAACTACATGAAAACATGAATAATTCAGAGAAAATGTCGGTAAATAGATTAGAACTCATTTAGAACAGCTGAAACAGATTCTCCAAGTCAGTTGTTATTGTAGAATTGTTATCTAACATCCAGGAATTCCTTAATTCGAGTTAACAGCACATTAAAACTTGTATGAATCCTATATTTTTTACTTAAAGGAGCCTAGATCTTTAAATGTGTGTCACATAAAGCTTGAAAGAGAGAAATAAGCAAATTAAGTAGCTTTGGAAAGTCTTACACTTGACTGAAATGTAACATTAAACTCCATAACATAGTTGAGAGACAATGTTCCTGAGCTTTTCAGGTTCATAGCCATGTGTGTGAAGTTGTTTGTCCATATTCCCAATGTTTATACTTTGAGAAGAAGTCCTAATATTGGAAATTACAAGGAAACATCAGTAATTCAGGAAAAATAATAGTAAATAGATGAGAACTTGCACAGAACATGTTAGAAACACTTCCTTAAGTCTGTTGTTAGGGTATAAAAAGAATCTATGATCCAGGAATTTCTTAATTACAGTAAAGAGCTCATTAAACAGTGTATGAAACCTCTATTATTTGCTTAAAAGAGCCTAGAACTGTAAATGTGTGTCATACAAGGCAAAATATCCTTGAAATAGAGAAATAAGCACATTTCAGCATCTTTGGAATGCCTTAGACTTCATGGCATGTAGTATTAAACTCTATAATATAGGTGAGAATCAATGTTCCGGTGATTCTCAGGTTTATAACAGTGTGAGAACTCGCATTTAACATGTAAAAAACACTTCTCCAAGTAAGTTGTTTGTGTAGAAAGGTATCTAACCTCCACAAAATCTTTATTACAGTTAAGAGGATATTAAAAAGTGTGTGAAACCTCTATTATTTACTTAAAGGAGCCTAGAAATGTAAATGTTTGTCATACAAGGCAGAATAACCTTGAAATATAGAAATAAGCACAATAAAGCAGCTTCAGAAAGCCTTATACTTCACAGAACTGTAGCATTAAACTTTATAACATAGTTGAGAGACAATGTTCCTGAGCTTCTCAGGTTCTTAACCGTGTATGAACTAGCATTGAACATGTAGTAAACACTTTTCCAAGTAAGTTGTTTGTGTAAATAGGTATCTAACATCCATGAAATTCTTAGAGAAAAGAACACATTTAACAGTGTATGAAACTTCAATTATTTACTTAAAGTAGCCTAGAACTGAAAATGTGTGTCATGCAAGGCAGAATGACTTTGAAATAGAAAAATAAGCACATTTAAGCAGCTTTGGAAAGCATTTGACTTCACTGTAATGTAGCATTAAACTCAATAACATAGTTGAGAGACAATGTTCCAGAGCTTCTCAGATTCATAACAGTGTGTAGGAAGTTGTTTGTCCATGTTCCCAATGCCTATACTTGGACAAGAAAACCAAATATGGAAACTACAAGAAAACATGAGTAATTCAGAGAAAATGACAGAAAATAAATGAGAACTGGCATAGAACATGTAGAAAACACATCTCCAAGAAAGTTGTTTGTGTAGAAAGGTATCTAACATTAAGAAATCTCTTAATTAGAGTTGAGAGCACATTTAACAGTGTAGGACACCCCATTTATTTACTTAAAGTAGCCTAGAACTTTCAATGTGTGTCATACAGTGCTGGAAAGAGAGAAATAAGCACAATTAAGAAGCTGAGAAAGGCATAGAGTTCACTGTAATGTAGCATTAAACTCTGTAACATAGTTGAGACACAATGTTCCCAAGCTTCTCAAGTTCATAACAGTGTCTAGGAAGTTGATTGTCCATGTGGCTAAAGCTTATATTTGAACTAGAAGGCTTAATATAGGAAACTACATGAAAACATGAGTAATTCAGAGAAAATGAGAGAAAATAGATGATTACTGGAATAGAACATGTAGAAAAAACTTCTCTAAGTAAGTTGTTTGTGCAGAAAGGTGTCTACCTTCAAGGAATTTCTTAATTAGACTTAAGAGCACATTTAACTGTGTAGGAAACTTCCTTTATTTACTTAAAGAAGCTTAGAACTTTAAAAGTGTGTCATACAGGTCTGGAAAGAGAGAAATAAGCACAATTAAGAAGCTTTGGAAAGCCTTAGATTTCAATATAATGTGGCAATAAACTCTATCACATAGTTGAGAGACAATGTTCCCAAGCTTCTCAGGTTCATAACAGTGTGTAGTAAGTTGTTTGTCCATGTGGCTAATCTTATACTTTAAATGGAAGGCCTAATATAGAAAACTACATGAAAACATGAATAATTCAGAGAAAATGACAGAAAATAGATGAGAACTCGCATAGAACATGTGGAAAACACTTCTCCAAGTAAGTTGTTTGTGTAGAAAGGTATCTAACATAAAGGAATTTCTTAATTTGAGTTAAGAGCACATTTAACAGTGCAGGAAACCTTACTGATTTACATAAACTAGCCTAGAACTGTAAATGTGTGTCATACAGGGCTGGAAATAGAGACATAAGCACAATTCAGAAGCTTTAGAAAGCCTTAGACTGCACTGTAATGTAGCATTAAACTCTATGACATAGTTGAGAGACAATGTTCCAGAGCTTCTCAAGTTCAAAACAGTGTTTAGGTAGTTGTTTGTCCATGTTCCCAATACTTATACTTGTACAAGAAGGACTAATATTGGAAACTAAAAGAAAACAGTCATTCAGAGAAAATAACAATAAAAAGATAAGAACTAACATAAGACATGTAGAAAACAATTCTCCAAGTCAGTAGTTAGGGTACAAAAGCTATAGGATCTAGGAAATACTTAACTGCACTAAAGACATCAGTAAACAATTTATAAAACCTATATTATGTACTTAAAGGAGCACATAACTATAAATGTATGTCATACAAGACATAAATTCATGAAATAGAGAAATAAACATATTTAAGTAGCTTTGGAAACCCTTACACTTCACTGAAATGTAGCATGAAACTCTATAACAGAGTTGAAAGACAATATTCCCTCACCCTAACCCTAACCATAGACCTAACCCTAAACCTAACACTAACCGTAGCCCTAACCAAAACCCTAACCTTAGTCCTAACCCTAACCCTAGCCCTAACCATTAACCTAAACCCTAGCCCTAACCCTAACCCTAGATCTAACCCTAACCTTAGCCCTAACCCTAACCCTAATGCTAACCCTAACCCGAACCATAACCCTAAACGTAATCATAGCCCTAACCCTAACCTTAACCCTAACCCTAGCCCTAACCATAACCCTAACCCTAAACTTAACCCTAACCCTAGGCCTAACCCTAACCCTTACGCTAAACTTATCCCTAACACTAACCCTAGCCCTAGCCCTAGTCTTAACCCTAACCATAACCCTAACCATAACCCTAACCCTAACCATAACCCTAGCCATAACACTAACCCTAAGCCTAGCCCTAAACCTAACCCTAGCCCTAACCATAAACCTAGCCCTAGCCCTAGCCCTAACCCTAGCCCTAACCCTACCATTAGCCAAAACACTAACGATAACCCTAACCCTAACGCTAACACTAACCCTAACCATAATCCTAACCATAACCCTAGCCTTAACAGTAACCCTAACCCCAACCCTAGCCCCAACACTAACCCTAACCTTAGCCCTAACCCTAACCCTAGCCACTGCCCTAGCCTTAAACCTAACCCTAACACTAACCCTAACCCTAGCCCTAACCCTACCACTAATCCTAACCCTAACCATACCCCTATCAGTAACTCTATCCATAACCCTAGCCCACATGTGTCAAACACAAGGCCCGTGGGCCAAATCCAGCCCGCCAGGCCTTGCAATGTGGCCCGCACCGCGCTGTCATCACTGCACTCTGCTGTCAGTTTATGACATTGTCAGTTTATGACTGTTCAGTAAACCATTCAGCCCACGATTTAGGCTGGATTTTAGAATTTGGCCCCTTCTCTGATTGAGTTCGACACCCCTACCCTAGCCCTAACAATAACCCTAAACTTAGCCCTAGCCCTAACCCTAACCCTAACCCTAATCCTAACCCTAACCCTAGCCCTAACCCTAACCATAACCCTAACCCTAACCCTAGCTTGCCAGCATAATAACAGTGTGTAGCATGTTGTTTGTCCATGGGTGCAATGCTTATATTTGGATAAGAAGGCATGATATATGAAACTACAAGAAAATATGAGTAATACTAAGAACTTAAGAGTAAATAGATGAGACCTCGTATAGAAGAGCTGAAACAGATTTCTCCAGGTCAGTTGTTAGTGGAGAAAAGGAATCTAAGATCCAGGAAATCTTTAATTAAACATAACAGCACATTAAACAGTGTATGAAACTTCTATTATTTACTTAAAGTAGCCTAGAACTTTAAATGGGTGTCACACAAAGCTTGATAGAGAGAAATAAGCACAGTTAAGCAGCAGGGGAAAGCCTTAGAATTTACTGCATAGTAGCATTATACTCTAAAACATAGTTGAGAGACAATGTTCCCGATCTTCTCGGGTTCATAATAGTGTGTAGGAAGTTGTTTGTAAATGTGGGCAATGCTTATACTTGGACAGAAGGTCGAATTTAGGAAACTACATGAAAACATGAGTAATTCAGAGAAAATTACAGTAAATAGATGAGATCTCGTTTAAAACTGGTGAAACAGATTATCCAAGTCAGTTGTTAGTGTAGAAAAGGTATCTAAGATCCAGGAAATCCTTAATTACAGTCAAGATCCTTTTTAACAGTCTATGAGACATCCATTATTTGCATAAAGGAGCCTAGAACAGTAAATGTGTGTCATACAAGGAAGAATATCTTTGAAACTGAGAAATAAGCACATAATTCGGCTTTGGAAAGCCTTAGACTTCACTGTAATGTAGCATTAAACTCTATCACATAGTTGAGACACAATGTTCCCAAGATTCTCAGGTTCATAACAGTGTGTAGGAAGTTGTTTGTCTATGTTCCCACTGCCTATACTTTCACGAGAAGGCCTAATATAGAAAACTACATGAAAACATGCGTAATTCATAGAAAATGACACAAAATAGATGAGAACTCACATAGAACATATAGAAAACACTTCTCCAAGTAAGTTGTTTTTGTAGAAAGGTATCTAACATCAAGGAATTTCTTAATTAGAGTTAAGAGCACATTTAACAGTGTAGGAAACCTCATTTATTTACTTAAAGTAGCCTAGAACTGTAAATGTGTGTCATACAGGGCTGGAAAGAGAGAAATAAGGACAATTCAGAAGCTTTAGAAAGCCTTAGACTTCACTCTAATGTAGCATTAAACTCTATCACATAGTTGAGAGACAATGTTCCAGAGCTTCTCAAGTTCAAAACAGTGTTTAGGTAGTTGTCTCTCCATGTTCCCAATGCTTATACTTGGACAAGAAGGACTAATATTGGGAACTAGAAGAAAAGAGTCATTAAGAGAAAATAACACTAAATATGTAAGAACTCGCATAAGACATGTAGAAAACAATTCTCCAAGTCAGTTGTTAGGGTAGAAAAGCTATAAGATCCAGGAAACCCTTAATTACACTAAAGACATCATTATTTATTTATTTATTTATTTATTACATATTTTTTTGATTTTTTTTGCCCCCTCCCTCCGTCCCACACATCCCCTTCCTCCCCAGAGTTTTATGTCCATTGGTTGTACTTATATGCATGTATACAAGTCCTTCGGTTGATCTATTATCTCCCCCAGATCTTCCTCCCCTTCCCACTGTAATTTGACAGTCTGCCTGTTGCTTTACTTTCTCTATATCTGTCTCTTGGTTCATCAGTTTATAATGATCTTTATCATCCACCAATGAGTGAGGTCATGTGCTGTTTCTCTTTCATTGATTGGCTTATTTCACTTAGCATGATGTTCTCCAATTCCATCCAGGTTGCTGCAAATGATGAGAATTCCTTATTTTTTATGGCAGCATAGTATTCCATTGTGTAGATGTACCATGGTTTTTGGATCCAATCATCTGCTGATGGGCACCTAGGCTGTTTCCAAATTCTGGCTATTGTAGATTGTGCTGCCATGAACATAGGGGTGCAAATATCCTTTCTGATTGGTGTTTCTAGTCTCTTGGGATATATTCCTAGAAGTGGGATTACTGGGTTAAATGGGAGTTCCATTTTCAGTTTTTTGAGGAAACTCCACACTGTTCGCCACAGTAGTTGCACCAGTCTGCATTCCCACCAGCAGTGCATGAGGGTTCCTTTTTCTCCACAACCTCGCCAACACTTGTTGTTTGTTGATTTGTTGATGTTGGCCATCCTGACAGGTGTGAGATGGTACTGCATTGTTGTTTTGATTTGCACCTCTCGGACAATTAGTGACTTTGAGCATGTTTTCATGTGCCTTTTGGCCTTCCTTCTGTCTTCTTTTAAAAATATTCTATTTAGGTCCATTGTCCATTTCTTAATTGGATCATTCATCTTCCTTTTATTTAGTGGTATAAGCTGTCTGCAAATGTTGGAGATTAAACCTTTATCAGTGGTATTATTTGCAGATATGTTCTCCCATACTGTGGGCTTTCTTGTTGTTTTGTTGATGGTTTCTTTTGCTGTAAAAAAGCTTTTTATTTTGAAGTAGTCCCATTTGTTTATTTTCTCTTTAGCTTCCATTGCCCTAGGGGCAGTATCAGTGAAGAAGTTCTTTTGGCATACATCTGAGATTTTGCTGCCTGTGGATGCTTCTAGTATTTTTATGGTTTCCCGTCTGATGTTTAAGTCCTGTATCCATTTTGAGTTTATTTTTGTGAATGGTGTAAGTTGGTGATCTAGTTTCATTCTTTTGCATGTGTCTGTCCAATTTTCCCAACACCATTTATTGAAGAAACTGTCTTGACCCCATTGTATATACATGCGTCCTCTGTCAAATATTAATTGAGCATAGTGATTTGGGTTGATATCTGGGTTCTCGATTCTATTCCATTGATCTATATATCTGGTCTTCTGCCAGTAACAGGCTGTTTTGAGAACAGTGGCTTTGTAATATAGTTTGAAGTCTGGTATTGAGATCCTTCCTACTTTACTCTTCTTTCTCAGGATTGCTGTGGCTATTCGGGGTCTTTTAGTGTTCCAAATGAACTTTTGGAGAGTTCTTTCTAGGTCAGTGAAATATGTCGTCGGTATTTTAATGGGGAGTGCATTGAACCTATAGATTGCTTTAGGAAGTATGGACATTTTGATGATGTTGATTCTACCAATCCATGAACAAGGTATGTTCTTTCATCTCCTTACATCTTCCTCTATCTCTTTTTTCAGTGTCGTGTAGTTTTCCGCAAATAGGTCCTTTACTTCCTTAGTTAAATTTATTCCTAGGTATCGTAATTTTTTTTGGTGCGATAGTAAATGGAATTGCTTTTTTAGCCTCTGTTTCTGTAGTTTCACTGTTGCTGTATAGAAATGCCATGGATTTCTTGGCATTAATTTTGTATCCTGCTACGTTGCCAAATTCATTTATTAACTCAATTAGTTTTTAAATGGAGTCTTTTGGATTTTTAATGTACAATATCATGTCATCTGCAAATAAGGATAACTTTACTTCTTCTTTTCCAATTTGGATGCTTTATATTTGCTCCGCTTGTCTAATTGCAATGGCTAGTACTTCCAGAACTATGTCAAACAGGAGTGGCGAGAGTGGGCATCCCTGTCTTGTTCCTGTTCTTAGAGGGAATTGTTTTAGTTTTTGCCCATTGAGTATGTTGGCTGTGGGTGTATCATATATAGCTTTTATTATGTTGAGGTATGATCCTTGCACTCCCTCCTTGTTAAGAGCTTTTATCAGGAAAGGGTGTTGGATTTTATCAAATGCTTTTTCTGCATCAATTGATATGACTATATGATTTTTATCTTTCAATTTGTTTATGTGATGTATTACGTTTCTTGATTTGCGGATATTGTACCATCCTTGCATTCCTGGAATAAATCCTACTTGGTCATGGTGTATGATGTTCTTCTGGAGTCGATTTGCTAGAATTTTGTTGAGGATTTTGGCATCTATGTTCATGAGGGATATTGGCCTGTAATTCTCTTTCATTGAGTTGTCTTTATCTGGTTTTGGTATTAGGGTGATGCTGGCTTCATAGAAGGAGTTTGGAAGTGTTCCTTCCTCTTGGATTTTTTGGAATAGTCTGAGGAGGATAGGTTTTAGTTCTTCCTTGAATGTTTGGTAAAACTCTCCTGTGAAGCCATCTGGCCCTGGGCTTTTGTTTGCTGGAAGCTTTTTGATGACTGTTTCAATTTCTTCCCAAGTCACTGGTCTATTGAGATTTTTAGATTCTTCCTGATTGAGTTTTGGCAGTTTTTATTTTTCTAGGAATATGTCCATTTCCTCCAGGTTGTTCAGTTTGTTGGAATAGAGTTGTTCAGAGTATTTTGTAACAATCTGTTGTATTTTGGCGGGGTCTGTTGTTATTTCACCTCTTTCATTTCTGATTTTGTTTTTTTGGCTCCTCTTTCTTTGTTTCTTGGTTAGCCTGGCTAGAGGTCCATCTATCTTGTTTATCCTTTCAAAGAACCAGCTCTTGGTTTTGTTGATCTTATGTATTGTTTCTTTGATCTCTATGTCGTTTATCTGTGATCTGATTTTTGTTATTTCCTTCCTTCTGCTTACACTGGGCTTTTCTTGTTGCTCTTTTTCTACCTCTTTGAGTTGTATAGTTAGATCATCTGTTGCCATTTTTTCTAGTTTTTTGCAATTGGCTTCTAAGGATATGAACTTCCCTCTCAAAACTGCTTTTGCTGTGTCCCATAGATTTTGGATTGTTGTGTTTTCATTGTCATTTTTTGCCAGGATGTTTTTAATTTCTTCCTTGATTTCTCTAGTAACCCAGTCCTTGTTTAATAGCATGCTGTTTAGTCTATATGTGTTTGTTTTCTTTGGATTATTTTTATTGTATTTAATTTCCAGTTTTATGCCATTATGATCTGAGAAGATGCTTGATATGATTTTTATCTTCTTGAATTTGAAGAGACTTTTCCTATGTCCCAAAATGTGGTCTATCTTTGAGAATGTCCCATGTGAACTTGAGAAGAATGTATATTCTGTGGCTTTGGGGTGGAATGTTCTGATGATGTCAGTTAATTCCATCTGGTCTAGTGAATCGTTTAGGATTGATATTTCTTTGCTGATTTTTTGTTTAGATGATTTGTCAAAGGCTGACAGTGGGGTATTAAAATCTCCTACTATGATTGTATTGCTATTAATCTCTCCCTTAATGTCGTCCAGCAGTTTTGTTTTTTTTTAATGTATTTGGGTGCTCTCGTATTGGGTGCATATATATTTACCAGGGTTATTTCTTCTTGTTGGATTGTTCCCTTTAGTATTATGAAGTGGCCTTTATTATCTCTTGTTATGTCCTTCACTCTGAGATCTAATTTGTCAGATATAAGTATTGCTACACCAGCTTTTTTTTCCCATTTTCCTGGAAAACTTTTTTCCATCCCTTCACCCTCAGTCTGTTTGCATCTTTTTTTCTGAGGTGGGTTTCTTGTAGACAACAGATGTATGGGTCTTGTCTTCTTATCCAATCTGTTACCCTATGTCTTTTGATTGGAGCATTTAATCCATTTACATTTAAGGTTATTATTGATAGGTACTCTTTTGATGCCATTTTTATTCTATACCCGTGTACCTTCTTCACTTCCTATTTATTTTTACAGTAGACCCTTTAGCATTTCTTGCATTGCTGGTTTGGTGGAGATAAATTCCTTCAGTCTTTTTTTTGTCTGTGAAGCTCCTGATTTCCCCTTCAGTTTTGATTGATAGCCTTGCCAGGTACAGTATTCTTGGATTCAGACCCTTCCCTTGCATGACTTTGTATATTTCATCCCATTCCCTTCTGGCCTGATAAGTTTCTGTTGAGAAATCAGTTGCTAGTCTGATGGGGGTTCCTTTGTATGTAACTTTCTGTCTCTCTGTGGCTGCTTTTAAGATTCTTACTTTGTCGTTGTTGTTTGCCAATTTAATTATAATGTGCTTTGGCGTCTGTCTTCTGGGATTCATTTTGCTTGGAACTCTGGGAGCATCTTGGATTTGTGTGGGTTTTTTCTTCTCTATCTCAGGGAAGTTTTTTGTCATTATTTCTTGAAATACCTTTTTCATGTCTACCTCAGTTTCCTTTCCTTCTGGAACCCCTATTATTCAAATATTATTTTGTTTTGTACTGTCCCAAAGCTCCCGTAGGCTCTCCTCCTGCTTTTTAATCTTTTTTTCTAGAAGCTTCTCTAATTGGGTATTTTTTTTTTCCATCTTGTCTTCTAGCTTACTGATGCGGTCCTCTGCTTCATCTAGTCTACTCTTGATGCTTTCTTTTGAGTTCTTCATGGTAGCAATGTCATTTTTCATTTCTGCTTGGTTCTTCTTCAATTCCTCATGGCTCTTCTTCAATTCCTCATGGTTCTTCCTCATTTCTTCTTGGTTATTGTCAAATTTCTCTTCCATTCTTTTTTGCCAACCTATGATCATTATTCTGAACTCTTGCTCTGGTAGGCTGCTTGCCTCTGACTCGTTTACTTCCTTTTCTGGTGATGCCTGCTTTACTTTTATGTGCAGGGTATTTTTTTGTCTTCCCATGGTATCTCTTTTCAGGATGTCTGGTGTTGTGGTGTTCCTTCTCTTGTGTTGATTTAAAGGTGCAAAATACAACACTACCAGGTACAACACAAGAAACACTTAACAGGAATGTATTTACAATATCAATAACCTCTAATAAATGTGACCACTAGAGAAAGGCAAATTAGGGGATAGGAGAGAAGGAAGGAAGGTAAAAATAAAATAAAGAAAAAATTCAAAAAAATAAAAATAAATAAGTAAATAAAAAAAGAGGGATAAAGAGATAGTCAAAGAAGAAAAAAAGTAATGACAAAATGAAGTTGGAAAACAGGGAAAAAAAGAAGAGAGAGAGAGAGAGAGAGAGAGAGAGAAAGAGAGAGAGAGAGAGAGAGAGAGAGAGAGAGAGAGAGAGAAGAAGAAGAAGAAGAAGAAGAAGAAGAAGAAGAAGAAGAAGAAAAAGCAAACTAAAAGAGATATGGGAAACAAACTATATATATGTGGAGAAAATTGCCATAAAACAACCACTGAGCCCAGCCAATGCCAGTAACAATATTTGGAGATTAATACAAACTACAATATCCACAATTATTATGTAAGGCTATGATATACAGAAGTAAAAGAAACAAACAAAACAGAGGATTTTTTTAAAATACAAAGCAACAATAACAACATAGGAATAAGCATAACAATTTCACTAAAAAGCATAAAAATTCACAATAAACAATGAGAAAAGGATAGAAAGTAGAACAGTTTTTTTTTTCTTTTTAACTAGTTAATATAGTGCAGAGAGTGGTATTTATACACTTGGATCAGGGGTTGGAACTTAGGTCTATAAGTATAGTGAGAGCTTTAGCAGGGGGTATACAGAAAGAATAGAGGAAAAACTAAAGCCGGAAAGGGATCGGATAAACTGGAGACTAAAAGGTTAAAGTTTAGTAAGAGAGTGATGGTGTAAAGGTTGAGTTGAGATAGGGTTGAATGATGCTATAGTAGAGACTAAAATAGAATGGTTACTCTCAATGTAAAATAAAGAAGAAATAAAATGGTACTGGAGAGGAAAACAAAATTGCAAAATAGCAGTAATAATAGTGATGATAGAGATTGAAAAATGTAATATTTGAAAAGGTAAAAGCAAGTAAGGAAAAAAGAAAAAATTCATTTCTTAAGTAAAAGACGTAAAAAATGAAAATTAAATAAATGATGTAAAAAATGAAAATAAAATAAAGAATAGTAAAATTAGCATAAAAATGTCCAGTATTGGTCATTCACTTCCTCTGTTATTGTATTTGGCATGCCTGATTCTTGGATCAGAGAGTCTTGCAGTTCCCAGCATTCCACTGCTGTTTTGTAAGGTAGTCCTTAATTTTAGGTAGGCTATATCTTACTTATTTGTATCCATTTATTTTTGATTAATTAAAAGAAAAAGAAAAAGAAAGAAAGAAAAAGAAAAAGAAAAGGCAGTTTGTAACTCAGCCCTTAGGTGTCAGTGTTACCGGTTTGACCTCCCAGTCTTTTGGTTGCTTTGGCCTTCTTTCTCTATGGCTCTAGCTGGCAGAGGGCCAGCTGGCTCCCAGACTATCTCTTCTGGCTCTGTTCCCTTGTTTCCAGGAAGGCAATTTCCCCCTGCAATATCCCAGATATGCCCAACTGGGCAGTCCTTCCCTAGTATTCAGACGCAAGGGGGTGAAGGGGATCAGGCGCCAAGGTGTCCAGGTGTTCCGCCCTTTGCGGGACAGCCGCAATTCTTAACAATCTGTCCCATGTCCCCCTGGCGTTTTAGAAAAAGTCCCTCTTCTGGGGACGATTATGCCAAACCCAGGACTGGGTGTTGCTAGACAGTTTTCTTGCTAAGGCCTTCTTTGGGCACAGCTCTGTCTCAGGCTGCCACGGTGCTCCTGGGCCGCACTGGGGGAAGGGCCTCGCGGCGCTCCAGGGCTACAAAAGAGACGGTGCCGTGGCACTCCGGGACCGAACTTGGGGCGGGGCCTCACTGGAGCTCTGGGGCTACCACTGCCTGCACCACCAGAACCCTCAGGCTATCCCCCCAACTCTGACCTTTCCATGTGTAGTGGAAGAACTCCCTTGAATCCACGTGTATGCGAGGATTGGGGCGTCACAGGTGCTCGATGGACTCCTCCACTGTGGGTTTTCCATGCCTCAGAGAAGCTCCTCCTTTCCTAGAAGGGTGGCACAGTCTACACGCGAGAAAAAAACTGTAAATAGATGAGAACTCATTTAGAACAGCTGAAACAGATTCTCCAAGTCTGTTGTTAGTGTAGAAAAGGTATCTAAAATCCAGGAATTCCTTAATTCGAGTTGAGAGCACATTAAATAGTGTATGAATCCTATATTTTTTACTTAAAGGAGCCTAGAACTTTAAATGTATGTCACACAAAGCTTGAAAGAGAGAAATAAGCAAATTAAGTAGCTGTGGAAAGCCTTACATTTCACTGAAATGTATCATTAAACTCTATGACATAGTTGAGAGACAATGTTCCCCAGGTTTTCAGGTTCATAACAGTGTTTAGATAGTTGTTTGTCCATGTTCACAATGCTTATACCTGGACAAGAAGGCCTAATGTTAGAAACCATGAGAAAACATCAGTAATTCTGGGAAAATAACAGTAAATAGATGAGAACTCGAATAGACCATGTATAAAACACTGCTCCAAGTCTTTTGTTAGTTTATAAAAGGTATCTAAGATCCAGAAAATCCTTAGAGTTATGATCACATGAAACAGTGCATGAATCCTATATTGTTTACTTAAAGGAGCCTAGAAAGGTAAATGTGTGTCATACAAGGCAGAATACCATTGAAATAGAGAACTAAACACATTAAGCAGCTTTGGAAAACCTTACACTTCACTGCAATGTAGTATTAAACTCTATAACATAGTTGAGAGACAATGTTCCCGAGCTTCTTCTGTACATAACAGTGTGGAGGAAGTTGTTTGTATATGTAGGCTATGCTTATACTTGGACAAGAAGGCCTAATATAGGAAACTACATGAAAATATGAATAATTCAGAGAAAATGTCAGTAAATAGATGAGAACTCCTTTCGAACAGCTGAAACACATTCTCCAAGTCAGTTCTAGTGTATAAAATGTATCTAAGATCCTGGAAATCCTTAATTAGAGTTAAGAGCACATTAAACAGTGACTGAAACCTCTTTTATTTACTTAAAGTAGCCTAGAACTTTACATGTGTGTCACACAAGGCTTAAAAGAGAGAAATAAGCAAATTGAGCAGCTTTGGAAAGCCTTACAGTTCACTGCAATGTAGTATTAAACTCTATAACATCGTTGAGAGACAATATTCCTGAGTTTCTTCTGTTTATAACAGTGTGTAGGAAGTTGTTTGTATATGTGGGCTATGCTTATGCATGGACAAGAAGGCCTAATATAGGAAACTGCATGAAAACATCAGTAATTCTTGGAAAATAACAGAAAATAGATGAGAACTCGCATAGAACATGTATAAAACACTTCTCCAAGTCTGTTGTTAGTTTATAAAAGCTATCTAATATCCAGGAAATCCTAAAATAGAGTTAAGAACACCTGAAACAATGTATGAATACTATATTGTTTACTTAAAGGAGTCTAGAATGGTAAATGTTTGTCATACAAGGCAGAATACCATTGAAATAGAGAAATAAACACATGAAGCAGCTTTGGAAAGCCTTACACTTCACTGCAATGTAGTATTAAACTCTATAACATAGTTGAGAGACAATGTTCCCGAGCTTCTTCTGTACATAACAGTGTGGAGGAAGTTGTTTGTGTATGTGGTTTATGCTTATACTTGGACAAGAAGGCCTGATATAAGAAACTACATGAAAACATGAATAATTCAGAGAAAATGTCAGTAAATAGATGAGAACTCGTTTAGAACAGCTGAAACGGATTCTCCAAGTCAGTTGTTAGTGTAGAAAAGGTATCTAAAATCCAGGAATTCCTTAATTCGAGTTGAGAGCACATTAAACAGTGTATGAATCCTATATTTTTTACTTGAAGAAGCCTAGAACTTTAAATGTATGTCACACAAAGCTTGAAAGAGAGAAATAAGCAAATTAAGTAGGTTTTGAAAGCCTTACATTTCACTGAAATGTATTATTAAACTCTTTGACATAGTTGAGAAACAATGTTCCCTAGGATTTCAGGTTCATAACAGTGTCTAGATAGTTGTTTGTCCATGTACCCAATGCTTGTACCTGGACAAGAAGGCCTAATGTTAGAAACTATGAGAAAACATCAGTAATTCTTGGAAAATAACAGTAAATAGATGAAAACTTGCATAGAACATGTATAAAACACTTCTCCAAGTCTGCTGTTAGTTTAGAAAAGGTATTTAAGATCCGAAAAATCCTAAATTAGAGTTAAAAACACATGAAACAGTGTATGAATCCTATATTGTTTACTTAAAGAGGCCTAGAAGGGTAAATGTGTGTCATACAAGGCAGAATACCATTAAAATAGAGAAATAAACACATTAAGCAGCTTTGGAAAGCCTTACACTTCACTGCAATGTAGTATTAAACTCTATAACATAGTTGAGAGACAATGTTCCGAGTTTCTTCCGTTCATAACAGTGTGTAGGAAGTTGTTTGTATATGTGGGCTATGCTTATACATGGACAAGAAGACCTAATAAAGGAAACTACATGAAAACATGAATAATTCAGAGAAAATGTCAGTAAATAGATGAGAACTCGTTTAGAAAAGCTGAAACAGGTTCTCCAAGTCAGTTGTTAGTGTAGAAAAGGTATCTAAAATACCTGAATTTTTAAATTAGAGTTAAGAACACATGAAACAGTGTATGAATCTTGTATTGTTTACTTAAAGGAGCCTAGAAGGATAAAGGTGTGTCATACAATGCAGAATACCCTTGAAAGAGAGAAATAAACACATTGAGCAGCTTTGGAAGCCATACACTTCACTGAAATGTATCATTAAACTCTATAACATAGTTGAGAGACAATGTTCCCAAGGTTTTCAGGTTCATAACCGTGTTTAGGTAGTTGTTTGTACATGTTCCCAATGCTTATACCTGGACAAGAAGGCCTAATGTTAGAAACCACGAGAAAACATCAGTAATTCTGAGAAAATAACAGTAAATTGATGAGAACTCGCATAGAACATGTATAAAACACTTCTCCAAGTCTTTTGTTAGTTTATAAAAGGTATCTAAGATCCAGGAAATCCTTGGAGTTAAGATCACATGAAACAGTGTATGAATCCTATACTGTTTACTTAAAGGAGCCTGGAAGGGTAAATGTGTGTCACACACGGCAGAATACCATTGAAATGGAGAAATGAATACACTAAGCAGCTTTGGAAAGCCTTACACTTCATTGCAATGTAGTATTAAACTCTATAATATAGTTGAGAGACAATGTTCCCTAGCTTCTTCTGTACATAACAGTGTGTAGGAAGTTGTTTGTATATGTGTGCTATGCTTATACATGGACAAGAAGGCCTAATATATGAAACTGCATGAAAATATGAATAATTCAGAAAAAATGTCAGTAAATAGATGAGAACACCTTTATAACAGCTGAAACACATTCTCCAAGTCAGTTCTAGTGAATAAAAGGTATCTAAGATCCTGTAATTTCTTAATTAGTGTTAAGAGCACATTAAGCAGTGTATGAAACCTCTTTTCTTTACTTAAAGTAGCCTAGAACTTTACATGTGTGTCACACAAGGCTTGGAAGAGAGAAATAAGCAAATTGAGCAGCTTTGGAAAGCCTTACATTTCACTGAAATGTATCATTAAACTCTATGACATAGTTGAGAGACAATGTTCCCCAGGATTTCAGGTTCATAACAGTGTTTAGATAGTTGTTTGTCCATGTTCCCAATGCTTGTCCCTGGACAAGAAGGCCTAATGTTAGGAACTATGAGAAAACATCAGTAATTCTTGGAAAATAACAGTAAATAGATGAGAACTCGCATAGAACATGTATAAAACAATTCTCCAAGTCTGCTGTTAGTATATAAAAGGTATCGAAGATCCAGGAAATCCTAAATTGGAGTTAAGAACACATGAAACAGTGTATGAATACTATATTGTTTACTTAAAGAAACCTAGAAGGGTAAATGTGTGTCATACAAGGCAGAATACCCTTGAAATAGAGAAATAAACACATTAAGTAGCTTTGGAAAGCCTTACACTTCACTGAAATGTATTATTAAACACTATCACATAATTGAGAGACAATGTTCCCAAGGTTTACAGGTTCATAACCGTGTTTAGGTAGTTATTTTTATGTGTTCCCAATGCTTATACCAGGACAAGAAGGCCTAATGTTAGTAACTATGAGAAAACATCAGTAATTCTGGGAAAACAAAAGTAAATAGATGAGAACTCGCATAGAACATGTATAAAACACTTCTCCAAGTCTGCTGTTAGTTTATAAAAGGTATCTAAGATCCAGGAAATCTTTAGAGTTAAGATCACATGAAACAGTGTATGAATCCTCTATTGTTTACTTAAAGGAGCCTAGAAGTGTAAATGTGTGACATACAAGGCAGAATACCATTGAAATAAAGAAATAAACACATTAAGCAGCTTTGGAAAGCCTTATACTTCACTGCAATTTAGTATTAAACTCTATAACATAGTTGAGAGACAATGTTCCCGAGCTTCTTCTGTACATAACAGTGTATAGGAAGTTGTTTGTATGTGTTGGCTATGCTTATACTTGGACAAGAAGGCCTAATATAGGAAACTACATGAAAACATAAATAATTCAGAGAAAATGTCAGTAAATAGATGAGAACTCCTTTTGAACAGCTGAAACACATTCTCCAAGTCAGTTCTAGTGTATAAAAGGTATCTAAAATTCAGGAATTCCTTAATTAGTGTTAAGAGCACATTAAACATTGTATGAAACCTCTATGATTTACTTAAAGTAGCCTAGAACTTTACATGTGTGTCACACAAGGCTTGAAAGAGAGAAATAAGCAAATTGAGCAGCTTTGGAAAGCCTTACACTTCACTGCAATGTAGTATTAAACTCGATAACATAGTTGAGAGACAATCTTCAAGAGTCTCTGCTGTTCATAACAGTGTGTAGGAAGTTGTTTGTATATGTGGGCTATGCTTATACTTGGACAAGAAGGCCTAATATAGGAAACTACATGAAAACATGAGTAATTGAGAGAAAATGACAGAAAATAGATGAAAACTCACATAGAAAATATAGAAAACACTTCTCCAAGTTTTTGTTTGTACAGAAAGGTATCTAACATCAAGGAACTTCTTAATTAGTGTTGAAAGCACATTTAACAGTGTTAGAAACCTCATTTATTTACCTATAGTAGCCTAGAAGTTTGAATGTGTGTCATACAGAGCTGGAAATAGAGAAATAAGCACAATTAAGAACCTTTGGAAAGCCTTCGACTTCATGGTAATGTAGCATTAAACTCTATCACATAGTTGAGAGACAATGTTCCCAAGCTTCTCAGCTTCATAACATTGTGTAGGAAGCTGTTTGTCCATGTGGCTAATGCTTATACTGATTTATTTACTTAAAGTAGCCTAGATCTTTGAATGTGTGTCATACAGAGCTGGAAATGGAGAAATAAGCACAATTAAGTAGCTTTGAAAAGCCTTAGACTTCACTGTAATATAGAATTAAACTCTATCACATAGTTGAGAGACAATGTTCCCAAGCTTCTCAGGTTCATAACAGTGTGTAGGAAGTTGTTTGTATATGTGGGCTATGCTTATACTTGGACAAGAAGGCCTAATATAGGAAACTGCATGGAAACATGAATAATTCAGAGAAAATGTCAGTAAATAGATTAGAACTCATTTAGAACAGCTGAAACAGATTCTCCAAGTCAGATGTTAGTGTAGAAAAGGTATCTAAAATCTAGGAATTCCTTAATTTGAGTTGAGAGCACATTAAACAGTTTATGAATCCTATATTTTTTACTTAAAGGAGCCTATAATTTTAAATGTATGTCACACAAAGCTTGAAAGAGAGAAATAAGCAAATTAAGTAGCTTTGGAAAGCCTTACATTTCACTGAAATGTATCATTAAACTCTTTGACATAGTTGAAAGACAATGTTTCCCAGGATTTCAGGTTCATAACAGTTTTTAGATAGTTGTTTGTTCATGTTCCCAATGCTTGTACCTGGACAAGAAGGCCTAATGTTAGAAACTATGAGAAAACATCAGTAATTCTTGGAAAATAACAGTAAATAGATGAGAACTCGCATAGAACATGTATAAAACACTTCTCCAAGTCTGCTGTTAGTTTATAAAAGGTATCTAAGATCCAAAAAATCCTAAATTAGAGTTAAAAACACATGGAACAGTGTATGAATACTATATTGTTTACTTAAAGGAGCCTAGAAGGGTAAATGTGTGTCATACAAGGCAGAATACCCTTGAAATAGAGAAATAAACACATTAAGCAGCTTTGGAAAGCCTTACACTTCACTGCAATATAGTATTAAACTCTATAACATAGTTGAGAGACAATGTGCCCAAGCTTCTTCTGTTCATAACAGTGTGTAGGAAGTTGTTTGTATATGTGTGCTATGCTTATACTTGTACAAGAAGGCCTAATATAGGAAACTACATGAAAATATGAATAATTCAGAGAAAATGTTAGTAAATAGATGAGAACTCCTTTAGAACAGTTGAAATACATTCTCCAAGTCAGTTGTTACGGTAGAAAGGTATCTAAAATCCAGGAATTCCTTAATTCGAGTTGAGAGCTCATTAAACAGTGTATGAATCCTATATTTTTTCTTAAATGAGCCTAGATCTTTAAATGTATGTCACACAAATGTTGAAAGAGAGAAATAAGCAAATTAAGTAGCTTTGGAAAGCCTTACATTTCACTGAAATGTATCATTAAACTCTATGACATAGTTGAGACACAATGTTGCCGAGGTTTTCAGGTTCATAACAGTGCTTAGATAGTTGTTTGCCCATTCTCCCAATGCTTATACCTGGAAAAGAAGGGCTAATGTTAGAAACTACTAGAAAGCATCAGTAATTATGGCAAAATAACAGTAAATAGATGAGAACTCACATAAAACATGTACAATACAGTTCTCCAAGTCTGTTGTTAGTTTATAAAAGGTATCTAAGTTCCAGGAAATCATTAATTAGAGTTAAGAGCACATTTAAGAGTGTAAGAAACCTCATTTATTTACGTAAAGTAGCCTAGAACTTTAAATGTATGTCACACAGGGATGGAAAGAGAGAAATAAGCACAATTAAGAAGCTTTCGAAAGCCCTAATACTTCACTGTAATGTAGCATTAAACTCTATTACATAGTTGAGAGACAATGTTCAAAAGCTTCTCAGGTTCATAAAAGTGTGTAGAAGTTGTTTGTACATGTACCCAAGGTGTATACTTGGACGAAAAGGCCTAATATTGGAAACTACAAGAAAACACGAGTAATTCAGAGAAAATGACACGAAATAGATGATTTCTCGTTCAAATAGGTGAAACAGATACTTCGAGTCAGTTGTTAGTGTAGAAAAGGCATCTCAGATCTAGGAAATCCTTAATTATAGTCAAGTGCCCTTTCAACAGTCTTTCAAACATCTATTATTTACTTAAAGGAGCCTAGAACAGTAAGGGTGTGTCATACAAGGAAGAATATCCTTGAAACAGAGAAATAAGCACATAATTCGGCTTTCGAAAGCCTTAGACTTCACTGTAATGTAGCATTAAACTCTATTACATAGTTGAGAGACAATGTTCCCAAGCTTCTCATGTTCATAAAATTGTATAGGAAATTGCTTGTCCATGTGGCTAATGCTTATACTTGAACTAGAAGGACAAATATAGGAAACTACATGAAAACATGAGTAATTCAGAGAAAATGACACAAAATAGATGAGAACTCGTTTCCAACACGTGAAACACATTCTCCAAGTCAGTTGTTATTCTAGAAAAGGCATCTAAGATCCAAAATCCTTAATTACAGTCAAGAACCCATTCAACAGTCTATCAAACACCGATTATTTAATTAAAGGAGCCTAGTACTGTAAATGTGTGTCATACAAGGAAGAATATCCTTGAAACAGAGCAATAAGCACATAATTCGGCTTTCGAAAGCCTTAGACTTCACTGTAATATAGAATTAAACTCTATCGCATAGTTGAGAGACGATGTTCCCAAGCTTCTCAGGTTTATAGCAGTGTGTAGGAAGTTGTTTGTCCATGTGGCTAATGCTTATACTTGTACTTGAAGGCCCAATATAGGAAACTACATGAAAACATGAGTAATTGAGAGAAAATGACAGAAAATAGATGAGACCTCGTTTCCACAGGTGAGTCCGATTCTCCAAGTCAATTGTTCGTGTAGAAAAGGCATCTAAGATCAAGGAAATACTTAATTAGAGTCAAGAGCCCTTTCAACACTCTATCAAACATCCATTAATAACTTTAAGGAGCCTAGAACAGTAAGTGTGTGTCATAGAAAGAAGAATATCTTTGAAACAGAGAAATAAGCACATAATTCGGCTTTTGAAAGCCTTAGACTTCACTGTAATATAGAATTCAACGCTATCGCACAGTTGAGAGACAATGTTCCCAAGCTTTTCAGGTTTATAACAGTGTCTAGGAAGTTGTCCAGGTGGGTAATGCTTATAATTGAACTAGAAGGCTCAATATAGGAAACTACATGAAAACATGAGTAATTGAGAGAAACTGACAAAAAATAGATAAGAACTCGCATAGAACATATAGAAAACACTTCTCCAAGTGTTTGTTTGTGCAGAAAGGTAACATTGAGGAACTTCTTAATTAGAGTTGAAAGCATATTTAACAGTGTAAGAAACCTCATTTATTTACTTAAAGTAGCCTAGAACTTTGAATGTGTGTCATACAGAGCTGGAAATGGAGAAATAAGCACAATTAAGTAGCTTTGAAAAGCCTTAGACTTCAGGGTAATGTAGCATTAAACTCTATCACATAGTTGAGAGACAATGTTCCCAAGATTCTCAGGTACATAACAGTGTGAAGGAAGTTGTTTGTCCATGTGGATAATGCTTATACTTATACTAGAAGGCCCAATATAGGAAACTACATGAAAAGATGAGTAATTGAGAGAAAATGACAGAAAATAGTTGAGAATTCGTTTCCACAGGTGAAACCAATTCTCTAAGTCAATTGTTCGTGTAGAAAAGGCATCTAAGATCAAGGAAATCCTTAATGACAGTCAAGAGACTTTCAACAGTCTATCAAACATCCATTATTTACTTGAAGGAGCCTGGAACAGTAAGTGTGTGTCATACAAAGAAGAATATCCTTGAAACAGAGAAATAAGCACATAATTCGTGTTTTGAAACCCTTAGACTTCACTGTAATATAGAATTTAAGTCTATCGCATAGTTGAGAGCCAATGTTCCCAAGCTTCTCAGGTTCATAACAGTGTGTAGGAAGTTGTTTGTCCATGTGGCTAATGCTTATACTTGAACTAGAAGGCCCAATATAGGAAACTACATGAAAACATGAGTAATTGAGAGAAACTGAAAAAAATTGATGAGAACTCCCATAGAACATATAGAAAACACTTCTCCAAGTGTTTGTTTGTACAGAAAGGTATCTAATATCAAGGAACTTCTTAATTAGAGTTGAAAGCACATTTAACAGGGTAAGAAACCTCATTTATTGACTTAAAGAAGCCTAGAACTTTGAACGTGTGTCATACAGAGCTGGAAATAGAGGAATAAGAACAACTAAGTAGCTTTGGAAAGACGTAGACTTCACAGTAATGTAGCATTAAACTCTATCTCATAGTTGAGAGACAATGTTCCCAAGCTTCTCAGCTTCATAACATTGTGTAGGAAGCTGTTTGTCCATGTGGCTAATGCTTATACTTGAACTAGAAGGCCCAATATAGGAAACTACATGAAAACATGAGTAATTGAGAGAAAATGAAAGAAAATAGATGAGAACTCCTTTCCACAGGTGAAACGGATTCTCCAGGTCAATTGTTAGTGTAGAAAAGGCATCTAAGATCACGGAAATCCTTAATTACAGTCAAGAGCCCTTTCAACAGTCTATCAAACATCCATTATTAACTTGAAGGAGCCTAGAACAGTAAATGTGTGTCATACAAAGAAGAATATCCTTGAAACAGAGAAATAAGCACATAATACGGCTTTCGAAATCCTTAGACTTCACTGTAATAAAGAATTAAACTCTATCACGTAGTTGAGAGACAATGTTCCCAAGCTTCTCAGGTTCATAACAGTGTGTAGGAAGTTGTTTGTCCATGTGGCTAATGCTTATACTTGAACTAGAAGGCCCAATATACGAAACTACATGTAAATATGAATAATTGAGAGAAACTGACAGAAAATAGATGAGAACTTGCATAGAACATATAGAAAACACTTCTCCAAGTGTTTGTTTGTACTGAAAGGTATCTGACATCGAGGAACTTCTTAATCAGAGTTGAAAGCACATTTAACAGTGTAAGAAACCTCATTTATTTACTTAAAGTAGCCTAGAACATAGAATGTGTGTCTTACAGGGCTGGAAATAGAGTAATAAGCACAATTAAGTAGCTTTGAAAAGCCTTAGACTTCCGGGTAATGTAGCATTAAACTCTATCACATAGTTGAGAGACAATGTTCCCAAGCTTCTCAGGTTCATAACAGTATGTAGGAAGTTGTTTGTTCATGTGGCTAATGCTTATACTATAATAGAACTAGAAGACCCAATATAGGAAACTACATGAATACATGAGTAATTGAGAGAAAATGACAGAAAATAGATGAGAACTAGCAAAAAACATATAGAAAACACTTCTCCAAGTGTTTGTTTGTACAGAAAGGTATCTAACATCAAGGAACTTCTTAATTAGAGTTGAAAGCACATTTAACAGTGTAAGAAACCTGATTTATTTACTTAAAGTAGCCTAGATCTTTGAATGTGTGTCATACAGAGCTGGAAATGGAGAAATAAGCACAATTAAGTAGCTTTGAAAAGCCTTAGACTTCACTGTAATATAGAATTAAACTCTATCACATAGTTGAGAGACAATGTTCCCAAGCTTCTCAGGTTCATAACAGTGTGTAGGAAGTTGTTTGTCCATGTGGCTAATGCTTATACTTGAACTAGAAGTCCCAATATAGGAAACTACATGAAAACAGGAGTAATTGAGAGAAAATGACAGAAAATATATGAAACCTCGTTTCCACAGGTGAGTCCGATTCTCCAAGTCAATTGTTAGAGTAGAAAAGGCATCTAAGATCAAGGAAATACTTAATTACAGTCAAGAGTCCTTTCAACACTCTATCAAACATCCATTAATAACTTTAAGGAGCCTAGAACAGTAAGTGTGTGTCATAGAAAGAAGAATATCCTTGAAACAGAGAAATACGCACATAATTCGGCTTTTGAAAGCCTTAGAATTCACTGTAATATAGAATTAAACTCTATCGCATAGTTGAGAGACGATGTTCCCAAGCTTCTCAGGTTTATAGCAGTGTGTAGGAAGTTGTTTGTCCATGTGGCTAATGCTTATACTTGTACTTGAAGGCCCAATATAGGAAACTACATGAAAACATGAGTAATTGAGAGAAAATGACAGAAAATAGATGAGACCTCGTTTCCACAGGTGAGTCCGATTCTCCAAGTCAATTGTTCGTGTAGAAAAGGCATCTAAGATCAAGGAAATACTTAATTAGAGTCAAGAGCCCTTTCAACACTCTATCAAACATCCATTAATAACTTTAAGGAGCCTAGAACAGTAAGTGTGTGTCATAGAAAGAAGAATATCTTTGAAACAGAGAAATAAGCACATAATTCGGCTTTTGAAAGCCTTAGACTTCACTGTAATATAGAATTCAACGCTATCGCACAGTTGAGAGACAATGTTCCCAAGCTTTTCAGGTTTATAACAGTGTCTAGGAAGTTGTCCAGGTGGGTAATGCTTATAATTGAACTAGAAGGCTCAATATAGGAAACTACATGAAAACATGAGTAATTGAGAGAAACTGACAAAAAATAGATAAGAACTCGCATAGAACATATAGAAAACACTTCTCCAAGTGTTTGTTTGTGCAGAAAGGTAACATTGAGGAACTTCTTAATTAGAGTTGAAAGCATATTTAACAGTGTAAGAAACCTCATTTATTTACTTAAAGTAGCCTAGAACTTTGAATGTGTGTCATACAGAGCTGGAAATGGAGAAATAAGCACAATTAAGTAGCTTTGAAAAGCCTTAGACTTCAGGGTAATGTAGCATTAAACTCTATCACATAGTTGAGAGACAATGTTCCCAAGATTCTCAGGTACATAACAGTGTGAAGGAAGTTGTTTGTCCATGTGGATAATGCTTATACTTATACTAGAAGGCCCAATATAGGAAACTACATGAAAAGATGAGTAATTGAGAGAAAATGACAGAAAATAGTTGAGAATTCGTTTCCACAGGTGAAACCAATTCTCTAAGTCAATTGTTCGTGTAGAAAAGGCATCTAAGATCAAGGAAATCCTTAATGACAGTCAAGAGACTTTCAACAGTCTATCAAACATCCATTATTTACTTGAAGGAGCCTGGAACAGTAAGTGTGTGTCATACAAAGAAGAATATCCTTGAAACAGAGAAATAAGCACATAATTCGTGTTTTGAAACCCTTAGACTTCACTGTAATATAGAATTTAAGTCTATCGCATAGTTGAGAGCCAATGTTCCCAAGCTTCTCAGGTTCATAACAGTGTGTAGGAAGTTGTTTGTCCATGTGGCTAATGCTTATACTTGAACTAGAAGGCCCAATATAGGAAACTACATGAAAACATGAGTAATTGAGAGAAACTGAAAAAAATTGATGAGAACTCGCATAGAACATATAGAAAACACTTCTCCAAGTGTTTGTTTGTACAGAAAGGTATCTAATATCAAGGAACTTCTTAATTAGAGTTGAAAGCACATTTAACAGGGTAAGAAACCTCATTTATTGACTTAAAGAAGCCTAGAACTTTGAACGTGTGTCATACAGAGCTGGAAATAGAGGAATAAGAACAATTAAGTAGCTTTGGAAAGACGTAGACTTCACAGTAATGTAGCATTACATCTGTCACATAGTTGAGAGACAATGTTCCCAAGCTTCTCAGGTTCATCACAGTGTGTAGGAAGTTGTTTGTCCATGTGGCTAATGCTTATACTTGAACTAGAAGGCCAAATACAGGAAACTACATGAAAACATGAGTAATTCAGAGAAAATGACAGAAAATAGATGAGAACTCACATAGAACATATAGGAAACACTTCTCCAAGTATTTGTTTGTACTGAAAGATATCTAACATCAAGGAACTTCTTAATTACAGTTGAAAGCACATTTAACAGTGTAAGAAACCTCATTTATTTACTTAAAGTATCATAGATCTTTGAATGTGTGTCATACAGAGCTGGAAATGGAGAAATAAACACAATTAAGTGGCTTTGAAAAGCCTTAGACATCAGGGTAATGTATCATTAAACTCTATCACGTAGTTGAGAGACAATGTTCCCAAGCTTCTGAGGTTCATAACAGTCTGTAGAAAGTTGTATGTCCATGTGGCTAATGCTTATACTTGAATTACAAGGCCCAAAATTGGAAACTGCATGAAAACATGAGTAATGGAGAGAAAATGAGAGAAAATAGATGAGACCTCGTTTCAACAGGTGAATCCGATTTTCCAAGTCAATTGTTAGTGTAGAAAAGGCATGTAAGATCAAGGAAATCCTTAATTACACTCAAGAGCCCTTTCAACCGTCTATCAAACATCCATTATTTACTTGAAGGAGCCTGGAACAGTAAGTGTGTGTCATACAAAGAAGAATATCCTTGAAACAGAGAAATAAGCACAATTAAGTAGCTTTAGAAAGCCGTAGACTTCACTGTAATGTAGCATTAAACTCTGTCACATAGTTGAGAGACAATGTTCCCAAGCTTCTCAGGTTCATAACAGTGTGTAGGAAGTTGTTTGTCCATGTGGATAATGCTTATATTTGAACTAGAAGACCCAATAAGAAACTACATGAAAACATGCGCAATTGAGAGAAAATGACAGAAAATAGATGAGAACTCATTTCCACTGGTGAAACCGATTCGCCAAGTCAATTGTTAGCGTAGAAAAGGCATCTAAGATCAAGGAAATCCTTAATTACAGTCAATAGCCCTTTCAACAGTCTATCAAACATCCATTATAAACTAGAAGGAGCCTAGAACAGTAAGTGTGTGTCATACAAAGAAGACTATCCTTGAAACAGGGAAATAAGCACATAATACGGCTTTCAAAATCCTTAGACAACAGTGTAATATAGAATTAAACTCTATCACATAGTTGAGAGACAATGTTCCCAAGCTTCTCAGCTTCATAACAGTGTGTAGGAAGTTGTTAGTCCATGTGGATAATGCTTATACTTGTACTAGAAGGCCCAATATAGGAAACTACATGAAAACATGAGTAATTGAGAGAAAATGACAGAAAATAGATGAGAACTTGTTTCCTCAGGTGAAACCGATACTCCAAGTCAATTGTAAGTGTAGAAAAGGCATCTAAGAACAAGGAAATCCTTAATTACAATCAAGAGCCCTTTCAACAATTTATCAAACATCCATTATTAACTTGAAGGAGCCTAGAACAGTAAGTGTGTGTCATACAAAGAAGAATATCCTGGAAATAGAGAAATAAGCACATAATACGGCTTTCGAAATCCTTAGACTTAACTGTAATATAGAATTAAACTCTATCACGTAGTTGAGAGACAATGTTCCCAAGCTTCTCAGGTTCATAACAGTGTGTAGGAAGTTGTTTGTCCATGTGGCTAATGCTTATACTTGAACTAGAAGGCCCAATATACGAAACTACATGTAAATATGAGTAATTGAGAGAAACTGACAGAAAATAGATGAGAACTTGCATAGAACATATAGAAAACACTTCTCCAAGTGTTTGTTTGTACTGAAAGGTATCTGACATCGAGGAACTTCTTAATCAGAGTTGAAAGCACATTTAACAGTGTAAGAAACCTCATTTATTTACTTAAAGTAGCCTAGAACATAGAATGTGTGTCTTACAGGGCTGGAAATAGAGTAATAAGCACAATTAAGTAGCTTTGAAAAGCCTTAGACTTCAGGGTAATGTAGCATTAAACTCTATCACATAGTTGAGAGACAATGTTCCCAAGCTTCTCAGGTTCATAACAGAATGTAGGAAGTTGTTTGTCCATGTGGCTAATGCTTATACTATAATAGAACTAGAAGACCCAATATAGGAAACTACATGAATACATGAGTAATTGAGAGAAAATGACAGAAAATAGATGAGAACTAGCAAAAAACATATAGAAAACACTTCTCCAAGTGTTTGTTTGTACAGAAAGGTATCTAACATCAAGGAACTTCTTAATTAGAGTTGAAAGCACATTTAACAGTGTAAGAAACCTGATTTATTTACTTAAAGTAGCCTAGATCTTTGAATGTGTGTCATACAGAGCTGGAAATGGAGAAATAAGCACAATTAAGTAGCTTTGAAAAGCCTTAGACTTCACTGTAATATAGAATTAAACTCTATCACATAGTTGAGAGACAATGTTCCCAAGCTTCTCAGGTTCATAACAGTGTGTAGGAAGTTGTTTGTCCATGTGGCTAATTCTTATACTTGTACTTGAAGGCCCAATATAGGAAACTACATGAAAACATGAGTACTTGAGAGAAAATGACAGAAAATAGATGAGAACTAGCAAAAAACATATAGAAAACACTTCTCCAAGTGTTTGTTTGTACAGAAAGGTATCTAACATCAAGGAACTTCTTAATTAGAGTTGAAAGCACATTTAACAGTGTAAGAAACCTGATTTATTTACTTAAAGTAGCCTAGATCTTTGAATGTGTGTCATACAGAGCTGGAAATGGAGAAATAAGCACAATTAAGTAGCTTTGAAAAGCCTTAGACTTCACTGTAATATAGAATTAAACTCTATCACATAGTTGAGAGACAATGTTCCCAAGCTTCTCAGGTTCATAACAGTGTGTAGGAAGTTGTTTGTCCATGTGGCTAATTCTTATACTTGTACTTGATGGCCCAATATAGGAAACTACATGAAAACATGAGTACTTGAGAGAAAATGACAGAAAATAGATGAGACCTCGTTTCCACAGGTGAGTCCGATTCTCCAAGTCAATTGTTCGTGTAGAAAAGGCATCAAAGATCAAGGAAATACTTAATTAGAGTCAAGAGCCCTTTCAACACTCTATCAAACATCCATTAATAACTTTAAGGAGCCTAGAACAGTGTGTGTCATAGAAAGAAGAATATCTTTGAAACAGAGAAATAAGCACATAATTCGGCTTTTGAAAGCCTTAGACTTCACTGTAATATAGAATTCAACGCTATCGCACAGTTGAGAGACAATGTTCCCAAGCTTTTCAGGTTTATAACAGTGTCTAGGAAGTTGTCCAGGTGGGTAATGCTTATAATTGAACTTGAAGGCTCAATATAGGAAACTACATGAAAACATGAGTAATTGAGAGAAACTGACAAAAAATAGATAAGAACTCGCATAGAACATATAGAAAACACTTCTCCAAGTGTTTGTTTGTACAGAAAGGTAACATTGAGGAGCTTCTTAATTAGAGTTGAAAGCATATTTAACAGTGTAAGAAACCTCATTTATTTACTTAAAGTAGCCTAGAACTTTGAATGTGTGTCATACAGAGCTGGAAATGGAGAAATAAGCACAATTAAGTAGCTTTGAAAAGCCTTAGACTTCAGGGTAATGTAGCATTAAACTCTATCACGTAGTTGAGAGACAATGTTCCCAAGCTTCTGAGGTTCATAACAGTCTGTAGAAAGTTGTATGTCCATGTGGCTAATGCTTATACTTGAATTACAAGGCCCAAAATTGGAAACTGCATGAAAACATGAGTAATGGAGAGAAAATGAGAGAAAATAGATGAGACCTCGTTTCAACAGGTGAATCCGATTTTCCAAGTCAATTGTTAGTGTAGAAAAGGCATGTAAGATCAAGGAAATCCTTAATTACACTCAAGAGCCCTTTCAACCGTCTATCAAACATCCATTATTTACTTGAAGGAGCCTGGAACAGTAAGTGTGTGTCATACAAAGAAGAATATCCTTGAAACAGAGAAATAAGCACAATTAAGTAGCTTTAGAAAGCCGTAGACTTCACTGTAATGTAGCATTAAACTCTGTCACATAGTTGAGAGACAATGTTCCCAAGCTTCTCAGGTTCATAACAGTGTGTAGGAAGTTGTTTGTCCATGTGGATAATGCTTATATTTGAACTAGAAGACCCAATAAGAAACTACATGAAAACATGCGCAATTGAGAGAAAATGACAGAAAATAGATGAGAACTCATTTCCACTGGTGAAACCGATTCGCCAAGTCAATTGTTAGCGTAGAAAAGGCATCTAAGATCAAGGAAATCCTTAATTACAGTCAATAGCCCTTTCAACAGTCTATCAAACATCCATTATAAACTAGAAGGAGCCTAGAACAGTAAGTGTGTGTCATACAAAGAAGACTATCCTTGAAACAGGGAAATAAGCACATAATACGGCTTTCAAAATCCTTAGACAACAGTGTAATATAGAATTAAACTCTATCACATAGTTGAGAGACAATGTTCCCAAGCTTCTCAGCTTCATAACAGTGTGTAGGAAGTTGTTAGTCCATGTGGATAATGCTTATACTTGTACTAGAAGGCCCAATATAGGAAACTACATGAAAACATGAGTAATTGAGAGAAAATGACAGAAAATAGATGAGAACTTGTTTCCTCAGGTGAAACCGATACTCCAAGTCAATTGTAAGTGTAGAAAAGGCATCTAAGAACAAGGAAATCCTTAATTACAATCAAGAGCCCTTTCAACAATTTATCAAACATCCATTATTAACTTGAAGGAGCCTAGAACAGTAAGTGTGTGTCATACAAAGAAGAATATCCTGGAAATAGAGAAATAAGCACATAATACGGCTTTCGAAATCCTTAGACTTAACTGTAATATAGAATTAAACTCTATCACGTAGTTGAGAGACAATGTTCCCAAGCTTCTCAGGTTCATAACAGTGTGTAGGAAGTTGTTTGTCCATGTGGCTAATGCTTATACTTGAACTAGAAGGCCCAATATACGAAACTACATGTAAATATGAGTAATTGAGAGAAACTGACAGAAAATAGATGAGAACTTGCATAGAACATATAGAAAACACTTCTCCAAGTGTTTGTTTGTACTGAAAGGTATCTGACATCGAGGAACTTCTTAATCAGAGTTGAAAGCACATTTAACAGTGTAAGAAACCTCATTTATTTACTTAAAGTAGCCTAGAACATAGAATGTGTGTCTTACAGGGCTGGAAATAGAGTAATAAGCACAATTAAGTAGCTTTGAAAAGCCTTAGACTTCAGGGTAATGTAGCATTAAACTCTATCACATAGTTGAGAGACAATGTTCCCAAGCTTCTCAGGTTCATAACAGAATGTAGGAAGTTGTTTGTCCATGTGGCTAATGCTTATACTATAATAGAACTAGAAGACCCAATATAGGAAACTACATGAATACATGAGTAATTGAGAGAAAATGACAGAAAATAGATGAGAACTAGCAAAAAACATATAGAAAACACTTCTCCAAGTGTTTGTTTGTACAGAAAGGTATCTAACATCAAGGAACTTCTTAATTAGAGTTGAAAGCACATTTAACAGTGTAAGAAACCTGATTTATTTACTTAAAGTAGCCTAGATCTTTGAATGTGTGTCATACAGAGCTGGAAATGGAGAAATAAGCACAATTAAGTAGCTTTGAAAAGCCTTAGACTTCACTGTAATATAGAATTAAACTCTATCACATAGTTGAGAGACAATGTTCCCAAGCTTCTCAGGTTCATAACAGTGTGTAGGAAGTTGTTTGTCCATGTGGCTAATTCTTATACTTGTACTTGAAGGCCCAATATAGGAAACTACATGAAAACATGAGTACTTGAGAGAAAATGACAGAAAATAGATGAGAACTAGCAAAAAACATATAGAAAACACTTCTCCAAGTGTTTGTTTGTACAGAAAGGTATCTAACATCAAGGAACTTCTTAATTAGAGTTGAAAGCACATTTAACAGTGTAAGAAACCTGATTTATTTACTTAAAGTAGCCTAGATCTTTGAATGTGTGTCATACAGAGCTGGAAATGGAGAAATAAGCACAATTAAGTAGCTTTGAAAAGCCTTAGACTTCACTGTAATATAGAATTAAACTCTATCACATAGTTGAGAGACAATGTTCCCAAGCTTCTCAGGTTCATAACAGTGTGTAGGAAGTTGTTTGTCCATGTGGCTAATTCTTATACTTGTACTTGAAGGCCCAATATAGGAAACTACATGAAAACATGAGTACTTGAGAGAAAATGACAGAAAATAGATGAGACCTCGTTTCCACAGGTGAGTCCGATTCTCCAAGTCAATTGTTCGTGTAGAAAAGGCATCAAAGATCAAGGAAATACTTAATTAGAGTCAAGAGCCCTTTCAACACTCTATCAAACATCCATTAATAACTTTAAGGAGCCTAGAACAGTGTGTGTCATAGAAAGAAGAATATCTTTGAAACAGAGAAATAAGCACATAATTCGGCTTTTGAAAGCCTTAGACTTCACTGTAATATAGAATTCAACGCTATCGCACAGTTGAGAGACAATGTTCCCAAGCTTTTCAGGTTTATAACAGTGTCTAGGAAGTTGTCCAGGTGGGTAATGCTTATAATTGAACTTGAAGGCTCAATATAGGAAACTACATGAAAACATGAGTAATTGAGAGAAACTGACAAAAAATAGATAAGAACTCGCATAGAACATATAGAAAACACTTCTCCAAGTGTTTGTTTGTACAGAAAGGTAACATTGAGGAGCTTCTTAATTAGAGTTGAAAGCATATTTAACAGTGTAAGAAACCTCATTTATTTACTTAAAGTAGCCTAGAACTTTGAATGTGTGTCATACAGAGCTGGAAATGGAGAAATAAGCACAATTAAGTAGCTTTGAAAAGCCTTAGACTTCAGGGTAATGTAGCATTAAACTCTATCACATAGTTGAGAGACAATGTTCCCAAGATTCTCAGGTACATAACAGTGTGAAGGAAGTTGTTTGTCCATGTGGATAATGCTTATACTTATACTAGAAGGCCCAATATAGGAAACTACATGAAAAGATGAGTAATTGAGAGAAAATGACAGAAAATAGTTGAGAATTCGTTTCCACAGGTGAAACCAATTCTCTAAGTCAATTGTTCGTGTAGAAAAGGCATCTAAGATCAAGGAAATCCTTAATGACAGTCAAGAGACTTTCAACAGTCTATCAAACATCCATTATTTACTTGAAGGAGCCTAGAACAGTAAGTGTGTGTCATACAAAGAAGAATATCCTTGAAACAGAGAAATAAGCACATAATTCGTGTTTTGAAACCCTTAGACTTCACTGTAATATAGAATTTAAGTCTATCGCATAGTTGAGAGCCAATGTTCCCAAGCTTCTCAGGTTCATAACAGTGTGTAGGAAGTTGTTTGTCCATGTGGCTAATGCTTATACTTGAACTAGAAGGCCCAATATAGGAAACTACATGAAAACATGAGTAATTGAGAGAAACTGAAAAAAATTTATGAGAACTCGCATAGAACATATAGAAAACACTTCTCCAAGTGTTTGTTTGTACAGAAAGGTATCTAATATCAAGGAACTTCTTAATTAGAGTTGAAAACACATTTAACAGGGTAAGAAACCTCACTTATTGACTTAAAGAAGCCTAGAACTTTGAACGTGTGTCATACAGAGCTGGAAATAGAGGAATAAGAACAACTAAGTAGCTTTGGAAAGACGTAGACTTCACAGTAATGTAGCATTAAACTCTATCTCATAGTTGAGAGACAATGTTCCCAAGCTTCTCAGCTTCATAACATTGTGTAGGAAGCTGTTTGTCCATGTGGCTAATGCTTATACTTGAACTAGAAGGCCCAATATAGGAAACTACTTGAAAACATGAGTAATTGAGAGAAAATGAAAGAAAATAGATGAGAACTCGTTTCCACAGGTGAAACGGATTGTCCAGGTCAATTGTTAGTGTAGAAAAGGCATCTAAGATCAAGGAAATCCTTAATTACAGTCAAGAGCCCTTTCAACAGTCTATCAAACATCCATTATTAACTTGAAGGAGCCTAGAACAGTAAATGTGTGTCATACAAAGAAGAATATCCTTGAAACAGAGAAATAAGCACATAATACGGCTTTCGAAATCCTTAGACTTCACTGTAATATAGAATTAAACTCTATCACGTAGTTGAGAGACAATGTTCCCAAGCTTCTCAGGTTCATAACAGTGTGTAGGAAGTTGTTTGTCCATGTGGCTAATGCTTATACTTGAACTAGAAGGCCCAATATACGAAACTACATGTAAATATGAGTAATTGAGAGAAACTGACAGAAAATAGATGAGAACTTGCATAGAACATGTAGAAAACACTTCTCCAAGTGTTTGTTTGTACTGAAAGGTATCTGACATTGAGGAACTTCTTAATCAGAGTTGAAAGCACATTTAACAGTGTAAGAAACCTCATTTATTTACTTAAAGTAGCCTAGAACATAGAATGTGTGTCTTACAGGGCTGGAAATAGAGAAATAAGCACAATTAAGTAGCTTTGAAAAGCCTTAGACTTCAGGGTAATGTAGCATTAAACTCTATCACATAGTTGAGAGACAATGTTCCCAAGCTTCTCAGGTTTATAACAGTATGTAGGAAGTTGTTTGTCCATGTGGCTAATGCTTATACTATAATAGAACTAGAAGACCCAATATAGGAAACTACATGAATACATGAGTAATTGAGAGAAAATGACAGAAAATAGATGAGAACTAGCAAAAAACATATAGAAAACACTTCTCCAAGTGTTTGTTTGTACAGAAAGGTATCTAACATCAAGGAACTTCTTAATTAGAGTTGAAAGCACATTTAACAGTGTAAGAAACCTGATTTATTTACTTAAAGTAGCCTAGATCTTTGAATGTGTGTCATACAGAGCTGGAAATCGAGAAATAAGCACAATTAAGTAGCTTTGAAAAGCCTTAGACTTCACTGTAATATAGAATTAAACTCTATCACATAGTTGAGAGACAATGTTCCCAAGCTTCTCAGGTTCATAACAGTGTGTAGGAAGTTGTTTGTCCATGTGGCTAATGCTTATACTTGTACTTGAAGGCCCAATATAGGAAACTACATGAAAACATGAGTAATTGAGAGAAAATGACAGAAAATAGATGAGACCTCGTTTCCACAGGTGAGTCCGATTCTCCAAGTCAATTGTTCGTGTAGAAAAGGCATCTAAGATCAAGGAAATACTTAATTAGAGTCAAGAGCCCTTTCAACACTCTATCAAACATCCATTAATAACTTTAAGGAGCCTAGAACAGTAAGTGTGTGTCATAGAAAGAAGAATATCTTTGAAACAGAGAAATAAGCACATAATTCGGCTTTTGAAAGCCTTAGACTTCACTGTAATATAGAATTCAACGCTATCGCACAGTTGAGAGACAATGTTCCCAAGCTTTTCAGGTTTATAACAGTGTCTAGGAAGTTGTCCAGGTGGGTAATGCTTATAATTGAACTAGAAGGCTCAATATAGGAAACTACATGAAAACATGAGTAATTGAGAGAAACTGACAAAAAATAGATAAGAACTCGCATAGAACATATAGAAAACACTTCTCCAAGTGTTTGTTTGTGCAGAAAGGTAACATTGAGGAACTTCTTAATTAGAGTTGAAAGCATATTTAACAGTGTAAGAAACCTCATTTATTTACTTAAAGTAGCCTAGAACTTTGAATGTGTGTCATACAGAGCTGGAAATGGAGAAATAAGCACAATTAAGTAGCTTTGAAAAGCCTTAGACTTCAGGGTAATGTAGCATTAAACTCTATCACATAGTTGAGAGACAATGTTCCCAAGATTCTCAGGTACATAACAGTGTGAAGGAAGTTGTTTGTCCATGTGGATAATGCTTATACTTATACTAGAAGGCCCAATATAGGAAACTACATGAAAAGATGAGTAATTGAGAGAAAATGACAGAAAATAGTTGAGAATTCGTTTCCACAGGTGAAACCAATTCTCTAAGTCAATTGTTCGTGTAGAAAAGGCATCTAAGATCAAGGAAATCCTTAATGACAGTCAAGAGACTTTCAACAGTCTATCAAACATCCATTATAAACTTGAAGGAGCCTAGAACAGTAAGTGTGTGTCATACAAAGAAGACTATCCTTGAAACAGGGAAATAAGCACATAATACGGCTTTCAAAATCCTTAGACTTCAGTGTAATATAGAATTAAACTCTATCACATAGTTGAGAGACAATGTTCCCAAGCTTCTCAGGTTCATAACAGTGTGTAGGAAGTTGTTAGTCCATGTGGATAATGCTTATACTTGTACTAGAAGGCCCAATATAGGAAACTACATGAAAACATGAGTAATTGAGAGAAAATGACAGAAAATAGATGAGAACTCGTTTCCTCAGGTGAAACCGATACTCCAAGTCAATTGTAAGTGTAGAAAAGGCATCTAAGAACAAGGAAATCCTTAATTACAATCAAGAGCCCTTTCAACAGTTTATCAAACATCCATTATTAACTTGAAGGAGCCTAAAACAGTAAGTGTGTGTCATACAAAGAAGAATATCCTTGAAACAGAGAAATAAGCACATAATTCGGCTTTTGAAAGCCTTAGACTTCACTGTAACATAGAATTAAACTCTATCACATCATTGAGAGACAATGTTTCCAAGCTTCTCATGTTTATAACAGTGTGTAGGAAGTTGTCCCGGTGGCTAATGCTTATAAAACTAGAAGGCCCAATATAGGAAACTATATGAAAACCTGAGTAATTGAGAGAAACTGACAGAAAATAGATGAGAACTCACATAGAACATACAGAAAACACTTCTCCAAGTGTTTATTTGTACTGAAAGATATCTAACATCGAGGAACTTCTTAATTTGAGTTGAAAGCATATTTAACAGGTAAAGAAACCTCATTTATTTACTTAAAGTAGCCTAGAAATTTGAATATGTGTCATACAGAGCTGGAAATAGAGAAATAAGCACAATTAAGGAGCTTTGAAAAGCCTTAGACTTCAGGGTAATGTAGCATTAAACTCTATCACAGAGTTGAGAGACAATGTTCCCAAGCTTCTGAGGTTCATAACATTGGGTAGAAACTTGTTTGTCCATGTGGCTAATGCTTATACTTGAACTAGAAGGCCCAATATAGGAAAGTACATAAAAACATGAGTAATTGAGAGAAAATGACAGAAAATAGATGAGAGCTGGTTTCCACAGGTGAAACCGATTCTCCAAGTCAATTGTTAGTGTAGAAAAGCCATCTAAGATCCAGGAAATCCTTAATTACAGTCAAGAGCCCTTTCAACAGTCTATCAAACATCCATTATTAACTTGAAGGGGCCTATAACAGTAAGTGTGTGTCATACAAAGAAGAATATCCTTGCAACAGAGAAATGAGCACATAATTCGGCTTTTGAAATCCTTAGACTTCACTGTAATATAGAATTAAACTCTATGGCATAGTTGAGAGACAATGTTCCCAAGCTTCTCAGGTTTATAGCAGTGTGTAGGAAGTTGTTTGTCCATGTGGCTAATGTTTATACTTGAACTAGAAGGCCCAATATAGGAAACTACATGAAAACATGAGTAATTGACAGAAACTGACAGAAAATAGATGAGAACTCGCATAGAACATATAGAAAACACTTCTCCAAGTGTTTGTTTGTACTGAAAGATACCTAACATCGAGGAACTTCTTAATTAGAGTTGAAAGCACATTTAACAGTGTAATAAACCTCATTTATTTACTTAAAGTATCCTAGAAATTTGAATGTGTGACATACAGAGCTGGAAATAGAGAAATAAGGACAGTTAAGTTGCTTTGAAAAGCCTTAGACTTCAGGGTAATGTAGCATTAAACTCTATCACAGAGTTGAGAGACAATGTTCCCAAGCTTCTCAGGTTCATAACAGTGTGTAGGAAGTTGTTTGTCCATGTGGCTAATGCTTTTTTTTATTATTAAATTATTATCTGTGTACATATTTTAACATTGCCCCCCCATACATACCCTCCCTCCCCAGAGTTTTGTGTCCATTGGTTGTACTAACATGCATGTATACAAGTCCTTCTTATCTCCCCCAGATCTCCCTACTCTCCCTGCTGTAATTTTACAGTCTACTTGTTGCTTTACTGTCTCTATATCTATCTTTTGGTTTGTCAGTTTATAATGTTTTTTAATATCCATAAATGAGTGAGGCCATGTGGTATTTCTCTTTCATTGACAGGCTTATTTCACTCAGCATGATGTTCTCTAGTTCTATCCAGGTTGCTGCAAATGATGAGAATTCCTTCTTTTTTATGGCAGCATAGTATTCCATTGTGTAGATATACCAAAGTATTTTGATCCAATCATCTGCTGACGGGCACCTAGGCTGTTTCCAGATTCTAGCTATTGTAGATTGTGCTGCCATGAACATAGGGGTGCATATATCCTTTCTGATTGGTGTTTCTAGTTTCTTGGGATATATTCCTAGGAGTGGGATTACTGGGTCAAATGGGAGTTCCATTTTCAGTTTTTTGAGGAAACTCCACACTGTTCTCCACAGTGGTTGCACCAGTCTGCATTCCCACCAGCAGTGCACGAGGGTTCCTTTTTCTCCGCAACCTCGCCAACACTTGTCGTTTGTTGATTTTGTTGATGTTGGCCATTCTGACAGGTGTGAGATGGTACCGCATTGTTGTTTTGATTTGCATCTCGGATAATTAGTGACTTTGAGCATGTTTTCATGTGCCTTTTGGCCTTCCTTCTGTCTTCTTTTGAAAATATTTTATTTAGGTCCATTGCCCATTTTTTAATTGGATCATTAATCTTCCTTTTATTTAGTTTTATAAGCGGTTTGTAGATGTTGGAGATTAAACCTTTATCAGTGGTAACATTTGCAAATATGTTCTCCCACACAGTGGGCCTTCTTGTTGTTTTGTTGATGGTTTCTTTTGCTGTAAAAAAGCTTTTTATTTTGATGTAGTCCCATTTGTTTATTTTCTCTTTAGCTTCCATTGCCCTAGGGGCAGTATCAGTGAAGAAGTTCTTTAGGCATATGTCTGAGATTTTGTTGCCTGTGGATGCTTCTAGTATTTTTATGGTTTCCCCTCTGATTTTTAAGTCCTGTATCCATTTTGAGTTTATTTTTGTGTATGGTGTAAGTTGGTGATCTAGTTTCATTCTTTTGCATGTATCAGTCCAATTTTCCCAACACCATTTATTGAAGAGACTGTCTTGACTCCATTGTATATTTGTGCCTCCTTTGTCAAATATTAATTGAGCATAGTGATTTGGGTTGATATCTGGGTTCTCGATTCGATTCCATTGATCTATATGTCTGTTTTTGTGCCAGTACCAGACTGTTTTGAGAACAGTGGCTTTGTAATACAGTTTGAAGTCTGGTATTGAGATCCCTCCTACTTTACTCTTCTTTCTCAGGATTGCTGTGGCTATTCAGGGTCTTTTATTGTTCCAAATAAACTTTTGGAGAGTTCTTTCTAGGTCAGTGAAATATGCCGTTGGTATTTTAATGGGGAGTGCATTGAACTTATAGATTGCTTTAGGAAGTATGGACATTTTGATGATGTTGATTCTACCAATCCATGAACATGGTATGTTCTTCCATCTGTTTACATCTTCCTCTATCTCTTTTTTCAGTGTCGTGTAGTTTTCCGCGTATAGGTCCTTTACTTCCTTAGTTAAGTTTATTCCTAGGTATCTTAATTTTTTTGGTGCAATGGTAAATGGAATTGCTTTTTTAGTCTCTGTTTCTATAAACTCGCTGTTGGTGTATAGAAATGCCATAGATTTCTTGGCGTTAATTTTGTATCCTGCTACATTGCCAAATTCATTTATTAAGCCAATTAGTTTTTTAATGGAATCTTTTGGGGTTTTTTATATACAATATCATGTCTTCTGCAAATAAGGATAACTTTACTTCTTCTTTTCCAATTTGGATGCCTTTTATTTCCTCTTCTTGTCTAATTGTAATGGCTAGTACTTCCAGTACTATGTCAAAGAGGAGTGGCGATAGTGGGCATCCCTGTCTTGTTCCTGATCTTAGAGGGAATGGTTTTCGTTTTTGCCCATTGAGTATGATGTTGGCTGTGGGTTTATCATATATAGCTTTTATTATGTTGAGGTATGATCCTTGTACTCCCACCTTGTTGAGAGTTTTTATCAGGAAAGGCTGTTGGATTTTATCAAATGCTTTTTCTGCATCAATTGATATGACTATATGATTTTTATCTTTCAACTTGTTTATGTGCTGTATCACATTTATTGATTTGCCGATATTGTACCAACCTTGCATTCCTGGAATAAATCCTACTTGGTCATGGTGTATGATCTTTGTGATGCTCTGCTGGAGCCGATTTGCTAGAATTTTGTTAAGGATTTTGGCATCTATGTTCATGAGGGATATTGGCCTGTAATTCTCTTTCATTGAGTTGTCTTTATCTGGTTTAGGTATTAGGGTGATGCTGGCTTCATAGAAGGAGTTTGGAAGTGTTCCTTCCTCTTGAATTTTTTGGAATAGTCTGAGGAGGATAGGTTTTAGTTCTTCCTTGAATGTTTGGTAAAACTCTCCTGTGAAGCCATCTGGCCCTGGGCTTTTGTTTGCTGGAAGCTTTTTGATGACTGTTTCAATTTCTTCCCAAATCACTGCTCTATTGAGATTTTTAGATTCTTCCTGATTGAGTTTTGGAAGGATGTATTTTTCTAGGAATATGTCCATTTCCTCCAGGTTGTTCAGTTTGTTGGAATAGAGTTGTTCGTAGTATTTTGTAACAATCCTTTGTATTTCAGCAGGGTCTGTTGTTATTTCACCTCTTTCGTTTCTGATTTTGTTTATTTGAGTCCTCTCTCTTTGTTTCTTGGTTAGTCTGGCTAGAGGTCCATCTATCTTGTTTATTCTTTCAAAGAACCAGCTCTTGGTTTTGTTGATCTTATGTATTGTTTCTTTGGTCTCTATGTCGTTTATCTCCGCTCTGATTTTTGTTATTTCCTTCCTTCTGCTTACACTGGGCTTTTCTTGTTGCTCTTTTTCTAACTCTTTGAGTTGTAGAGTTAGATCATTTGTTACCCTTTTTTCCAGTTTTTTGCAATAGGCTTGTAGGGATATGAACTTCCCTCTTAAAACTGCCTTTGCTGTGTCCCATAGATTTTGGATAGTTGTGTTTTCAATGTCATTTGTTTCCAGGATGTTTTTAATTTCTTCCTTGATTTCTTTGGTAACCCAGTCCTTGTTTAATAGCATGCTTTTAGTCTCCATGTGTTTGATTTCTTTGGATTTTTTTCATTGTAGTTAATTTCCAGTTTTATGGCACTATGATCTGAGAAGATGCTTGATATGATTTCTATCTTTTTGAATTTGAAGAGACTTTGCCTATGTCCCAAAATGTGGTCTATCTTTGAGAATGTCCCATGTGTGCTTGAGAAGAATGTATATTCTGTGGCTTTGGGGTGGAATGTTCTGAAAATGTCGATTAATTCCATCTGGTCTAGCGAGTCATTTAGGATTGATATTTCTTTGCTGATTTTTTGTTTAGATGATTTGTCAAAGGCTGACAGTGGGGTATTAAAATCTCCTACTATGATTGTATTGCTATTAATCTCTCCCTTAATGTCCTCCAGCAGTTTTTTTATATATTGGGGTGCTCCCGTATTGGGTGCATATATATTTACCAAGGTTATTTCTTCTTGTTGGATTGCTCCCTTTAGTATTATGAAGTGGCCTTCATTATCTCTTGTTATGTCCTTCATTCTGAGATCTAATTTGTCAGATATAAGTATTGCTACCCCAGCTTTTTTTTCATTTCCATTCGCCTGGAAAACCTTTTTCCATCCCTTCACCCTCAGTCTGTGTGCATCTTTTTTTCTGAGGTGGGTTTCTTGTAGACAACAGATATATGGGTCTTGTTTTCTTATCCAATCCGTTACCCTATGTCTTTTGATTGGAGCATTTAGTCCATTTACATTTAAAGTTATTATTGATAGATACTGATTTGACGCCATTTTTATTCTATACCCCTGTGTTCCTTCTTTGCTTTCAATTTCTTTAATTTTACAGTAGACCCTTTAGCATTTCTTGCATTGATGGTTTGGTGGAGATAAATTCCCTTAGTCTGTTTTTGTCTGTGAAGCTCCTGATTTCACCTTCACTTTTGATTGATAGCCTTGCTGGGTACAGTATTCTTGGATTCAGACCCTTCCTTTGCATGACGTTGTATATTTCATCCCATTCCCTTCTGGCCTGATAAGTTTCTGTGGAGAAATCAGTTGCTAGTCTGATGGGGGTTCCTTTATATGTAACTTTCTGTCTCTCTCTGGCTGCTTTTAAAATTCTTTTTTTGTCGTTGGTATTTGCCAGCTTACTTATAATGTGCCTAGGGGTGGGTTTTCTGGGGTTCATTTTGCTTGGGACTCTGGGAGCATCTTGGATTTGTGTGGGTTTTTTTCTTCTCTATTTCAGGAAAGTTTTCTGTCATTATTTCTTGAAATACGTTTTCCATGTCTTCCTCAATTCCCTTTCCTTCTGGAACCCCTATTATTCTAATATTGTTTTGTTTTGTATTGTCCCAAAGTTCCATTAGACTTTCCTCCTGTTTTTTAATTTTTTTTCCAGAAGCTGTTCTAATTGGGTATTTTTTTCCATCTTGTCTTCTAGCTCACTGATGCGGTCCTCTGCTTCTTCTAATCTACTCTTGATGCTTTCTATTGAGTTCTTTACAGTAGCAATGTCATTTTTCATTTCTTCTTGGTTCTTCTTCATTTCCTCTTGGGTCTTACTCATACTGTCAAATTTGTCTTCCATTCTTTTTAGCCATCTTATGATCATTACTCTGAATTCTTGCTCTGGTAGGTTGCTTGGGTCTATCTCGTTTACTTCCTTTTCTGGTGAAGCCTGCTTTTCTTTCATTTTCGGACTGTTTTTTGGTCTTCCCATGAGGATGTCTGGTTGTGTAGTTCTCTCTCTCTCCTGCTTTGATTTAAAGGCACAAAATACAACACAACCAGGTACAACACACAGGCACTGAATAGAAATGTGTTTGCAATATTAATAACCACCAATAATGGTGACTAGAACCCAGCTAACAAAAACATACAATCAAACAAAAAGCATAGGCAAATCAATCTTATATAAAAAAAAGCATACAACTTCAGTATAGTTAACATTCAACATACAACTTCAAAGAGTTAGAGAGAAAGACTGTTTTTTTGTTTTGTTTTGTTGTTAGGATAACTGCGAGGGAGGTGTGAATGGGCTTGGATCAGGTAGTTGGAAATTAGATATATACAAGTAGGGTGAAATTTTAGGAGGGGGTAGACAGAAGGAATGGGGAAAATCTAGAGCAGGAAAGGGTTAAGATAAACGGGGTACCAACGGAAAAGATCGGAAAGAGGGTGAAGGCATAAAGGTAGGGTTGAGTTAGAATAAAGGGTTGGAGAAGGAAAGATAGATAAAGACTGTAGAACAGTAATCCTGAAATAAAAAAAAAATCTATATAATCAAATGAAATAAAAATAATAAAAAGAAACAAAAGAAAATACGATGAAAAAGGTAAATTAATAGTAGTAATAATGTTGATTACATATACAATGTAATAATTATAAAGATAAAATCAAGTGAGGAAAAAGAAAAGAAATAGTTTCTTGAGTAAACGTTGCAAATAATGAAAACAAAAATAAAAAACAAAAATTTAAAAATTAAAAAAAATAATAATAAAATTTAAAAAATTTAAGTAAAATTTGCAGTAATGAAGGTCATTCGCTTCCTCTATTGTTATGATCCAGTCCTGATTTTTAGGCAGGTTTTGCTTTGTTTTTATTACAATAGAGTCAATTTGTGAATTAGCCTCTGGGGCAGTGTTTCTGGGTTGAGTTTCCAGACTCTAGCCTCTCCAGCATTTTTTTTTTCTCTCCACCCTCTCTGCAGAAGGAACTATGGAGGGGGGAGGGGGCCGGCCAGAGCAACTGCAATCTCCCGCAACTCTCCGATATCCCTCCGAGCCAGATCCAAATATCTTGCTCTTTAGATATCTCCCCTGTTAGGAGCCCCGTCCACTTTCACGGGTGACACCCACCCAACAGCGGGGACTTCTACTTGTAATCACTGCCTTTGTCCTCCAGCTTCCGCGAGCACTGGCACCCAGGCTTTTTATCTTCCCCGCGAGCACTCTCCACCCTCTCCCTGCGAAATCGGACCTTTTCGCCAAGCAGTGGGGCACTCCAGTGCAGTCAGAGGTTTGCACCGCCTGGGATCCGCGTTCTGAGGGGCACAGCTGCTTGGTGGTCACTGCGACTGTGGATATTCAGGCCTCTGACAAGATCCTATCTTCCTCTCAAGATGGTGAGGTTTCCCTGTCCAAGCCGGTAGGTAGCTCCGGGCAGGGAAGTAGCCCGTGTGGGTGCTTCCCTGTGAGGAGTACCTCTGTCAGCAGACCCCAGCAGTTTCTTCTGGTGTTCCCTGTCTCCCAGCTTGCTAATAAACACTCACAGCACAAGACCATCACTTGCTCTCTCTTTCTGCTTCGGGAGAGGGCTCAGAATCCGCCCATCTATTCTTCCGCCATCTTACCTCCCCATGTGGCTAATGCTTATACTTGAACTAGAAGGCCCAATATAGGAAACTACATGAAAACATGAGTAATTGAGAGAAAATGACAGAAAATAGATGGGAACTCGCATAAAACATATACAAAACACTTCTCCAATTGTTTGTTTATACAGAAAAGTATCTAACATCAAGGAACTTCTTAATTAGAGTTGAAAGCACATTTAACAGTGTAAGAAACCTCATTTATTTACTTAAAGCAGCCTAGAATTTTACTGTGTGTCATACAGATCTGGAAATAGAGAAATAAGCACAATTAAGAAGCTTTGGAAAGCCTTAGACTTCAGGGTAATGTAGCATTAAACTCTATCACATAGTTGAGAGACAATGTTCCCAAGCTTCTCAGGTTCATAACAGTGTGTAGGGAGTTGTTTGTCCATATGGCTAATGCTTATTCTTGAACTAGAAGGCCCAATATGGGAAACTACATGAAAACATGAGTAATTGAGAGAAAATGACAAAATAGATGAGTACTCGTTTCCACAGGTGAAACCGATTCTCCAAGTCAATTGTTAGTGTAGAAAAGGCATCCAAGATCCAGGAAATCCTTAATTACAGTCAAGAGTCCTTTCCACAGTCTGTGAAACATCTATTATTAACTTAATGGAGCATAAAACAGTAAGTGTGTGCCATACAAGGAAGAATATCCTTGAAACAGAGAAATAAGCATATAATTCGTCTTTTGAAAGCCTTAGACTTCACTGTAATATAGAATTAAACTCTATCGCATAGTTGAGAGACAAAGTTCCCAAGCTTCTCAGGTTCATAACAGTGTGTAGGAAGTTGTTTGTCCATGTGGCTAATGCTTATACTTGAACTAGAAGGCCCAATATCGGAAACTACATGAAAACATGAGTAATTGAGAGAAAATGAAAAAAAATAGATGAGAACTCGCATAGAACATATAGAAAACACTTCTCCAAGTGTTTGTTTGTACAGAAAGGTATCTAACATCAAGGAACTTCTTAATTAGAGTTGAAAGCACATTTAACAGTGTAGGAAACCTCATTTATTTACTTTAAGTAGCCTAGAACTTTGAATGTGAGTCATAAAGAGCTGGAAATAGAGAAATAATCACAATTAAGAAGCTTTGGAAAGCCTTAGACTTCATGGTAATGTAGCATTAAACTCTATCACATAGTTGAGAGACAATGTTCCCAAGCTTCTCAGGTTCATAACAGTGTGTAGGAAGTTGTTTGTCTATGTGTCTAATGCTTATACTTGAACTAGAAGGCCCAATATAGGAAACTACATGAAAACATGAGTAATTGAGAGAAAATGACAGAAAATAGATGGGAACTCGCATAAAACATATACAAAACACTTCTCCAATTGTTTGTTTGTACAGAAAAGTATCTAACATCAAGGAACTTCTTAATTAGAGTTGAAAGCACATTTAACAGTGTAAGAAACCTCATTTATTTACTTAAAGCAGCCTAGAATTTTACTGTGTGTCATACAGATCTGGAAGTAGAGAAATAAGCACAATTAAGAAGCTTTGGAAAGCCTTAGACTTCAGGGTAATGTAGCATTAAACTCTATCACATAGTTGAGAGACAATGTTCCCAGGCTTCTCAGGTTCATAACAGTGTGTAGGGAGTTGTTTGTCCATGTGGCTAATGCTAATACTTGAACTAGAAGGCCCAATATAGGAAACTACATGAAAACATGAGTAATTGAGAGAAAATGACAGAAAATAGATGAGTACTCGTTTCCACAGGTGAAACCGATTCTCCAAGTCAATTGTTACTGTAGAAAAGGCATCCAGGATCCAGGAAATCCTTAATTACAGTCAAGAGTCCTTTCCACAGTCTGTGAAACATCTATTATTAACTTAATGGAGCATAAAACAGTAAGTGTGTGTCATACAAGGAAGAATATCCTTGAAACAGAGAAATAAGCATATAATTCGTCTTTTGAAAGCCTTAGACTTCACTGTAATAAAGAATTAAACTCTATCGCACAGTTGAGAGACAATGTTCCCAAGCTTCTCAGGTTCATAACAGTGTGTAGGAAGTTGTTTGTCCATGGGGCTAATGCTTATACTTGAACTGGAAGGCCCAATATAGGAAAATACATGAAAACAAGAGTAATTGAGAGAAAATGACAGAAAACAGATGAGAACTCGCACAGAACATATAGAAAACACTTCTCCAAGTGTTTGTTTGTACAGAAAGGTATCTAACATCAAGGAACTTCGTAATGAGAGTTGAAAGCACATTTAACAGTGTAAGAAACCTCATTTATTTACTTAAAGTAGCCTAGAATTTTAATGTGTGTCATACAGATTTGGATATAGAGAAATAAGCACAATTAACAAGCTTTGGAAAGCCTTAGACTACATGGTAATGTAGCATTAACCTTTATCACATTGTTGGGAGACAATGTTCCCAGGATTCTCAGGTTCATAAGAGTGTGTAGGAAGTTGTTTGTCCATGTGGCTAATGCTTATTCTTGAACTACTACACTCTATAACACAGTTGAGAAACGATGTTCCCGAGCAGCCTCTGTTCATAACAGTGTTTAGGAAGTTGTTTGTATATTTTGGCAAAGCTTATACATGTACAGGAAGGCAGAATATATGAAACTACATGAAAACATGAATAATTCAGATAAAATGACTGTAAAAAGATGAGAACTCGTTTAGAACAGCTGAAAGAGATTCTCCAAGTAAGTTCTTAGTGTAGAAAAGGTAGCTAGGATCCGGGAAATCCTTAATTCGAGTTAAGAACACATGAAACACTGTATGTATCCTATATTGTTTACTTAACTGAGAATAGGGTGGTAAATGTGTGTCATACATGGCAGAATACCATTGACAAAGAGAAAGAAAGACGTTCGGCAGATTTGGAAAGCCTTACAATTCACTGAAATATAGTACTACACTCTATAATAGGGGTGTCAAACTCAATTAGAGAAGGGGCCAAACTCTAAAATCCAGCCTAAATCGTGGGCTGAATAGTTTACTGAACAGTCATAAACTGACAATGTCATAAACTGACAGCGGAGTGCAGTGATCACAGCATAGTGCGGGCCACATTGCAAGGCTTGGCGGACTGGATTTGGCCCGAGGGCCTTGTGTTTGACACATGTGCTCTATAACATAGTTGAGAGACAATGTTCCCGAGATGCCACTGTTCATAACAGTGTGTAGGAAGTTGTTTGATAAAGTGGGCAAAGCTTATACTTCGACAAGAAGGCAGAATATAGGAAACTACATGAAAACATGAATAATTCAGAGAAAATGACTGTAAACAGATGAGAACTCGTTTAGAAAAGCTGAAAGAGATGCTCCAAGTGAGTTCTTACTGTAGAAAAGGTAGCTAAGATCCGGGAAATCCTTAATTCGAATTAAGATCACAGGAAACACTGTATGAATCCCATATTCTTTACTTAAAGGAGACTACAGTGGTAAATGTGTGTTATACAAGGCAGAATACCATTGAAATAGAGAAAGAAACACGTTCGGCAGCTTTGGAAAGCCTTACACTTCACTGAAATGTAGTACTACACTCTATAACACAGTTGAGAGACAATGTTCCCGAGCAGCCTCAGTTCATAACAGTGTGTAGGAAGTTGTTTGATAAAGTGGGCAAAGATTATACTTGTACCAGAAGGCAGAATATAGGAAACTACATGAAAACATGGATAATTCAGAGAAAATGACTGTAAACAGATGAGAACTCGTTTAGAACAGCTCAAAGAGATTCATCAAGTCAGTTCTCAGTGTAGAAAAGGTAGCTAAGATCCGGGAAATCCTTAATTCGAGTTAAGATCACATGAAACACTGTATGAATTCTGTATTGTTTACTTAAAAGTGACTAGAGTGGTAAATGTGTGTTATACAAGGCAGAATACCATTGAAATAGAGAAAGAAACACATTCAGCAGCTTTGGAAAGCCTTACACTTCACTGAAATGTAGGAATACACTCTGTAACACAGTTGAGAGACAATTTTCCCGAGCTGCCTCAGTTCATACCAGTGTGTAGGAAGTTGTTTGATAAAGTGGGCAGAGCTTATACTTGGACCAGGAGGATGAATATAGGAAACTACATGAAAACATGGATAATTCAGAGAAAATGACTGTAAACAGATGAGAACTCGTTTAGAATAGCTCAAAGAGATTCTCCAAGTCAGTTCTTAGTGTAGAAAAGGTAGCTAAGATCCGGGAAATCCTTAATTCGAGTTAAGATCACATGAAACACCGTATGAATTCTGTATTGTTTACTTAAAAGAGACTAGAGTGGTAAATGTGTGTTATACAAGGCAGAATACCATTGAAATAGAGAAAGAAACACATTCGGCGCTTTGGAAAGCCTAACACTTCACTGAAATGTAGTACTACACTCTGTAACACAGTTGAGAAACAATGTTCCCGAGCTTCCTCTGTTCATAACAGTGTGTAGGAACTTGTTTGATGAAGTGGGCAAAGCTTATACTTGGACCAGAAGGAAGAATATAGGAAACTACATGAAAACATGGATAATTCAGAGAAAATGACTGTAAACTGATGAGAACTGGTTTAGAACAGCTCAAAGAGATTCTACAAGTCAGTTCTTAGTGTAGAAAAGGTACCTAGGATCCGGGAAATCCTTAATTCGAGTTAAGATCACATGAAACAGTGTATGAATCCTGTATTGTTTACTTAAAAGAGACTAGAGTGCTAAATGTGTGTTATACAAGGCAGAATACCATTGAAATAGAGAAAGAAACACATTCGGCAGCTTTGGAAAGCCTTACACTTCACTGAAATGTAGGAATACATTCTGTAACACAGTTGAGAGACAATGTTCCCGAGCTGCCTCTGTTCATAACAGTGTGTAGGAAGTTGTTTGATAAAGTGGGCAAAGCTTATACTTGGACAAGAAGGAAGAATATAGGAAACTACATGAAAACATGGATAATTCAGAGAAAATGACTGTAAACAGATGAGAACTCTTTTAGAACAGCTCAAAGAGATTCTCCAAGTCAGTTCTTAGTGTAGAACATGTAGCTAAGATCCGGGAAATCCTTAATTCGAGTTAATATCACATGAAACACTGTATGAATCCTGTATTGTTTACTTAAAAGAGACTAGAGTGGTAAATGTGTGTTATACAAGGCAGAATACCATTGAAATAGAGAAAGAAACACATTCGGCAGCTTTGGAAAGCCTTACACTTCACTGAAATGTAGGAATACACTCTGTAACACAGCTGAGAGACAATTTTCCCGAGCTGCCTCTGTTCATAACAGTGTGTAGGAAGTTGTTTGATAAAGTGGGCAAAGCTTACACTTGGACCAGAAGGAAGAATATAGGAAACTACATGAAAACATGGATAATTAAGAGAAAATGACTGTAAACAGATGAGAACTTGTTTAGAACAGCTGAAAGAGATTCTCCAAGTCAGTTCTTAGTGTAGAAAAGGTAGCTAGGATCCGGGAAATCCTTAATTCGAGTTAAGATCACATGAAACAGAGTATGAATCCTGTATTGTTTACTTAAAAGAGACTAGAGTGCTAAATGTGTGTTATACAAGGCAGAATACCATTGAAATAGAGAAAGAAACACGTTAGGCAGCTTTGGAAGACCTTGCACTTCACTGAAATGTAGTACTACACTCTATAACACAGTTGAGAGAGAATGTTCCCGGGCTATCTCCATTCATTACAGTGTGTAGGAAGTGGTTTGATAAAGTGGGCAAAGATTATACTTGTACCACAAGGCAAAATAAAAGAAACTGTATGAAAACATGGATAATTCAGAAATAATGACTGTAAGCAGATGAGAACTCGTTTAGAACAGCTGAAAGAGATTGCCCAAGTCAGTTCTTAGTGTAGAAAAGGTAGCTAAGTTCCGGGAAATCTTTAATTCGAGTTAAGATCACATGAAACACTGTATGAATCCTGCATTGTTTACTTAAAAGAAAGTAGAGTGGTAAATGTGTGTTATACAAGGCAGAATACGATTGAAATAGAGAAGGAAACACATTCGGCAGCTTTGGAAAGCCTTACACTTCACTGAAATATAGGAATACACTCTGTAACACAGCTGAGAGACAATTTTCCCGAGCTGCCTCTGTTCATAACAGTGTGTAGGAAGTTGTTTGATAAAGTGGGCAAAGCTTATACTTGGACCAGAAGGAAGAATATAGGAAACTACATGAAAACATGGATAATTAAGAGAAAATGACTGTAAACAGATGAGAACTCGTTTAGAACAGCTGAAAGAGATTCTCCAAGTCAGTTCTTAGTGTAGAAAAGGTAGCTAGGATCCGGGAAATCCTTAATTCGAGTTAAGATCACATGAAACCGTGTATGAATCCTGTATTGTTTACTTAAAAGAGACTAGAGTGCTAAATGTGTGTTATACAAGGCAGAATACCATTGAAATAGAGAAAGAAACACGTTAGGCAGCTTTGGAAGACCTTGCACTTCACTGAAATGTAGTACTACACTCTATAACACAGTTGAGAGACAATGTTCCCGGGCTGTATCCGTTCATTACAGTGTGTAGGAAGTGGTTTGATAAAGTGGGCAAAGATTATAATTGTACCACAAGGCAGAATAAAAGAAACTGTATGAAGACATGGATAATTCAGAATTAATGACTGTAAGCAGATGAGAACTCGTTTAGAACAGCTGAAAGAAATTGCCCAAGTCAGTTCTTAGTGTAGAAAAGGTAGTTAAGTTTCGGGAAATCTTTAATTCGAGTTAAGATCACATGAAACACTGTATGAATACTGTATTGTTTACTTAAAAGAGACTAGAGTGCTAAATGTGTGTTATACAAGGCAGAATACCATTGAAATAGAGAAAGAAACATTCGGCAGCTTTGGAAAGCCTTAGACTTCACTGAAATGTAGGAATACACTCTGTAACACAGTTGAGAGACAATATTCCCGAGCTGCCTCTGTTCATAACAGTGTGTAGGAAGTTGTTTGATAAAGTGGGCAAAGCTTATACTTGGAGCAGAAGGAAGAATATAGGAAACTACATGAAAACATGGATAATTCAGAAAAAATGACTGTAAACAGATGAGAACTCGTTTAGAACAGCTCAAAGAGATTCTCCAAGTCAGTTCTTAGTGTAGAAAAGGTAGCTAAGATCCGGGAAATCCTTAATTCGAGTTAAGATCACATGAAACACTGTATGAATCCTGTATTGTTTACTTAAAAGAGACTAGAGTGGTAAATGTGTGTTATACAATGCAGAATAGCATTGAAATAGAGAAAGAAACCCGTTAGGCAGCTTTGGAAGGCCTTGCACTTCACTGAAATGAAGTACTGCACTCTATAACACAGTTGAGAGACAATGTTCCCGAGCTGTCTCCGTTCATTACAGTGTGTAGGAAGTGGTTTGATAAAGTGGGCAAAGATTATACTTGTACCACAAGGCAGAATATAAGAAACTCTATGAAACCATGGATAATTCAGAGAAAGTGACTGTAAAAAGATGAGAACTGGTTTAGAACAGCTCAAAGAGATTGCCCAAGTCAGTTCTTAGTGTAGAAAAGGTAGCTAGGATCCGGGAAATCCTTAATTCGAGTTAAGATCACATGAAACAGTGTATGAATCCTGTATTGTTTACTTAAAAGAGACTAGAGTGCTAAATGTGTGTTATACAAGGCAGAATACCATTGAAATAGGGAAAGAAACACGTTAGGCAGCTTTGGAAGACCTTGCACTTCACTGAAATGTAGTACTACACTCTATAACACAGTTGAGAGACAATGTTCCTGAGCTGTCTCCGTTCATTACAGTGTGTAGGAAGTGGTTTGATAAAGTGGGCAAAGATTATACTTGGACCAGAAGGAAGAATATAGGAAACTGCATGAAAACATGGAAAATTCAGAGAAAATGACTGTAAACAGATGAGAACTCGTTTAGAACAGCTGACAGAAATTGCCCAAGTCAGTTCTTAGTGTAGAAAAGGTAGCTAAGTTTCGGGAAATCTTTAATTCCAGTTAGGATCAGATGAAACACTGTATGAATTCTGTATTGTTTACTTAACAGAGACTAGAGTGCTAAATGTGTGTTATACAAGGCAGAATACCATTGAAATAGAGAAAGAAACATTCGGCAGCTTTGGAAAGCCTTAGACTTCACTGAAATGTAGGAATACACTCTGTAACACAGTTGAGAGACAATGTTCCCAAGCTGCCTCTGTTCATAACAGTGTGTAGGAAGTTGTTTGATAAAGTGGGCAAAGCTTATACTTGGAGCAGAAGGAAGAATATAGGAAACTACATGAAAACATGGATAATTCAGAGAAAATAACTGTAAACAGATGAGAACTCGTTTAGAACAGCTCAAAGAGATTCTCCAAGTCAGTTCTTAGTGTAGAAAATGTAGCTAAGATCCGGGAAATCCTTAATTCGAGTTAATATCACATGAAACACTGTATGAATCCTGTATTGTTTACTTAAAAGAGACTAGAGTGGTAAATGTGTGTTATACAAGGCAGAATACCATTGAAATAGGGAAAGAAACACGTTAGGCAGCTTTGGAAGGCCTTGCACTTCACTGAAATGTAGTACTACACTCTATAACACAGTTGAGAGACAATGTTCCTGAGCTGTCTCCGTTCATTACAGTGTGTAGGAAGTGGTTTGATAAAGTGGGCAAAGATTATACTTGGACCAGAAGGAAGAATATAGGAAACTGCATGAAAACATGGAAAATTCAGAGAAAATGACTGTAAACAGATGAGAACTCTTTTAGAACAGCTCAAAGAGATTCTCCAAGTCAGTTCTTAGTGTAGAACATGTAGCTAAGATCCGGGAAATCCTTAATTCGAGTTAATATCACATGAAACACTGTATGAATCCTGTATTGTTTACTTAAAAGAGACTAGAGTGGTAAATGTGTGTTATACAAGGCAGAATACCATTGAAATAGAGAAAGAAACACATTCGGCAGCTTTGGAAAGCCTTACACTTCACTGAAATGTAGGAATACACTCTGTAACACAGCTGAGAGTCAATTTTCCCGAGCTGCCTCTGTTAATAACAGTGTGTAGGAAGTTGTTTGATAAAGTGGGCAAAGCTTACACTTGGACCAGAAGGAAGAATATAGGAAACTACATGAAAACATGGATAATTAAGAGAAAATGACTCTAAACAGATGAGAACTTGTTTAGAACAGCTGAAAGAGATTCTCCAAGTCAGTTCTTAGTGTAGAAAAGGTAGCTAGGATCCGGGAAATCCTTAATTCGAGTTAAGATCACATGAAACAGAGTATGAATCCTGTATTGTTTACTTAAAAGAGACTAGAGTGCTAAATGTGTGTTATACAAGGCAGAATACCATTGACATAGAGAAAGAAACACGTTAGGCAGCTTTGGAAGACCTTGCACTTCACTGAAATGTAGTACTACACTCTATAACACAGTTGAGAGACAATGTTCCCGGGCTATCTCCATTCATTACAGTGTGTAGGAAGTGGTTTGATAAAGTGGGCAAAGATTATACTTGTACCACAAGACAAAATAAAAGAAACTGTATGAAAACATGGATAATTCAGAAATAATGACTGTAAGCAGATGAGAACTGGTTTAGAACAGCTGAAAGAGATTGCCCAAGTCAGTTCTTAGTGTAGAAAAGGTAGCTAAGTTCCGGGAAATCTTTAATTCGAGTTAAGATCACATGAAACACTGTATGAATCCTGCATTGTTTACTTAAAAGAAAGTAGAGTGGTAAATGTGTGTTATACAAGGCAGAATACGATTGAAATAGAGAAAGAAACACATTCGGCAGCTTTGGAAAGCCTTACACTTCACTGAAATATAGGAATACACTCTGTAACACAGCTGAGAGACAATTTTCCCGAGCTGCCTCTGTTCATAACAGTGTGTAGGAAGTTGTTTGATAAAGTGGGCAAAGCTTATACTTGGACCAGAAGGAAGAATATAGGAAACTACATGAAAACATGGATAATTAAGAGAAAATGACTGTAAACAGATGAGAACTCGTTTAGAACAGCTGAAAGAGATTCTCCAAGTCAGTTCTTAGTGTAGAAAAGGTAGCTAGGATCCGGGAAATCCTTAATTCGAGTTAAGATCACATGAAACCGTGTATGAATCCTGTATTGTTTACTTAAAAGAGACTAGAGTGCTAAATGTGTGTTATACAAGGCAGAATACCATTGAAATAGAGAAAGAAACACGTTAGGCAGCTTTGGAAGACCTTGCACTTCACTGAAATGTAGTACTACACTCTATAACACAGTTGAGAGACAATGTTCCCGGGCTGTATCCGTTCATTACAGTGTGTAGGAAGTGGTTTGATAAAGTGGGCAAAGATTATAATTGTACCACAAGGCAGAATAAAAGAAACTGTATGAAGACATGGATAATTCAGAATTAATGACTGTAAGCAGATGAGAACTCGTTTAGAACAGCTGAAAGAAATTGCCCAAGTCAGTTCTTAGTGTAGAAAAGGTAGTTAAGTTTCGGGAAATCTTTAATTCGAGTTAAGATCACATGAAACACTGTATGAATACTGTATTGTTTACTTAAAAGAGACTAGAGTGCTAAATGTGTGTTATACAAGGCAGAATACCATTGAAATAGAGAAAGAAACATTCGGCAGCTTTGGAAAACCTTAGACTTCACTGAAATGTAGGAATACACTCTGTAACACAGTTGAGAGACAATATTCCCGAGCTGCCTCTGTTCATAACAGTGTGTAGGAAGTTGTTTGATAAAGTGGGCAAAGCTTATACTTGGAGCAGAAGGAAGAATATAGGAAACTACATGAAAACATGGATAATTCAGAAAAAATGACTGTAAACAGATGAGAACTCGTTTAGAACAGCTCAAAGAGATTCTCCAAGTCAGTTCTTAGTGTAGAAAAGGTAGCTAAGATCCGGGAAATCCTTAATTCGAGTTAAGATCACATGAAACACTGTATGAATCCTGTATTGTTTACTTAAAAGAGACTAGAGTGGTAAATGTGTGTTATACAATGCAGAATACCATTGAAATAGAGAAAGAAACCCGTTAGGCAGCTTTGGAAGGCCTTGCACTTCACTGAAATGTAGTACTGCACTCTATAACACAGTTGAGAGACAATGTTCCCGAGCTGTCTCCGTTCATTACAGTGTGTAGGAAGTGGTTTGATAAAGTGGGCAAAGATTATACTTGGACCAGAAGGAAGAATATAGGAAACTGCATGAAAACATGGAAAATTTAGAGAAAATGACTGTAAACAGATGAGAACTGGTTTAGAACAGCTCAAAGAGATTCTCCAAGTCAGTTCTTAGTGTAGAAAATGTAGCTAAGATCCGGGAAATCCTTAATTCGAGTTAATATCACATGAAACACTGTATGAATCCTGTATTGTTTACTTAAAAGAGACTAGAGTGGTAAATGTGTGTTATACAAGGCAGAATACCATTGAAATAGGGAAAGAAACACGTTAGGCAGCTTTGGAAGGCCTTGCACTTCACTGAAATGTAGTACGACACTCTATAACACAGTTGAGAGACAATGTTCCCGAGCTGTCTCCGTTCATTACAGTGTGTAGGAAGTGGTTTGATAAAGTGGGCAAAGATTATACTTGTACCACAAGGCAGAATAAAAGAAACTGTATGAAAACATGGATAATTCATAATGAATGACTGTAAGCAGATGAGAACTCGTTTAGAACAGCTAAAAGAGATTGCCCAAGTCAGTTCTTAGTGTAGAAAAGGTACCTAGGATCCGGGAAATCCTTAATTAGAGTTAAGATCACATGAAACAGTGTATGAATCCTGTATTGTTTACTTAAAAGAGACTAGAGTGCTAAATGTGTGTTATACAAGGCAGAATACCATTGAAATAGAGAAAGAAACACATTCGGCAGCTTTGGAAAGCCTTACACTTCACTGAAATGTAGGAATACATTCTGTAACACAGTTGAGAGACAATGTTCCCGAGCTGCCTCTGTTCATAACAGTGTGTAGGAAGTTGTTTGATAAAGTGGGCAAAGCTTATACTTGGACAAGAAGGAAGAATATAGGAAACTACATGAAAACATGGATAATTCAGAGAAAATGACTGTAAACAGATGAGAACTCTTTTAGAACAGCTCAAAGAGATTCTCCAAGTCAGTTCTTAGTGTAGAACATGTAGCTAAGATCCGGGAAATCCTTAATTCGAGTTAATATCACATGAAACACTGTATGAATCCTGTATTGTTTACTTAAAAGAGACTAGAGTGGTAAATGTGTGTTATACAAGGCAGAATACCATTGAAATAGAGAAAGAAACACATTCGGCAGCTTTGGAAAGCCTTACACTTCACTGAAATGTAGGAATACACTCTGTAACACAGCTGAGAGACAATTTTCCCGAGCTGCCTCTGTTCATAACAGTGTGTAGGAAGTTGTTTGATAAAGTGGGCAAAGCTTACACTTGGACCAGAAGGAAGAATATAGGAAACTACATGAAAACATGGATAATTAAGAGAAAATGACTCTAAACAGATGAGAACTTGTTTAGAACAGCTGAAAGAGATTCTCCAAGTCAGTTCTTAGTGTAGAAAAGGTAGCTAGGATCCGGGAAATCCTTAATTCGAGTTAAGATCACATGAAACAGAGTATGAATCCTGTATTGTTTACTTAAAAGAGACTAGAGTGCTAAATGTGTGTTATACAAGGCAGAATACCATTGACATAGAGAAAGAAACACGTTAGGCAGCTTTGGAAGACCTTGCACCTCACTGAAATGTAGTACTACACTCTATAACACAGTTGAGAGACAATGTTCCCGGGCTATCTCCATTCATTACAGTGTGTAGGAAGTGGTTTGATAAAGTGGGCAAAGATTATACTTGTACCACAAGACAAAATAAAAGAAACTGTATGAAAACATGGATAATTCAGAAATAATGACTGTAAGCACATGAGAACTGGTTTAGAACAGCTGAAAGAGATTGCCCAAGTCAGTTCTTAGTGTAGAAAAGGTAGCTAAGTTCCGGGAAATCTTTAATTCGAGTTAAGATCACATGAAACACTGTATGAATCCTGCATTGTTTACTTAAAAGAAAGTAGAGTGGTAAATGTGTGTTATACAAGGCAGAATACGATTGAAATAGAGAAAGAAACACATTCGGCAGCTTTGGAAAGCCTTACACTTCACTGAAATGTAGGAATACACTCTGTAACACAGCTGAGAGACAATTTTCCCGAGCTGCCTCTGTTCATAACAGTGTGTAGGAAGTTGTTTGATAAAGTGGGCAAAGCTTATACTTGGACCAGAAGGAAGAATATAGGAAACTACATGAAAACATGGATAATTAAGAGAAAATGACTGTAAACAGATGAGAACTCGTTTAGAACAGCTGAAAGAGATTCTCCAAGTCAGTTCTTAGTGTAGAAAAGGTAGCTAGGATCCGGGAAATTCTTAATTCGAGTTAAGATCACATGAAACCGTGTATGAATCCTGTATTGTTTACTTAAAAGAGACTAGAGTGCTAAATGTGTGTTATACAAGGCAGAATACCATTGAAATAGAGAAAGAAACACGTTAGGCAGCTTTGGAAGACCTTGCACTTCACTGAAATGTAGTACTACACTCTATAACACAGTTGAGAGACAATGTTCCCGGGCTGTATCCGTTCATTACAGTGTGTAGGAAGTGGTTTGATAAAGTGGGCAAAGATTATAATTGTACCACAAGGCAGAATAAAAGAAACTGTATGAAGACATGGATAATTCAGAATTAATGACTGTAAGCAGATGAGAACTCGTTTAGAACAGCTGAAAGAAATTGCCCAAGTCAGTTCTTAGTGTAGAAAAGGTAGTTAAGTTTCGGGAAATCTTTAATTCGAGTTAAGATCACATGAAACACTGTATGAATACTGTATTGTTTACTTAAAAGAGACTAGAGTGCTAAATGTGTGTTATACAAGGCAGAATACCATTGAAATATAGAAAGAAACATTCGGCAGCTTTGGAAAGCCTTAGACTTCACTGAAATGTAGGAATACACTCTGTAACACAGTTGAGAGACAATATTCCCGAGCTGCCTCTGTTCATAACAGTGTGTAGGAAGTTGTTTGATAAAGTGGGCAAAGCTTATACTTGGAGCAGAAGGAAGAATATAGGAAACTACATGAAAACATGGATAATTCAGAAAAAATGACTGTAAACAGATGAGAACTCGTTTAGAACAGCTCAAAGAGATTCTCCAAGTCAGTTCTTAGTGTAGAAAAGGTAGCTAAGATCCGGGAAATCCTTAATTCGAGTTAAGATCACATGAAACACTGTATGAATCCTGTATTGTTTACTTAAAAGAGACTAGAGTGGTAAATGTGTGTTATACAATGCAGAATACCATTGAAATAGAGAAAGAAACCCGTTAGGCAGCTTTGGAAGGCCTTGCACTTCACTGAAATGTAGTACTGCACTCTATAACACAGTTGAGAGACAATGTTCCCGAGCTGTCTCCGTTCATTACAGTGTGTAGGAAGTGGTTTGATAAAGTGGGCAAAGATTATACTTGTACCACAAGGCAGAATATAAGAAACTCTATGAAACCATGGATAATTCAGAGAAAGTGACTGGAAAAAGATGAGAACTGGTTTAGAACAGCTCAAAGAGATTGCCCAAGTCAGTTCTTAGTGTAGAAAAGGTAGCTAGGATCCGGGAAATCCTTAATTCGAGTTAAGATCACATGAAACAGTGTATGAATCCTGTATTGTTTACTTAAAAGAGACTAGAGTGCTAAATGTGTGTTAAACAAGGCAGAATACCATTGAAATAGAGAAAGAAACACGTTAGGCAGCTTTGGAAGACCTTGCACTTCACTGAAATGTAGTACTACACTCTATAACACAGTTGAGAGACAATGTTCCCGAGCTGTCTCTGTTCATTACAGTGTGTAGGAAGTGGTTTGATAAAGTGGGCAAAGATTATACTTGGACCAGAAGGAAGAATATAGGAAACTGCATGAAAACATGGAAAATTCAGAGAAAATGACTGTAAACAGATGAGAACTCGTTTAGAACAGCTCAAAGAGATTCTACAAGTCAGTTCTTAGTGTAGAAAAGGTACCTAGGATCCGGGAAATCCTTAATTCGAGTTAAGATCAAATGAAACAGTGTATGAATCCTGTATTGTTTACTTAAAAGAGACTAGAGTGCTAAATGTGTGTTATACAAGGCAGAATACCATTGAAATAGAGAAAGAAACACATTCGGCAGCTTTGGAAAGCCTTACACTTCACTGAAATGTAGGAATACATTCTGTAACACAGTTGAGAGACAATGTTCCCGAGATGCCTCTGTTCATAACAGTGTGTAGGAAGTTGTTTGATAAAGTGGGCAAAGCTTATACTTGGACAAGAAGGAAGAATATAGGAAACTACATGAAAACATGGATAATTCAGATAAAATGACTGTAAACAGATGAGAACTCGTTTAGAACAGCTGACAGAAATTGCCCAAGTCAGTTCTTAGTGTAGAAAAGGTAGCTAAGTTTCGGGAAATCTTTAATTCCAGTTAGGATCAGATGAAACACTGTATGAATTCTGTATTGTTTACTTAACAGAGACTAGAGTGCTAAATGTGTGTTATACAAGGCAGAATACCATTGTAATAGAGAAAGAAACATTCGGCAGCTTTGGAAAGCCTTAGACTTCACTGAAATGTAGGAATACACTCTGTAACACAGTTGAGAGACAATGTTCCCGAGCTGCCTCTGTTCATAACAGTGTGTAGGAAGTTGTTTGATAAAGTGGGCAAAGCTTATACTTGGAGCAGACGGAAGAATATAGGAAACTAAATGAAAACATGGATAATTCAGAGAAAATAACTGTAAACAGATGAGAACTCGTTTAGAACAGCTCAAAGAGATTCTCCAAGTCAGTTCTTAGTGTAGAAAATGTAGCTAAGATCCGGGAAATCCTTAATTCGAGTTAATATCACATGAAACACTGTATGAATCCTGTATTGTTTACTTAAAAGAGACTAGAGTGGTAAATGTGTGTTATACAAGGCAGAATACCATTGAAATAGGGAAAGAAACACGTTAGGCAGCTTTGGAAGGCCTTGCACTTCACTGAAATGTAGTACTACACTCTATAACACAGTTGAGAGACAATGTTCCTGAGCTGTCTCCGTTCATTACAGTGTGTAGGAAGTGGTTTGATAAAGTGGGCAAAGATTATACTTGGACCAGAAGGAAGAATATAGGAAACTGCATGAAAACATGGAAAATTCAGAGAAAATGACTGTAAACAGATGAGAACTCGTTAGAACAGCTGACAGAAATTGCCCAAGTCAGTTCTTAGTGTACAAAAGGTAGCTAAGTTTCGGGAAATCTTTAATTCGACTTAAGATCACATGAAACACTGTATGAATTCTGTATTGTTTACTTAACAGAGACTAGAGTGCTAAATGTGTGTTATACAAGGCAGAATACCATTGAAATAGAGAAAGAAACACGTTAGGCAGCTTTGGAAGACCTTGCACTTCACTGAAATGTAGTACTACACTCTATAACACAGTTGAGAGACAATGTTCCCGAGCTGTCTCCGTTCATTACAGTGTGTAGGAAGTGGTTTGATAAAGTGGGCAAAGATTATACTTGGACCAGAAGGAAGAATATAGGAAACTGCATGAAAACATGGAAAATTTAGAGAAAATGACTGTAAACAGATGAGAACTGGTTTAGAACAGCTAAAAGAGATTCTCCAAGTCAGTTCTTAGTGTAGAAAATGTAGCTAAGATCCGGGAAATCCTTAATTCGAGTTAATATCACATGAAACACTGTATGAATCCTGTATTGTTTACTTAAAAGAGACTAGAGTGGTAAATGTGTGTTACACAAGGCAGAATACCATTGAAATAGGGAAAGAAACACGTTAGGCAGCTTTGGAAGGCCTTGCACTTCACTGAAATGTAGTACGACACTCTATAACACAGTTGAGAGACAATGTTCCCGAGCTGTCTTTGTTCATTACAGTGTGTAGGAAGTGGTTTGATAAAGTGGGCAAAGATTATACTTGTACCACAAGGCAGAATAAAAGAAACTGTATGAAAACATGGATAATTCATAATGAATGACTGTAAGCAGATGAGAACTCGTTTAGAACAGCTAAAAGAGATTGCCCAAGTCAGTTCTTAGTGTAGAAAAGGTACCTAGGATCCGGGAAATCCTTAATTCGAGTTAAGATCACATGAAACAGTGTATGAATCCTGTATTGTTTACTTAAAAGAGACTAGAGTGCTTAATGTGTGTTATACAAGGCAGAATACCATTGAAATAGAGAAAGAAACACATTCGGCAGCTTTGGAAAGCCTTACACTTCACTGAAATGTAGGAATACATTCTGTAACACAGTTGAGAGACAATGTTCCCGAGCTGCCTCTGTTCATAACAGTGTGTAGGAAGTTGTTTGATAAAGTGGGCAAAGCTTATACTTGGACAAGAAGGAAGAATATAGGAAACTACATGAAAACATGGATAATTCAGAGAAAATGACTGTAAACAGATGAGAACTCTTTTAGAACAGCTCAAAGAGATTCTCCAAGTCAGTTCTTAGTGTAGAACATGTAGCTAAGATCCGGGAAATCCTTAATTCGAGTTAATATCACATGAAACACTGTATGAATCCTGTATTGTTTACTTAAAAGAGACTAGAGTGGTAAATGTGTGTTATACAAGGCAGAATACCATTGAAATAGAGAAAGAAACACATTCGGCAGCTTTGGAAAGCCTTACACTTCACTGAAATGTAGGAATACACTCTGTAACACAGCTGAGAGACAATTTTCCCGAGCTGCCTCTGTTCATAACAGTGTGTAGGAAGTTGTTTGATAAAGTGGGCAAAGCTTACACTTGGACCAGAAGGAAGAATATAGGAAACTACATGAAAACATGGATAATTAAGAGAAAATGACTGTAAACAGATGAGAACTTGTTTAGAACAGCTGAAAGAGATTCTCCAAGTCAGTTCTTAGTGTAGAAAAGGTAGCTAGGATCCGGGAAATCCTTAATTCGAGTTAAGATCACATGAAACAGAGTATGAATCCTGTATTGTTTACTTAAAAGAGACTAGAGTGCTAAATGTGTGTTATACAAAGCAGAATACCATTGAAATAGAGAAAGAAACACGTTAGGCAGCTTTGGAAGACCTTGCACTTCACTGAAATGTAGTACTACACTCTATAACACAGTTGAGAGACAATGTTCCCGGGCTATATCCATTCATTACAGTGTGTAGGAAGTGGTTTGATAAAGTGGGCAAAGATTATACTTGTACCACAAGACAAAATAAAAGAAACTGTATGAAAACATGGATAATTCAGAAATAATGACTGTAAGCAGATGAGAACTCGTTTAGAACAGCTGAAAGAGATTGCCCAAGTCAGTTCTTAGTGTAGAAAAGGTAGCTAAGTTCCGGGAAATCTTTAATTCGAGTTAAGATCACATGAAACACTGTATGAATCCTGCATTGTTTACTTAAAAGAAAGTAGAGTGGTAAATGTGTGTTATACAAGGCAGAATACGATTGAAATAGAGAAAGAAACACATTCGGCAGCTTTGGAAAGCCTTACACTTCACTGAAATATAGGAGTACACTCTGTAACACAGCTGAGAGACAATTTTCCCGAGCTGCCTCTGTTCAAAACAGTGTGTAGGAAGTTGTTTGATAAAGTGGGCAAAGCTTATACTTGGACCAGAAGGAAGAATATAGGAAACTACATGAAAACATGGATAATTAAGAGAAAATGACTGTAAACAGATGAGAACTCGTTTAGAACAGCTGAAAGAGATTCTCCAAGTCAGTTCTTAGTGTAGAAAAGGTAGCTAGGATCCGGGAAATCCTTAATTCGAGTTAAGATCACATGAAACCGTGTATGAATCCTGTATTGTTTACTTAAAAGAGACTAGAGTGCTAAATGTGTGTTATACAAGGCAGAATACCATTGAAATAGAGAAAGAAACACGTTAGGCAGCTTTGGAAGACCTTGCACTTCACTGAAATGTAGTACTACACTCTATAACACAGTTGAGAGACAATGTTCCCGGGCTGTATCCGTTCATTACAGTGTGTAGGAAGTGGTTTGATAAAGTGGGCAAAGATTATAATTGTACCACAAGGCAGAATAAAAGAAACTGTATGAAGACATGGATAATTCAGAATTAATGACTGTAAGCAGATGAGAACTCCTTTAGAACAGCTGAAAGAAATTGCCCAAGTCAGTTCTTAGTGTAGAAAAGGTAGTTAAGTTTCGGGAAATCTTTAATTCGAGTTAAGATCACATGAAACACTGTATGAATACTGTATTGTTTACTTAAAAGAGACTAGAGTGCTAAATGTGTGTTATACAAGGCAGAATACCATTGAAATAGAGAAAGAAACATTCGGCAGCTTTGGAAAGCCTTAGACTTCACTGAAATGTAGGAATACACTCTGTAACACAGTTGAGAGACAATATTCCCGAGCTGCCTCTGTTCATAACAGTGTGTAGGAAGTTGTTTGATAAAGTGGGCAAAGCTTATACTTGGAGCAGAAGGAAGAATATAGGAAACTTCATGAAAACATGGATAATTCAGAAAAAATGACTGTAAACAGATGAGAACTCGTTTAGAACAGCTCAAAGAGATTCTCCAAGTCAGTTCTTAGTGTAGAAAAGGTAGCTAAGATCCGGGAAATCCTTAATTCGAGTTAAGATCACATGAAACACTGTATGAATCCTGTATTGTTTACTTAAAAGAGACTAGAGTGGTAAATGTGTGTTATACAATGCAGAATACCATTGAAATAGAGAAAGAAACCCGTTAGGCAGCTTTGGAAGGCCTTGCACTTCACTGAAATGTAGTACTGCACTCTATAACACAGTTGAGAGACAATGTTCCCGAGCTGTCTCCGTTCATTACAGTGTGTAGGAAGTGGTTTGATAAAGTGGGCAAAGATTATACTTGTACCACAAGGCAGAATATAAGAAACTCTATGAAACCATGGATAATTCAGAGAAAGTGACTGGAAAAAGATGAGAACTGGTTTAGAACAGCTCAAAGAGATTGCCCAAGTCAGTTCTTAGTGTAGAAAAGGTAGCTAGGATCCGGGAAATCCTTAATTCGAGTTAAGATCACATGAAACAGTGTATGAATCCTGTATTGTTTACTTAAAAGAGACTAGAGTGCTAAATGTGTGTTATACAAGGCAGAATACCATTGAAATAGAGAAAGAAACACGTTAGGCAGCTTTGGAAGACCTTGCACTTCACTGAAATGTAGTACTACACTCTATAACACAGTTGAGAGACAATGTTCCCGAGCTGTCTCTGTTCATTACAGTGTGTAGGAAGTGGTTTGATAAAGTGGGCAAAGATTATACTTGGACCAGAAGGAAGAATATAGGAAACTGCATGAAAACATGGAAAATTCAGAGAAAATGACTGTAAACAGATGAGAACTCGTTTAGAACAGCTCAAAGAGATTCTCCAAGTCAGTTCTTAGTGTAGAAAAGGTAGCTAAGATCCGGAAAATCCTTAATTCGAGTTAAGATCACATGAAACACTATGAATTCTGTATGGTTTACTTAAAAGAGACTAGAGTGGTAAATGTGTGTTATACAAGGCAGAATACCATTGAAATAGAGAAAGAAACACATTCGGCGCTTTGGAAAGCCTAACACTTCACTGAAATGTAGTACTACACTCTGTAACACAGTTGAGAAACAATGTTCCCGAGCTTCCTCTGTTCATAACAGTGTGTAGGAACTTGTTTGATGAAGTGGGCAAAGCTTATACTTGGACCAGAAGGAAGAATATAGGAAACTACATGAAAACATGGATAATTCAGAGAAAATGACTGTAAACTGATGAGAACTGGTTTAGAACAGCTCAAAGAGATTCTACAAGTCAGTTCTTAGTGTAGAAAAGGTACCTAGGATCCGGGAAATCCTTAATTCGAGTTAAGATCAAATGAAACAGTGTATGAATCCTGTATTGTTTACTTAAAAGAGAGTAGAGTGCTAAATGTGTGTTATACAAGGCAGAATACCATTGAAATAGAGAAAGAAACACATTCGGCAGCTTTGGAAAGCCTTACACTTCACTGAAATGTAGGAATACATTCTGTAACACAGTTGAGAGACAATGTTCCCGAGATGCCTCTGTTCATAACAGTGTGTAGGAAGTTGTTTGATAAAGTGGGCAAAGCTTATACTTGGACAAGAAGGAAGAATATAGGAAACTACATGAAAACATGGATAATTCAGAGAAAATGACTGTAAACAGATGAGAACTCTTTTAGAACAGCTCAAAGAGATTCTCCAAGTCAGTTCTTAGTGTAGAACATGTAGCTAAGATCCGGGAAATCCTTAATTCGAGTTAATATCACATGAAACACTGTATGAATCCTGTATTGTTTACTTAAAAGAGACTAGAGTGGTAAATGTGTGTTATACAAGGCAGAATACCATTGAAATAGGGAAAGAAACACGTTAGGCAGCTTTGGAAGACCTTGCACTTCACTGAAATGTAGTACTACACTCTATAACACAGTTGAGAGACAATGTTCCTGAGCTGTCTCCGTTCATTACAGTGTGTAGGAAGTGGTTTGATAAAGTGTGCAAAAATTATACTTGGACCAGAAGGAAGAATATAGGAAACTGCATGAAAACATGGAAAATTCAGAGAAAATGACTGTAAACAGATGAGAACTCGTTTAGAACAGCTGAAAGAAATTGCCCAAGTCAGTTCTTAGTGTAGAAAAGGTAGCTAAGTTTCGGGAAATCTTTAATTCGAGTTAAGATCACATGAAACACTGTATGAATCCTGTATTGTTTACTTAAAAGAGACTAGAGTGCTAAATTTGTGTTATACAAGGCAGAATACCATTGAAATAGAGAAAGAAACACGTTAGGCCGCTTTGGAAGACCTTGCACTTCACTGAAATGTAGTACTACACTCTATAACACAGTTGAGAGACAATGTTCCCGAGCTGTCTCCGTTCATTACAGTGTGTAGGAACTGGTTTGATAAATTTGGCAAAGATTATACTTGGACCAGAAGGAAGAATATAGGAAACTGCATGAAAACATGGAAAATTCAGAGAAAATGACTGTAAACAGATGAGAACTGGTTTAGAACAGCTCAAAGAAATTCTCCAAGTCAGTTCTTAGTGTAGAAAAGGTAGCTAGGATCCGGGAAATCCTTAATTCGAGTTAAGATCACATGAAACAGTGTATGAATCCTGTATTGTTTACTTAAAAGAGACTAGAGTGCTAAAAGTGTGTTAAACAAGGCAGAATACCATTGAAATAGAGAAAGAAACATTCGGCAGCTTTGGAAAGCCTTAGACTTCACTGAAATGTAGGAATACACTCTGTAACACAGTTGAGAGACAATATTCCCGAGCTGCCTCTGTTCATAACAGTGTGTAGGAAGTTGTTTGATAAAGTGGGCAAAGCTTATACTTGGAGCAGAAGGAAGAATATAGGAAACTACATGAAAACATGGATAATTCAGAGAAAATGACTGTAAACAGAAGAGAACTCGTTTAGAACAGCTCAAAGAGATTCTCCAAGTCAGTTCTTAGTGTAGAAAATGTAGCTAAGATCCGGGAAATCCTTAATTCGAGTTAATATCACATGAAACACTGTATGAATCCTGTATTGTTTACTTAAAAGAGACTAGAGTGGTAAATGTGTGTTATACAAGGCAGAATACCATTGAAATAGGGAAAGAAACACGTTAGGCAGCTTTGGAAGGCCTTGCACTTCACTGAAATGTAGTACTACACTCTATAACACAGTTGAGAGACAATGTTCCCGAGCTGTCTTTGTTCATTACAGTGTGTAGGAAGTGGTTTGATAAAGTGGGCAAAGATTATACTTGTACCACAAGGCAGAATAAAAGAAACTGTATGAAAACATGGATAATTCAGAATGAATGACTGTAAGCAGATGAGAACTCGTTTAGAACAGCTGAAAGAGATTGCCCAAGTCAGTTCTTAGTGTAGAAAAGGTAGCTAAGTTCCGGGAAATCCTTAATTCGAGTTAAGATCACATGAAACACTGTATGAATCCTGTATTGTTTACTTAAAAGAGACTAGAGTGGTAAATGTGTGTTATACAAGGCAGAATACCATTGAAATAGAGAAAGAAACACATTCGGCAGCTTTGGAAAGCCTTACACTTCACTGAAATGTAGGAATACACTCTGTAACACAGCTGAGAGACAATCTTCCCGAGCTGCCTCTGTTCATAACAGTGTGTAGGAAGTTGTTTGATAAAGTGGGCTAAGCTTACACTTGGACCAGAAGGAAGAATATAGGAAACTACATGAAAACATGGATAATTAAGAGAAAATGACTGTAAACAGATGAGAACTTGTTTAGAACAGCTGAAAGAGATTCTCCAAGTCAGTTCTTAGTGTAGAAAAGGTAGCTAGGATCAGGGAAATCCTTAATTCGAGTTAAGATCACATGAAACAGAGTATGAATCCTGTATTGTTTACTTAAAAGAGACTAGAGTGCTAAATGTGTGTTATACAAGGCAGAATACCATTGAAATAGAGAAAGAAACACGTTAGGCAGCTTTGGAAGACCTTGCACTTCACTGAAATGTAGTACTACACTCTATAACACAGTTGAGAGACAATGGTCCCGGGCTATCTCCATTCATTACAGTGTGTAGGAAGTGGTTTGATAAAGTGGGCAAAGATTATACTTGTACCACAAGGCAAAATAAAAGAAACTGTATGAAAACATGGATAATTCAGAAATAATGACTGTAAGCAGATGAGAACTCGTTTAGAACAGCTGAAAGAGATTGCCCAAGTCAGTTCTTAGTGTAGAAAAGGTAGCTAAGTTCCGGGAAATCTTTAATTCGAGTTAAGATCACATGAAACACTGTATGAATCCTGCATTGTTTACTTAAAAGAGACTAGAGTGCTAAATGTGTGTTATACAAGGCAGAATACCATTGAAATAGGGAAAGAAGCACGTTAGGCAGCTTTGGAAGACCTTGCACTTCAATGAAAGGTAGTACTACACTCTATAACACAGTTGAGAGACAATGTTCCCGAGCTGTCTCCGTTCATTACAGTGTGTAGGAAGTGGTTTGATAAAGTGGGCAAAGATTATACTTGGACCAGAAGGAAGAATATAGGAAACTGCATGAAAACATGGAAAATTCAGAGAAAATGACTGTAAACAGATGAGAACTCGTTTAGAACAGCTGAAAGAGATTGCCCAAGTCAGTTCTTAGTATAGAAAAGGTATCTAAGAACCTGGAAATCCTTAATTCGAGTTAAGATCACATGAAACACTGTATGAATCCTGTATTGTTTAGTTAAAAGAGACTAGAGTGGTAAATGTGTGTTATAAAAGGCAGAATACCATTGAAATAGAGAAAGAAACACGTTAGGCAGCTTTGGAAGGCCTTGCACTTCATTGAAATGTAGAACTACACTCTATAACACAGTTGAGAGACAATGTTCCCGGGCTGTCTCCGTTCATTACAGTGTGTAGGAAGTGGTTTGATAAAGTGGGCAAAGATTATAATTGTACCACAAGGCAGAATAAAAGAAACTGTATGAAGACATGGATAATTCAGAATTAATGACTGTAAGCAGATGAGAACTCGTTTAGAACAGCTGAAAGAAATTGCCCAAGTCAGTTCTTAGTGTAGAAAAGGTAGCTAAGTTTCGGGAAATCTTTAATTCGAGTTAAGATCACATGAAACACTGTATGAATCCTGTATTGTTTACTTAAAAGAGACTAGAGTGCTAAATGTGTGTTATACAAGGCAGAATACCATTGAAATAGAGAAAGAAACACGTTAGGCAGCTTTGGAAGACCTTGCACTTCACTGAAATGTAGTACTACACTCTATAACACAGTTGAGAGACAATGTTGCCGAGCTGTCTCCGTTCATTACAGTGTGTAGGAAGTGGTTTGATAAAGTGGGCAAAGATTATACTTGGACCAGAAGGAAGAATATAGGAAACTGCATGAAAACATGGAAAATTCAGCGAAAATGACTGTAAACAGATAAGAACTGGTTTAGAAGAGCTCAAAGAGATTCTCCAAGTCAGTTCTTAGTGTAGAAAAGGTAGCTAGGATCCGGGAAATCCTTAATTCGAGTTAAGATCACATGAAACAGTGTATGAATCCTGTATTGTTTACTTAAAAGAGACTAGAGTGCTAAATGTGTGTTATACAAGGCAGAATACCATTGAAATGGAGAAAGAAACATTCGGCAGCTTTGGAAAGCCTTAGACTTCACTGAAATGTAGGAATACACTCTGTAACACAGTTGAGAGACAATGTTCCCGAGCTGCCTCTGTTCATAACAGTGCGTAGGAAGTTGTTTGATAAAGTGGGCAAAGCTTATACTTGGAGCAGAAGGAAGAATATAGGAAACTACATGAAAACATGGATAATTCAGAGAAAATGACTGTAAGCAGATGAGAACTCGTTTAGAACAGCTGAAAGAGATTGCCCAAGTCACTTCTTAGTGTAAAAAAGGTAGCTAAGTTCCGGGAAATCCTTAATTCGAGTTAAGATCACATGAAACACTGTATGAATCCTGTATTGTTTACTTAAAAGAGACTAGAGTGCTAAATGTGTGTTATACAAGGCAGAATACCATTGAAATAGAGAAAGAAACACGTTAGGCAGCTTTGGAAGACCTTGCACTTCACTGAAATGTAGTACTACACTCTATAACACAGTTGAGAGACAATGTTCCCGAGCTGTCTCCGTTCATTACAGTGTGTAGGAACTGGTTTGATAAAGTGGGCAAAGATTATACTTGGACCAGAAGGAAGAATATAGGAAACTGCATGAAAACATGGAAAATTCAGAGAAAATGACTGTAAACAGATGAGAACTCATTTAGAACAGCTCAAAGAGATTCTCCAAGTCAGTTCTTAGTGTAGAAAAGGTAGCTAGGATCCGGGAAATCCTTAATTCGAGTTAAGATCACATGAAACAGTGTATGAATCCTGTATTGTTTACTTAAAAGAGACTAGAGTGCTAAAAGTGTGTTAAACAAGGCAGAATACCATTGAAATAGAGAAAGAAACATTCGGCAGCTTTGGAAAGCCTTAGACTTCACTGAAATGTAGGAATACACTCTGTAACACAGTTGAGAGACAATGTTCCCGAGCTGCCTCTGTTCATAACAGTGTGTAGGAAGTTGTTTGATAAAGTGGGCAAAGCTTATACTTGGAGCAGAAGGAAGAATATAGGAAACTACATGAAAACATGGATAATTCAGAGAAAATGACTGTAAACAGAAGAGAACTCGTTTAGAACAGCTCAAAGAGATTCTCCAAGTCAGTTCTTAGTGTAGAAAATGTAGCTAAGATCCGGGAAATCCTTAATTCGAGTTAATATCACATGAAACACTGTATGAATCCTGTATTGTTTACTTAAAAGAGACTAGAGTGGTAAATGTGTGTTATACAAGGCAGAATACCATTGAAATAGGGAAAGAAACACGTTAGGCAGCTTTGGAAGGCCTTGCACTTCACTGAAATGTAGTACTACACTCTATAACACAGTTGAGAGACAATGTTCCCGAGCTGTCTTTGTTCATTACAGTGTGTAGGAAGTGGTTTGATAAAGTGGGCAAAGATTATACTTGTACCACAAGGCAGAATAAAAGAAACTGTATGAAAACATGGATAATTCAGAATGAATGACTGTAAGCAGATGAGAACTCGTTTAGAACAGCTGAAAGAGATTGCCCAAGTCAGTTCTTAGTGTAGAAAAGGTAGCTAAGTTCCGGGAAATCCTTAATTCGAGTTAAGATCACATGAAACACTGTATGAATCCTGTATTGTTTACTTAAAAGAGACTAGAGTGGTAAATGTGTGTTATACAAGGCAGAATACCATTGAAATAGAGAAAGAAACACATTCGGCAGCTTTGGAAAGCCTTACACTTCACTGAAATGTAGGAATACACTCTGTAACACAGCTGAGAGACAATCTTCCCGAGCTGCCTCTGTTCATAACAGTGTGTAGGAAGTTGTTTGATAAAGTGGGCAAAGCTTACATTTGGACCAGAAGGAAGAATATAGGAAACTACATGAAAACATGGATAATTAAGAGAAAATGACTGTAAACAGATGAGAACTTGTTTAGAACAGCTGAAAGAGATTCTCCAAGACAGTTCTTAGTGTAGAAAAGGTAGCTAGGATCCGGGAAATCCTTAATTCGAGTTAAGATCACATGAAACAGAGTATGAATCCTGTATTGTTTACTTAAAAGAGACTAGAGTGCTAAATGTGTGTTATACAAGGCAGAATACCATTGAAATAGAGAAAGAAACACGTTAGGCAGCTTTGGAAGACCTTGCACTTCACTGAAATGTAGTACTACACTCTATAACACAGTTGAGAGACAATGTTCCCGGGCTATCTCCATTCATTACAGTGTGTAGGAAGTGGTTTGATAAAGTGGGCAAAGATTATACTTGTACCACAAGGCAAAATAAAAGAAACTGTATGAAAACATGGATAATTCAGAAATAATGACTGTAAGCAGATGAGAACTCGTTTAGAACAGCTGAAAGAGATTGCCCAAGTCAGTTCTTAGTGTAGAAAAGGTAGCTAAGTTCCGGGAAATCTTTAATTCGAGTTAAGATCACATGAAACACTGTATGAATCCTGCATTGTTTACTTAAAAGAGACTAGAGTGCTAAATGTGTGTTATACAAGGCAGAATACCATTGAAATAGGGAAAGAAACACGTTAGGCAGCTTTGGAAGACCTTGCACTTCAATGAAAGGTAGTACTACACTCTATAACACAGTTGAGAGACAATGTTCCCGAGCTGTCTCCGTTCATTACAGTGTGTAGGAAGTGGTTTGATAAAGTGGGCAAAGATTATACTTGGACCAGAAGGAAGAATATAGGAAACTGCATGAAAACATGGAAAATTCAGAGAAAATGACTGTAAACAGATGAGAACTCGTTTAGAACAGCTGAAAGAGATTGCCCAAGTCAGTTCTTAGTATAGAAAAGGTATCTAAGAACCTGGAAATCCTTAATTCGAGTTAAGATCACATGAAACACTGTATGAATCCTGTATTGTTTAGTTAAAAGAGACTAGAGTGGTAAATGTGTGTTATAAAAGGCAGAATACCATTGAAATAGAGAAAGAAACACGTTAGGCAGCTTTGGAAGGCCTTGCACTTCATTGAAATGTAGTACTACACTCTATAACACAGTTGAGAGACAATGTTCCCGGGCTGTCTCCGTTCATTACAGTGTGTAGGAAGTGGTTTGATAAAGTGGGCAAAGATTATAATTGTACCACAAGGCAGTATAAAAGAAACTGTATGAAGACATGGATAATTCAGAATTAATGACTGTAAGCAGATGAGAACTCGTTTAGAACAGCTGAAAGAAATTGCCCAAGTCAGTTCTTAGTGTAGAAAAGGTAGCTAAGTTTCGGGAAATCTTTAATTCGAGTTAAGATCACATGAAACACTGTATGAATCCTGTATTGTTTACTTAAAAGAGACTAGAGTGCTAAATGTGTGTTATACAAGGCAGAATACCATTGAAATAGAGAAAGAAACACGTTAGGCAGCTTTGGAAGACCTTGCACTTCACTGAAATGTAGTACTACACTCTATAACACAGTTGAGAGACAATGTTCCCGAGCTGTCTCCGTTCATTACAGTGTGTAGGAAGTGGTTTGATAAAGTGGGCAAAGATTATACTTGGACCAGAAGGAAGAATATAGGAAACTGCATGAAAACATGGAAAATTCAGCGAAAATGACTGTAAACAGATAAGAACTGGTTTAGAAGAGCTCAAAGAGATTCTCCAAGTCAGTTCTTAGTGTAGAAAAGGTAGCTAGGATCCGGGAAATCCTTAATTCGAGTTAAGATCACATGAAACAGTGTATGAATCCTGTATTGTTTACTTAAAAGAGACTAGAGTGCTAAATGTGTGTTATACAAGGCAGAATACCATTGAAATGGAGAAAGAAACATTCGGCAGCTTTGGAAAGCCTTAGACTTCACTGAAATGTAGGAATACACTCTGTAACACAGTTGAGAGACAATGTTCCCGAGCTGCCTCTGTTCATAACAGTGTGTAGGAAGTTGTTTGATAAAGTGGGCAAAGCTTATACTTGGAGCAGAAGGAAGAATATAGGAAACTACATGAAAACATGGATAATTCAGAGAAAATGACTGTAAGCAGATGAGAACTCGTTTAGAACAGCTGAAAGAGATTGCCCAAGTCACTTCTTAGTGTAGAAAAGGTAGCTAAGTTCCAGGAAATCCTTAATTCGAGTTAAGATCACATGAAACACTGTATGAATCCTGTATTGTTTACTTAAAAGAGACTAGAGTGCTAAATGTGTGTTATACAAGTCAGAATACCATTGAAATAGAGAAAGAAACATTCGGCAGCTTTGGAAAGCCTTAGACTTCACTGAAATGTAGGAATACACTCTGTAACACAGTTGAGAGACAATGTTCCCGAGCTGCCTCTGTTGATAACAGTGTGTAGGAAGTTGTTTGATAAAGTGGGCAAAGCTTATACTTGGAGCAGAAGGAAGAATATAGGAAACTACATGAAAACATGGATAATTCAGAAAAAATGACTGTAAACAGATGAGAACTCGTTTAGAACAGCTCAAAGAGATTCTCCAAGTCAGTTCTTAGTGTAGAAAATGTAGCTAAGATCCGGGAAATCCTTAATTCGAGTTAATATCACATGAAACACTGTATGAATCCTGTATTGTTTACTTAAAAGAGACTAGAGTGCTAAATGTGTGTTATACAAGGCAGAATACCATTGAAATAGAGAAAGAAACACCTTAGGCAGCTTTGGAAGACCTTGCACTTCACTGAAATGTAGTACTACACTCTATAACACAGTTGAGAGACAATGTTCCCGGGCTATCTCTATTCATTACAGTGTGTAGGAAGTGGTTTGATAAAGTGGGCAAAGATTATACTTGTACCACAAGGCAAAGTAAAAGAAACTGTATGAAAACATGGATAATTCAGAAATAATGACTGTAAGCAGATGAGAACTCATTTAGAACAGCTGAAAGAGATTGCCCAAGTCAGTTCTTAGTGTAGAAAAGGTAGCTAAGTTCCAGGAAATCTTTAATTCGAGTTAAGATCACATGAAACACTGTATGAATCCTGCATTGTTTACTTAAAAGAGACTAGAGTGCTAAATGTGTGCTATACAACGCAGAATACCATTGAAATAGGGAAAGAAACACGTTAGGCAGCTTTGGAAGACCTTGCACTTAACTGAAATGTAGTACTACACTCTATAACACAGTTGAGAGACAATGTTCCCGAGCTGTCTCCGTTCATTACAGTGTGTAGGAAGTGGTTTGATAAAGTGGGCAAAGCTTATACTTGGACCAGAAGGAAGAATATAGGAAACTGCATGAAAACATGGAAAATTCAGCGAAAATGACTGTAAACAGATAAGAACTGGTTTAGAAGAGCTCAAAGAGATTCTCCAAGTCAGTTCTTAGTGTAGAAAAGGTAGCTAGGATCCGGGAAATCCTTAATTCGAGTTAAGATCACATGAAACAGTGTATGAATCCTGTATTGTTTACTTAAAAGAGACTAGAGTGCTAAATGTGTGTTATACAAGGCAGAATACCATTGAAATGGAGAAAGAAACATTCGGCAGCTTTGGAAAGCCTTAGACTTCACTGAAATGTAGGAATACACTCTGTAACACAGTTGAGAGACAATGTTCCCGAGCTGCCTCTGTTCATAACAGTGTGTAGGAAGTTGTTTGATAAAGTGGGCAAAGCTTATACTTGGAGCAGAAGGAAGAATATAGGAAACTACATGAAAACATGGATAATTCAGAGAAAATGACTGTAAGCAGATGAGAACTCGTTTGGAACAGCTGAAAGAGATTGCCCAAGTCACTTCTTAGTGTAGAAAAGGTAGCTAAGTTCCGGGAAATCCTTAATTCGAGTTAAGATCACATGAAACACTGTATGAATCCTGTATTGTTTACTTAAAAGAGACTAGAGTGCTAAATGTGTGTTATACAAGGCAGAATACCATTGAAATAGAGAAAGAAACACGTTAGGCAGCTTTGGAAGACCTTGCACTTCACTGAAATGTAGTACCACACTCTATAACACAGTTGAGAGACAATGTTCCCGAGCTGTCTCCGTTCATTACAGTGTGTAGGAAGTGGTTTGATAAAGTGGGCAAAGATTATACTTGGACCAGAAGGAAGAATATAGGAAACTGCATGAAAACATGGAAAATTCAGAGAAAATGACTGTAAACAGATGAGAACTGGTTTAGAACAGCTCAAAGAGATTCTCCAAGTCAGTTCTTAGTGTAGAAAAGTTAGCTAGGATCCGGTAAATCCTTAATTCGAGTTAAGATCACATGAAACAGTGTATGAATCCTGTATTGTTTACTTAAAAGAGACTAGAGTGCTAAATGTGTGTTATACAAGTCAGAATACCATTGAAATAGAGAAAGAAACATTCGGCAGCTTTGGAAAGCCTTAGACTTCACTGAAATGTAGGAATACACTCTGTAACACAGTTGAGAGACAATGTTCCCGAGCTGCCTCTGTTCATAACAGTGTGTAGGAAGTTGTTTGATAAAGTGGGCAAAGCTTATACTTGGAGCAGAAGGAAGAATATAGGAAACTGCATGAAAACATGGATAATTCAGAAAAAATGACTGTAAACAGATGAGAACTCGTTTAGAACAGCTCAAAGAGATTCTCCAAGTCAGTTCTTAGTGTAGAAAATGTAGCTAAGATCCGGGAAATCCTTAATTCGAGTTAATATCACATGAAACACTGTATGAATCCTGTATTGTTTACTTAAAAGAGGCTAGAGTGCTAAATGTGTGTTATACAAGGCAGAATACCATTGAAATAGAGAAAGAAACACCTTAGGCAGCTTTGGAAGACCTTGCACTTCACTGAAATGTAGTAATACACTCTATAACACAGTTGAGAGACAATGTTCCCGGGCTGTCTCCGTTCATTACAGTGTGTAGGAAGTGGTATGATAAAGTGGGCAAAGATTATACTTGTACCACAAGGCAAAGTAAAAGAAACTGTATGAAAACATGGATAATTCAGAAATAATGACTGTAAGCAGATGAGAACTCGTTTAGAACAGCTGAAAGAGATTGCCCAAGTCAGTTCTTAGTGTAGAAAAGGTAGCTAAGTTCCAGGAAATCTTTAATTCGAGTTAAGATCACATGAAACACTGTATGAATCCTGCATTGTTTACTTAAAAGAGACTAGAGTGCTAAATGTGTGTTATACAACGCAGAATACCATTGAAATAGGGAAAGAAACACGTTAGGCAGCTTTGGAAGACCTTGCACTTCACTGAAATGTAGTACTACACTCTATAACACAGTTGAGAGACAATGTTCCCGAGCTGTCTCCGTTCATTACAGTGTGTAGGAAGTGGTTTGATAAAGTGGGCAAAGATTATACTTTGACCAGAAGGAAGAATATAGGAAACTGCATGAAAACATGGAAAATTCAGAGAAAATGACTGTAAACAGATGAGAACTCGTTTAGAACAGCTCAAAGAGATTCTCCAAGTCAGTTCTTAGTGTAGAAAAGGTAGCTAGGATCCGGGAAATCCTTAATTCGAGTTAAGATCACATGAAACAGTGTATGAATCCTGTATTGTTTACTTAAAAGAGACTAGAGTGGTAAATGTGTGTTATACAAGGCAGAATACCATTGAAATAGAGAAAGAAACACATTCGGCGCTTTGGAAAGCCTAACACTTCACTGAAATGTAGGAATACACTCTGTAACACAGTTGAGAGACAATGTTCCCGAGCTGACTCTGTTTATAGCATTGTGTAGGAAGGTGTTTGATAAAGTGGGAAAAGCTTATACTTGGACCAGAAGGAAGAATATAGGAAACTGCATGAAAACATGGAAAAATCAGAGAAAATGACTGTAAACAGATGAGTACTAGTTGAGAACAGCTGAAAGAGATTGCCCAAGTCAGTTCTTAGTATAGAAAAGGTAGCTTAGATCCGGGAAATTCTTAATTTGAGTTAAGATCACATGAAACACTGTATGAATCCTGTATTGTTTACTTAAAAGAGACTAGAGTGGTAAATGTGTGTTATACAAGGCAGAATACCATTGAAATAGAGAAAGAAACACGTTCGTTACCTTTGGAAGGCCTTGCACTTCACTGAAATGTAGTACTACACTCTATAACACAGTTGAGAGACAATGTTCCCGAGCTGTCTCCATTCATTACAGTGTGTAGGAAGTGGTTTGATAAAGTGGGCAAAGATTATACTTGTACCACAAGGCAGAATATAAGAAACTCTATGAAAACATGGATAATTCAGAGAAAGTGACTGTAAGCAGATGAGAACTCATTTAGAACAGCTGAAAGAGATTGCCCAAGTCAGTTCTTAGTGTAGAAAAGGTAGCTAAGTTCCAGGAAATCTTTAATTCGAGTTAAGATCACATGAAACACTGTACGAATCCTGCATTGTTTACTTAAAAGAGACTAGAGTGCTAAATGTGTGTTATACAAGGCAGAATACCATTGAAATAGGGAAAGAAACACGTTAGGCAGCTTTGGAAGACCTTGCACTTCACTGAAATGTAGTACTACACTCTATAACACAGTGGAGAGACAATGTTCCCGAGCTGTCTCCGTTCATTACAGTGTGTAGGAAGTGGTTTGATAAAGTGGGAAAAGATTATACTTGGACCAGAAGGAAGAATATAGGAAACTGCATGAAAACATGGAAAATTCAGAGAAAATGACTGTAAACAGATGAGAACTCGTTTAGAACAGCTCAAAGATATTCTCCAAGTCAGTTCTTAGTGTAGAAAAGGTAGCTAAGATCCGGAAAATACTTAATTCGAGTTAAGATCACATGAAACACTGTATGAATTCTGTATTGTTTACTTAAAAGAGACTAGAGTGGTAAATGTGTGTTATACAAGGCAGAATACCATTGAAATAGGGAAAGAAACAGGTTAGGCAGCTTTGGAAGACTTTGCACTTCACTGAAATATAGTACTACACTCTATAACACAGTTGAGAGACAATGTTCCCGAGCTGTCTCCGTTCATTACAGTGTGTAGGAAGTGGTTTGATAAAGTGGGCAAAGATTATACTCGGACCAGAAGGAAGAATATAGGAAACTGCATGAAAACATGGAAAATTCAGCGAAAATGACTGTAAACAGATGAGAACTGGTTTAGAAGAGCTCAAAGAGATTCTCCAAGTCAGTTCTTAGTGTAGAAAAGGTAGCTAGGATCCGGGAAATCCTTAATTCGAGTTAAGATCACATGAAACAGTGTATGAATCCTGTATTGTTTACTTAAAAGAGACTAGAGTGCTAAATGTGTGTTATACAAGGCAGAATACCATTTAAATGGAGAAAGAAACATTCGGCAGCTTTGGAAAGCCTTAGACTTCACTGAAATGTAGGAATACACTCTGTAACACAGTTGAGAGACAATGTTCCCGAGCTGCCTCCGTTCATTACAGTGTGTAGGAAGTTGTTTGATAAAGTGGACAAAGATTATACTTGTACCAGAAGGCAGAATATAAGAAACTCTATGAAAACTTGGATAATTCAGAGAAAATGACTGTAAACAGATGAGAACTCGTTTAGAACAGCTGAAAGAGATTGCCCAAGTCAGATCTTAGTGTAGAAAAGGTAGCTAAGTTCCGGGAAATCTTTAATTCGAGTTAAGATCACATGAAACACTGTATGAATCCTGTATTGTTTACTTAAAAGAGACTAGAGTGGTAAATGTGTGTTATACAAGGCAGAATACCATTGAAATAGAGAAAGAAACACGTTAGGCAGCTTTGGAAGGCCTTGCACTTCACTGAAATGTAGTACTACACTCTATAACACAGTTGAGAGACAATGTTCCCGAGCTGCCTCTGTTCATAACAGTGTGTAGGAAGTTGTTTGATAAAGTGGGCAAAGCTTATACTTGGACCAGAAGGAAGAATATAGGAAACTACATGAAAACATGGATAATTCAGAGAAAATGACTGTAAACAGATGAGAAATGGTTTAGAACAGCTCAAAGAGATTCTCCAAGTCAGTTCTTAGTGTAGAAAAGGTAGCTAGGATGCGGGAAATCCTTAATTCGAGTTAAGATCACATGAAACAGTGTATGAATCCTGTATTGTTTACTTAAAAGAGACTAGAGTGGTAAATGTGTGTTATACAAGGCAGAATACCATTGAAATAGAGAAAGAAACACATTCGGCGCTTTGGAAAGCCTAACACTTCACTGAAATGTAGGAATACACTCTGTAACACAGTTGAGAGACAATGTTCCCGAGCTGACTTTGTTTATAGCATTGTGTAGGAAGGTGTTTGATAAAGTGGGAAAAGCTTATACTTGGACCAGAAGGAAGAATATAGGAAACTGCATGAAAAAAATGGAAAAATCAGAGAAAATGACTGTAAACAGATGAGAACTAGTTGAGAACAGCTGAAAGAGATTGCCCAAGTCAGTTCTTAGTATAGAAAAGGTAGCTTAGATCCGGGAAATCCTTAATTCGAGTTAAGATCACATGAAACACTTATGAATCCTGTATTGTTTACTTAAAAGAGACTAGAGTGGTAAATGTGTGTTATACAAGGCAGAATACCATTGAAATAGGGAAAGAAACAGATTAGGCAGCTTTGGAAGACCTTGCACTTCACTGAAATGTAGTACTACACTCTATAACACAGTTGAGAGACAATGTTCCCGAGCTGTCTCCGTTCATTACAGTGTGTAGGAAGTGGTTTGATAAAGTGGGCAAAGATTATACTTGGACCAGAAGGAAGAATATAGGAAACTGCATGAAAACATGGAAAATTCAGCGAAAATGACTGTAAACAGATGAGAACTGGTTTAGAAGAGCTCAAAGAGATTCTCCAAGTCAGTTCTTAGTGTAGAAAAGGTAGCTAGGATCCGGGAAATCCTTAATTCGAGTTAAGATCACATGAAACAGTGTATGAATCCTGTATTGTTTACTTAAAAGAGACTAGAGTGCTAATTGTGTGTTATACAAGGCAGAATACGATTTAAATGGAGAAAGAAACATTCAGCAGCTTTGGAAAGCCTTAGACTTCACTGAAATGTAGGAATACACTCTGTAACACAGTTGAGAGACAATGTTCCCGAGCTGCCTCCGTTCATTACAGTGTGTAGGAAGTTGTTTGATAAAGTGGACAAAGATTATACTTGTACCAGAAGGCAGAATATAAGAAACGCTATGAAAACATGGATAATTCAGAGAAAATGACTGTAAACCGATGAGAACTCGTTTAGAACAGCTGAAAGAGATTTCCCAAGTCAGATCTTAGTGTAGAAAAGGTAGCTAAGTTCCGGGAAATCTTTAATTCGAGTTAAGATCACATGATACACTGTATGAATCCTATATTGTTTACTTAAAAGAGACTAGAGTGGTAAATGTGTGTTATACAAGGCAGAATACCATTGAAATAGAGAAAGAAACACGTTAGGCAGCTTTGGAAGGCCTTGCACTTCACTGAAATGTAGTACTACACTCTATAACACAGTTGAGAGACAATGTTCCCAAGCTGCCTCTGTTCATAACAGTGTGTAGGAAGTTGTTTGATAAAGTGGGCAAAGCTTATACTTGGACCAGAAAAAAGAATAAAGGAAACTACATGAAAACATGGATAATTCAGAGAAAATGACTGTAAACAGATGAGAACTCGTTTAGAACAGCTCAAAGAGATTCTCCAAGTCAGTTCTTAGTGTAGAAAATGTAGCTAAGATCAGAGAAATCCTTAATTCGAGTTAATATCACATGAAACACTGTATGAATCCTGTATTGTTTACTTAAAAGAGACTAGAGTGGTAAATGTGTGTTATACAAGGCAGAATACCATTGAAATAGGGAAAGAAACACGTTAGGCAGCTTTGGAAGACCTTGCACTTCACTGAAATGTAGTACTACACTCTATAACACAGTTGAGAGACAGTGTTCCCGAGCTGTCTCCGTTCATTACAGTGTGTAGGAAGTGGTTTGATAAAGTGGGCAAAGATTATACTTGGACCAGAAGGAAGAATATAGGAAACTGCATGAAAACATGGAAAATTCAGAGAAAATGACAGTAAACAGATGAGAACTCGTTTAGAACAGCTGAAAGAGATTGCCCAAGTCAGTTCTTAGTATAGAAAAGGTAGCTAAGAACCTGGAAATCCTTAATTCGAGTTAAGATCACATGAAACACTGTATGAATTCTGTATTGTTTACTTAAAAGGGACTAGAGTGGTAAATGTGTGTTATAGAAGCCAGAATACCATTGAAATAGAGAAAGAAACACGTTAGGCAGCTTTGGAAGGCCTTGCACTTCATTGAAATGTAGTACTACACTCTATAACACAGTTGAGAGACAATGTTCCCGGGCTGTCTCCGTTAATTACAGTGTGTAGGAAGTGGTTTGATAAAGTGGGCAAAGATTATAATTGTACCACAAGGCAGAATAAAAGAAACTGTATGAAAACATGGATAATTCAGAATTAATGACTGTAAGCAGATGAGAACTCGTTTAGAACAGCTGAAAGAAATTGCCCAAATCAGTTCTTAGTGTAGAAAAGGTAGCTAAGTTTCGGGAAATCTTTAATTCGAGTTAAGATCACATGAAACACTGTATGAATCCTGTATTGTTTACTTAAAAGAGACTAGAGTGCTAAATGTGTGTTATACAAGGCAGAATACCATTTAAATAGAGAAAGAAACACGTTAGGCAGCTTTGGAAGACCTTGCACTTCACTGAAATGTAGTACTACACTCTATAACACAGTTGAGAGACAATGTTCCCGAGCTGGCTCCGTTCATTACAGTGTGTAGGAAGTGGTTTGATAAAGTGGGCAAAGATTATACTTGGACCAGAAGGAAGAATATAGGAAACTGCATGAAAACATGGAAAATTCAGCAAAAATGACTGTAAACAGATGAGAACTGGTTTAGAAGAGCTCAAAGAGATTCTCCAAGTCAGTTCTTAGTGTAGAAAAGGTAGCTAGGATCCGGGAAATCCTTAATTCGAGTTAAGATCACATGAAACAGTGTATGAATCCTGTATTGTTTACTTAAAAGAGACTAGAGTGCTAAATGTGTGTTATACAATGCAGAATACCATTGAAATGGAGAAAGAAACATTCGGCAGCTTTGGAAAGCCTTAGACTTCACTGAAATGTAGGAATACACTCTGTAACACAGTTGAGAGACAATGTTCCCGAGCTGCCTCTGTTTATAGCAGTGTGTAGGAAGGTGTTTGATAAAGTGGGCAAAGCTTATACTTGGACCAGAAGGAAGAATATAGGAAACTGCATGAAAACAAGGAAAAATCAAAGAAAATGACTGTAAACAAATGAGAACTCGTTTAGAACAGCTGAAAGAGATTGCCCAAGTCAGTTCTTAGTGTAGAAAAGGTAGCTAAGATCCGGGAAATCCTTAATTCGAGTTAAGATCACATGAAACACTGTATGAATTCTGTAATGTTTACTTAAAAGAGACTAGAGTGTTAAATGTTTGTTATACAAGGCAGAATACCATTGAAATAGAGAAAGAAACACATTCGGCGCTTTGGAATGCCTAACACTTCACTGAAATGTCGTACTACACTTTGTAACACAGTTGAGAGACAATGTTCCCGAGCTGTCTCCGTTCATTACAGTGTGTAGGAAGTGGTTTGATAAAGTGGGCAAAGATTATACTTGAACCACAAGGCAGAATATAAGAAACTCAATGAAAACATGGATAATTCAGAGAAAGTGACTGTAAACAGATGAGAACTTGTTGAGAACAGCTCAAAGAGATTGCCCAAGTTAGTTCTTAGTGTAGAAAATGTAGCTAAGATCCGGGAAATCCTTAATTCGAGTTAAGATCACATGAAACACTGTATGAATCCTGTATTGTTTACTTAAAAGAGACTAGAGTGCTAAATGTGTGTTATACAAGGCACAATACCATTTAAATGGAGAAAGAAACATTCGGCAGCTTTGGAAAGCCTTAGACTTCACTGAAATGTAGGAATACACTCTGTAACACAGTTGAGAGACAATGTTTCCGAGCTGCCTCTGTTCATAACAGTGTGTAGGAAGTTGTTTGATAAAGTGGGCAAAGCTTATACTTGGACCAGAAGGAAGAATATAGGAAACTACATGAAAACATGGATAATTCAGAGAAAATGACTGTAAGCAGATGAGAACTCGTTTAGAACAGCTGAAAGAGATTGCCCAAGTCAGTTCTTAGTGTAGAAAAGGTAGCTAAGTTCCAGGAAATCTTTAATTCGAGTTAAGATCACATGAAACACTGTATGAATCCTGCATTGTTTACTTAAAAGAGACTAGAGTGCTAAATGTGTGTTATACAAGGCAGAATACCATTGAAATAGGGAAAGAAACACGTTAGGCAGCTTTGGAAGACCTTGCAGTTCACTGAAATGTAGTACTACACTCTATAACACAGTTGAGAGACAATGTTCCCGAGCTGTCTCCGTTCATTACAGTGTGTAGGAAGTGGTTTGATAAAGTGGGCAAAGATTATACTTGGCCCAGAAGGAAGAATATAGGAAACTGCATGAAAACATGGAAAATTCAGAGAAAATGACTGTAAACAGATGAGAACTCGTTTAGAACAGCTCAAAGAGATTCTCCAAGTCAATTCTTAGTGTAGAAAAGGTAGCTAAGATCCGGAAAATCCTTAATTCGAGTTAAGATCACATGAAACACTGTATGAATTCTGTATTGCTTACTTAAAAGAGACTAGAGTGGTAAATGTGTGTTATACAAGGCAGAATACCATTGAAAAAGAGAAAGAAACACATTCGGCGCTTTGGAAAGCCTAACACTTCACTGAAATGTAGTACTACACTCTGTAACACAGTTGAGAGACAATGTTCCCGAGCTGCCTCTGTTCATAACAGTGTGTAGGAAGTTGTTTGATAAAGTGGGCAAAGCTTATACTCGGACCAGAAGGAAGAATATAGGAAACTACATGAAAACATGGATAATTCAGAGAAAATGACTGTAAACAGATGAGAACTCGTTTAGAACAGCTCAAAGAGATTCTCCAAGTCAGTTCTTAGTGTAGAAAATGTAGCTAAGATCCGGGAAATCCTTAATTCGAGTTAATATCACATGAAACACTGTATGAATCCTGTATTGTTTACTTAAAAGAGACTAGAGTGGTAAATGTGTGTTATACAAGGCAGAATACCATTGAAATAGGGAAAGAAACACGTTAGGCAGCTTTGGAAGACCTTGCACTTCACTGAAATGTAGTACTACACTCTATAACACAGTTGAGAGACAGTGTTCCCGAGCTGTCTCCGTTCATTACAGTGTGTAGGAAGTGGTTTGATAAAGTGGGCAAAGATTATACTTGGACCAGAAGGAAGAATATAGGAAACTGCATGAAAACATGGAAAATTCAGAGAAAATGACAGTAAACAGATGAGAACTCGTTTAGAACAGCTGAAAGAGATTGCCCAAGTCAGTTCTTAGTGTAGAAAAGGTAGCTAAGTTCCGGGAAATCCTTAATTCCAGTTAAGATCACATGAAACACTGTATGAATCCTGTATTGTTTACTTAAAAGAGACTAGAGTGGTAAATGTGTGTTATACAAGGCAGAATACCATTGAAATAGAGAAAGAAACACATTCGGCAGCTTTGGAAAGCCTTACACTTCACTGAAATGTAGGAATACACTCTGTAACACAGCTGAGAGACAATTTTCCCGAGCTGCCTCTGTTCATAACAGTGTGTAGGAAGTTGTTTGATAAAGTGGGCAAAGCTTATACTTGGCCAGAAGGAAGAATATAGGAAACTACATGAAAACATGGATAATTCGGAGAAAATGACTGTAAACAGATGAGAACTCGTTTAGAACAGCTCAAAGAGATTCTCCAAGTCAGTTCTTAGTGTAGAAAAGGTAGCTAAGATCCGGAAAATCCTTAATTCGAGTTAAGATCACAGGAAACACTGTATGAATTCTGTATTGTTTACTTAAAAGAGACTAGAGTGGTAAATGTGTGTTATACAAGGCAGAATACCATTGAAATAGAGAAAGAAACACATTCCGCGCTTTGGAAAGCCTAACACTTCACTGAAATGTCGTACTACACTCTGTAACACAGTTGAGAGACAATGTTCCCGAGCTGCCTCTGTTTATAGCAGTGTGTAGGAAGGTGTTTGATAAAGTGGGCAAAGCTTATACTTGGACCAGAAGGAAGAATATAGGAAACTGCATGAAAACATGGAAAAATCAGAGAAAATGACTGTAAACAAATGAGAACTCGTTTAGAACAGCTGAAAGAGATTGTCCAAGTCAGTTCTTAGTGTAGAAAAGGTAGCTAAGATCCGGGAAATCCTGAATTCGAGTTAAGATCACATGAAACACTGTATGAATTCTGTAATGTTTACTTAAAAGAGACTAGAGTGGTAAATGTGTGTTATACAAGGCAGAATACCATTGAAATAGAGAAAGAAACACATTCGGCGCTTTGGAAAGCCTAACACTTCACTGAAATGTAGTACTACACTCTATAACACAGTTGAGAGACAATGTTCCCGAGCTGCCTCCGTTCATTACAGTGTGTAGGAAGTTGTTTGATAAAGTGGGCAAAGATTATACTTGTACCAGAAGGCAGAATATAAGAAACTCTATGAAAACATGGATAATTCAGAGAAAATGACTGTAAACCGATGAGAACTCGTTTAGAACAGCTGAAAGAGATTTCCCAAGTCAGATCTTAGTGTAGAAAAGGTAGCTAAGTTCCGGGAAATCTTTAATTCGAGTTAAGATCACATGATACACTGTATGAATCCTATATTGTTTACTTAAAAGAGACTAGAGTGGTAAATGTGTGTTATACAAGGCAGAATACCATTGAAATAGGGAAAGAAACACGTTAGGCAGCTTTGGAAGACCTTGCACTTCACTGAAATGTAGTACTACACTCTATAACACAGTTGAGAGACAGTGTTCCCGAGCTGTCTCCGTTCATTACAGTGTGTAGGAAGTGGTTTGATAAAGTGGGCAAAGATTATACTTGGACCAGAAGGAAGAATATAGGAAACTGCATGAAAACATGGAAAATTCAGAGAAAATGACAGTAAACAGATGAGAACTCGTTTAGAACAGCTGAAAGAGATTGCCCAAGTCAGTTCTTAGTATAGAAAAGGTAGCTAAGAACCTGGAAATCCTTAATTCGAGTTAAGATCACATGAAACACTGTATGAATTCTGTATTGTTTACTTAAAAGGGACTAGAATGGTAAATGTGTGTTATAGAAGCCAGAATACCATTGAAATAGAGAAAGAAACACGTTAGGCAGCTTTGGAAGGCCTTGCACTTCATTGAAATGTAGTACTACACTCTATAACACAGTTGAGAGACAATGTTCCCGGGCTGTCTCCGTTAATTACAGTGTGTAGGAAGTGGTTTGATAAAGTGGGCAAAGATTATAATTGTACCACAAGGCAGAATAAAAGAAACTGTATGAAAACATGGATAATTCAGAATTAATGACTGTAAGCAGATGAGAACTCGTTTAGAACAGCTGAAAGAAATTGCCCAAATCAGTTCTTAGTGTAGAAAAGGTAGCTAAGTTTCGGGAAATCTTTAATTCGAGTTAAGATCACATGAAACACTGTATGAATCCTGTATTGTTTACTTAAAAGAGACTAGAGTGCTAAATGTGTGTTATACAAGGCAGAATACCATTTAAATAGAGAAAGAAACACGTTAGGCAGCTTTGGAAGACCTTGCACTTCACTGAAATGTAGTACTACACTCTATAACACAGTTGAGAGACAATGTTCCCGAGCTGGCTCCGTTCATTACAGTGTGTAGGAAGTGGTTTGATAAAGTGGGCAAAGATTATACTTGGACCAGAAGGAAGAATATAGGAAACTGCATGAAAACATGGAAAATTCAGCAAAAATGACTGTAAACAGATGAGAACTGGTTTAGAAGAGCTCAAAGAGATTCTCCAAGTCAGTTCTTAGTGTAGAAAAGGTAGCTAGGATCCGGGAAATCCTTAATTCGAGTTAAGATCACATGAAACAGTGTATGAATCCTGTATTGTTTACTTAAAAGAGACTAGAGTGCTAAATGTGTGTTATACAATGCAGAATACCATTGAAATGGAGAAAGAAACATTCGGCAGCTTTGGAAAGCCTTAGACTTCACTGAAATGTAGGAATACACTCTGTAACACAGTTGAGAGACAATGTTCCCGAGCTGCCTCTGTTTATAGCAGTGTGTAGGAAGGTGTTTGATAAAGTGGGCAAAGCTTATACTTGGACCAGAAGGAAGAATATAGGAAACTGCATGAAAACAAGGAAAAATCAAAGAAAATGACTGTAAACAAATGAGAACTCGTTTAGAACAGCTGAAAGAGATTGCCCAAGTCAGTTCTTAGTGTAGAAAAGGTAGCTAAGATCCGGGAAATCCTTAATTCGAGTTAAGATCACATGAAACACTGTATGAATTCTGTAATGTTTACTTAAAAGAGACTAGAGTGTTAAATGTTTGTTATACAAGGCAGAATACCATTGAAATAGAGAAAGAAACACATTCGGCGCTTTGGAATGCCTAACACTTCACTGAAATGTCGTACTACACTTTGTAACACAGTTGAGAGACAATGTTCCCGAGCTGTCTCCGTTCATTACAGTGTGTAGGAAGTGGTTTGATAAAGTGGGCAAAGTTTATACTTGAACCACAAGGCAGAATATAAGAAACTCAATGAAAACATGGATAATTCAGAGAAAGTGACTGTAAACAGATGAGAACTTGTTGAGAACAGCTCAAAGAGATTGCCCAAGTTAGTTCTTAGTGTAGAAAATGTAGCTAAGATCCGGGAAATCCTTAATTCGAGTTAAGATCACATGAAACACTGTATGAATCCTGTATTGTTTACTTAAAAGAGACTAGAGTGCTAAATGTGTGTTATACAAGGCACAATACCATTTAAATGGAGAAAGAAACATTCGGCAGCTTTGGAAAGCCTTAGACTTCACTGAAATGTAGGAATACACTCTGTAACACAGTTGAGAGACAATGTTTCCGAGCTGCCTCTGTTCATAACAGTGTGTAGGAAGTTGTTTGATAAAGTGGGCAAAGCTTATACTTGGACCAGAAGGAAGAATATAGGAAACTACATGAAAACATGGATAATTCAGAGAAAATGACTGTAAGCAGATGAGAACTCGTTTAGAACAGCTGAAAGAGATTGCCCAAGTCAGTTCTTAGTGTAGAAAAGGTAGCTAAGTTCCAGGAAATCTTTAATTCGAGTTAAGATCACATGAAACACTGTATGAATCCTGCATTGTTTACTTAAAAGAGACTAGAGTGCTAAATGTGTGTTATACAAGGCAGAATACCATTGAAATAGGGAAAGAAACACGTTAGGCAGCTTTGGAAGACCTTGCAGTTCACTGAAATGTAGTACTACACTCTATAACACAGTTGAGAGACAATGTTCCCGAGCTGTCTCCGTTCATTACAGTGTGTAGGAAGTGGTTTGATAAAGTGGGCAAAGATTATACTTGGCCCAGAAGGAAGAATATAGGAAACTGCATGAAAACATGGAAAATTCAGAGAAAATGACTGTAAACAGATGAGAACTCGTTTAGAACAGCTCAAAGAGATTCTCCAAGTCAATTCTTAGTGTAGAAAAGGTAGCTAAGATCCGGAAAATCCTTAATTCGAGTTAAGATCACATGAAACACTGTATGAATTCTGTATTGCTTACTTAAAAGAGACTAGAGTGGTAAATGTGTGTTATACAAGGCAGAATACCATTGAAAAAGAGAAAGAAACACATTCGGCGCTTTGGAAAGCCTAACACTTCACTGAAATGTAGTACTACACTCTGTAACACAGTTGAGAGACAATGTTCCCGAGCTGCCTCTGTTCATAACAGTGTGTAGGAAGTTGTTTGATAAAGTGGGCAAAGCTTATACTCGGACCAGAAGGAAGAATATAGGAAACTACATGAAAACATGGATAATTCAGAGAAAATGACTGTAAACAGATGAGAACTCGTTTAGAACAGCTCAAAGAGATTCTCCAAGTCAGTTCTTAGTGTAGAAAATGTAGCTAAGATCCGGGAAATCCTTAATTCGAGTTAATATCACATGAAACACTGTATGAATCCTGTATTGTTTACTTAAAAGAGACTAGAGTGGTAAATGTGTGTTATACAAGGCAGAATACCATTGAAATAGGGAAAGAAACACGTTAGGCAGCTTTGGAAGACCTTGCACTTCACTGAAATGTAGTACTACACTCTATAACACAGTTGAGAGACAGTGTTCCCGAGCTGTCTCCGTTCATTACAGTGTGTAGGAAGTGGTTTGATAAAGTGGGCAAAGATTATACTTGGACCAGAAGGAAGAATATAGGAAACTGCATGAAAACATGGAAAATTCAGAGAAAATGACAGTAAACAGATGAGAACTCGTTTAGAACAGCTGAAAGAGATTGCCCAAGTCAGTTCTTAGTGTAGAAAAGGTAGCTAAGTTCCGGGAAATCCTTAATTCCAGTTAAGATCACATGAAACACTGTATGAATCCTGTATTGTTTACTTAAAAGAGACTAGAGTGGTAAATGTGTGTTATACAAGGCAGAATACCATTGAAATAGAGAAAGAAACACATTCGGCAGCTTTGGAAAGCCTTACACTTCACTGAAATGTAGGAATACACTCTGTAACACAGCTGAGAGACAATTTTCCCGAGCTGCCTCTGTTCATAACAGTGTGTAGGAAGTTGTTTGATAAAGTGGGCAAAGCTTATACTTGGCCAGAAGGAAGAATATAGGAAACTACATGAAAACATGGATAATTCGGAGAAAATGACTGTAAACAGATGAGAACTCGTTTAGAACAGCTCAAAGAGATTCTCCAAGTCAGTTCTTAGTGTAGAAAAGGTAGCTAAGATCCGGAAAATCCTTAATTCGAGTTAAGATCACAGGAAACACTGTATGAATTCTGTATTGTTTACTTAAAAGAGACTAGAGTGGTAAATGTGTGTTATACAAGGCAGAATACCATTGAAATAGAGAAAGAAACACATTCCGCGCTTTGGAAAGCCTAACACTTCACTGAAATGTCGTACTACACTCTGTAACACAGTTGAGAGACAATGTTCCCGAGCTGCCTCTGTTTATAGCAGTGTGTAGGAAGGTGTTTGATAAAGTGGGCAAAGCTTATACTTGGACCAGAAGGAAGAATATAGGAAACTGCATGAAAACATGGAAAAATCAGAGAAAATGACTGTAAACAAATGAGAACTCGTTTAGAACAGCTGAAAGAGATTGTCCAAGTCAGTTCTTAGTGTAGAAAAGGTAGCTAAGATCCGGGAAATCCTGAATTCGAGTTAAGATCACATGAAACACTGTATGAATTCTGTAATGTTTACTTAAAAGAGACTAGAGTGGTAAATGTGTGTTATACAAGGCAGAATACCATTGAAATAGAGAAAGAAACACATTCGGCGCTTTGGAAAGCCTAACACTTCACTGAAATGTAGTACTACACTCTATAACACAGTTGAGAGACAATGTTCCCGAGCTGCCTCCGTTCATTACAGTGTGTAGGAAGTTGTTTGATAAAGTGGGCAAAGATTATACTTGTACCAGAAGGCAGAATATAAGAAACTCTATGAAAACATGGATAATTCAGAGAAAATGACTGTAAACCGATGAGAACTCGTTTAGAACAGCTGAAAGAGATTTCCCAAGTCAGATCTTAGTGTAGAAAAGGTAGCTAAGTTCCGGGAAATCTTTAATTCGAGTTAAGATCACATGATACACTGTATGAATCCTATATTGTTTACTTAAAAGAGACTAGAGTGGTAAATGTGTGTTATACAAGGCAGAATACCATTGAAATAGGGAAAGAAACACGTTAGGCAGCTTTGGAAGACCTTGCACTTCACTGAAATGTAGTACTACACTCTATAACACAGTTGAGAGACAGTGTTCCCGAGCTGTCTCCGTTCATTACAGTGTGTAGGAAGTGGTTTGATAAAGTGGGCAAAGATTATACTTGGACCAGAAGGAAGAATATAGGAAACTGCATGAAAACATGGAAAATTCAGAGAAAATGACAGTAAACAGATGAGAACTCGTTTAGAACAGCTGAAAGAGATTGCCCAAGTCAGTTCTTAGTATAGAAAAGGTAGCTAAGAACCTGGAAATCCTTAATTCGAGTTAAGATCACATGAAACACTGTATGAATTCTGTATTGTTTACTTAAAAGGGACTAGAGTGGTAAATGTGTGTTATAGAAGCCAGAATACCATTGAAATAGAGAAAGAAACACGTTAGGCAGCTTTGGAAGGCCTTGCACTTCATTGAAATGTAGTACTACACTCTATAACACAGTTGAGAGACAATGTTCCCGGGCTGTCTCCGTTAATTACAGTGTGTAGGAAGTGGTTTGATAAAGTGGGCAAAGATTATAATTGTACCACAAGGCAGAATAAAAGAAACTGTATGAAAACATGGATAATTCAGAATTAATGACTGTAAGCAGATGAGAACTCGTTTAGAACAGCTGAAAGAAATTGCCCAAATCAGTTCTTAGTGTAGAAAAGGTAGCTAAGTTTCGGGAAATCTTTAATTCGAGTTAAGATCACATGAATCACTGTATGAATCCTGTATTGTTTACTTAAAAGAGACTAGAGTGCTAAATGTGTGTTATACAAGGCAGAATACCATTTAAATAGAGAAAGAAACACGTTAGGCAGCTTTGGAAGACCTTGCACTTCACTGAAATGTAGTACTACACTCTATAACACAGTTGAGAGACAATGTTCCCGAGCTGGCTCCGTTCATTACAGTGTGTAGGAAGTGGTTTGATAAAGTGGGCAAAGATTATACTTGGACCAGAAGGAAGAATATAGGAAACTGCATGAAAACATGGAAAATTCAGCAAAAATGACTGTAAACAGATGAGAACTGGTTTAGAAGAGCTCAAAGAGATTCTCCAAGTCAGTTCTTAGTGTAGAAAAGGTAGCTAGGATCCGGGAAATCCTTAATTCGAGTTAAGATCACATGAAACAGTGTATGAATCCTGTATTGTTTACTTAAAAGAGACTAGAGTGCTAAATGTGTGTTATACAATGCAGAATACCATTGAAATGGAGAAAGAAACATTCGGCAGCTTTGGAAAGCCTTAGACTTCACTGAAATGTAGGAATACACTCTGTAACACAGTTGAGAGACAATGTTCCCGAGCTGCCTCTGTCCATAACAGTTTGTAGGAAGTTGTTTGATAAAGTGGGCAAAGCTTATACTTGGAGCAGAAGGAAGAATATAGGAAACTACATGAAAACATGGATAATTCAGAGAAAATGACTCTAAACAGATGAGAACTCGTTTAGAACAGCTCAAAGAGATTCTCCAAGTCAGTTCTTAGTGTAGAAAATGTAGCTAAGATCCGGGAAATCCTTAATTCGAGTTAATATCACATGAAACACTGTATGAATCCTGTATTGTTTACTTAAAAGAGACTAGAGTGGTAAATGTGTGTTATACAAGGCAGAATACCATTGAAATAGGGAAAGACACACGTTAGGCAGCTTTGGAAGGCCTTGCACTTCACTGAAATGTAGTACTACACTCTATAACACAGTTGAGAGACAATGTTCCCGAGCAGTCTTTGTTCATTACAGTGTGTAGGAAGTGGTTTGATAAAGTGGGCAAAGATTATACTTGGACCAGAAGGAAGAATATAGGAAACTACGTGAAAACATGGATAATTCAGAGAAAATGACTGTAAACAGATGAGAACTCGTTTAGAACAGCTCAAAGAGATTCTCCAAGTCAGTTCTTAGTGTAGAAAAGGTAGCTAAAATCCGGAAAATCCTTAATTTGAGTTAAGATCACATGAAACACTGTATGAATTTTGTATTGTTTACTTTAAAGAGACTAGAGTGGTAAATGTGTGTTATACAAGGCAGAATACCATTGAAATAGAGAAAAAAACACTTTCGGCGCTTTGGAAAGCCTAACACTTCACTGAAATGTCGTACTACACTCTGTAACACAGTTGAGAGACAATGTTCCCGAGCTGCCTCTGTTTATAGCAGTGTGTAGGAAGGTGTTTGATAAAGTGGGCAAAGCTTATACTTGGACCAGAAGGAAGAATATAGGAAACTGCATGAAAACAAGGAAAAATCAAAGAAAATGACTGTAAACAAATGAGAACTCGTTTAGAACAGCTGAAAGAGATTGCCCAAGTCAGTTCTTAGTGTAGAAAAGGTAGCTAAGATCCGGGAAATCCTTAATTCGAGTTAAGATCACATGAAACACTGTATGAATTCTGTAATGTTTACTTAAAAGAGACTAGAGTGTTAAATGTTTGTTATACAAGGCAGAATACCATTGAAATAGAGAAAGAAACACATTCGGCGCTTTGGAATGCCTAACACTTCACTGAAATGTCGTACTACACTCTGTAACACAGTTGAGAGACAATGTTCCCGAGCTGTCTCCGTTCATTACAGTGTGTAGGAAGTGGTTTGATAAAGTGGGCAAAGATTATACTTGAACCACAAGGCAGAATATAAGAAACTCAATGAAAACATGGATAATTCAGAGAAAGTGACTGTAAACAGATGAGAACTTGTTGAGAACAGCTCAAAGAGATTGCCCAAGTTAGTTCTTAGTGTAGAAAATGTAGCTAAGATCCGGGAAATCCTTAATTCGAGTTAAGATCACATGAAACACTGTATGAATCCTGTATTGTTTACTTAAAAGAGACTAGAGTGGTAAATGTGTGTTATACAAGGCAGAATACCATTGAAATATCGAAAGAAACACATTCGGCAGCTTTGGAAAGCCTTACACTTCACTGAAATGTAGTACTACACTCTGTAACACAGTTGAGAGACAATTTTCCCGAGCTGCCTCTGTTCATAACAGTGTGTAGGAAGTTGTTTGATAAAGTGGGCAAAGCTTATACTTGGACCAGAAGGAAGAATATAGGAAACTACATGAAAACATGGATAATTCAGTGAAAATGACTGTAAACAGATGAGAACTCGTTTAGAACAGCTCAAAGACATTCTCCAAGTCGGTCCTTAGTGTAGAAAAGGTAGCTAAGATCCGGGAAATCCTTAATTCGAGTGAAGATAACATGAAACACTGTATGAATCCTGTATTGTTTACTTAAAAGAGACTAGAGTGGTAAATATGTGTTATACAAGGCAGAATACCATTGAAATAGAGAAAGAAACACATTTGGCAGCTTTGGAAAGCCTTACACTTCTCTGAAATGTAGGAATACACTCTGTAACACAGCTGAGAGACAATGTTCCCAAGCTGCCTCTGTTCATAACAGTGTGTAGGAAGTTGTTTGATAATGTGGGCAAAACTTATACTTGGACCAGAAGGAAGAATATAGGAAACTACATGAAAACATGGATAATTCAGAGAAAATGACGGTAAACAGATGAGAACTCGTTTAGCACAGCTCAAAAACATTCTCCAAATCAGTTCTTAGTGTAGAAAAGGTAGCTAAGATCCGGGAAATCCTTAATTCGAGTTAAGATCACATGAAACACTGTATGAATTCTGTATTGTTTACTTAAAAGAGACTAGAGTGGTAAATGTGTGTTATACAAGGCAGAATACCATTGAAATAGAGAAAAAAACACATTCGGCGCTTTGGAAAGCCTTACACTTCACTGAAATGTCGTACTACACTCTGTAACACAGTTGAGAGACAATGTTGACGACCTGCCTCTTTTTAAAACAGTGTGTAGGAAGTTGTTTGATAAAGTGGGCAAAGCTTATACTTGGACCAGAAGGAAGAATATAGGAAACTACATGAGAACATGGAAAATTCAGAGAAAATGAATGTAAACAGATGAGAACTCGTTTAGAACAGCTCAAAGAGATCCTCCAAGTCAGTTCTTAGTGTAGAAAAGGTAGCTAAGATCCGGGAAATCCTGAATTCGAGTTAAGATCACATGAAACACTGTATGAATTCTGTAATGTTTACTTAAAAGAGACTAGAGTGGTAAATGTGTGTTATACAAGGCAGAATACCATTGAAATAGAGAAAGAAACACATTCGGCGCTTTGGAAAGCCTAACACGTCACTGAAATGTAGTACTACACTCTATAACACAGTTGAGAGACAATGTTCCCGAGCTGCCTCCGTTCATTACAGTGTGTAGGAAGTTGTTTGATAAAGTGGGCAAAGATTATACTTGTACCAGAAGGCAGAATATAAGAAACTCTATGAAAACATGGATAATTCAGAGAAAATGACTGTAAACCGATGAGAACTCGTTTAGAACAGCTGAAAGAGATTTCCCAAGTCAGATCTTAGTGTAGAAAAGGTAGCTAAGTTCCGGGAAATCTTTAATTCGAGTTAAGATCACATGATACACTGTATGAATCCTGTATTGTTTACTTAAAAGAGACTAGAGTGGTAAATGTGTGTTATACAAGGCAGAATACCATTGAAATAGAGAAAGAAACACGTTAGGCAGCTTTGGAAGGCCTTGCACTTCACTGAAATGTAGTACTACACTCTATAACACAGTTGAGAGACAATGTTCCCGAGCTGCCTCTGTTCATAACAGTGTGTAGGAAGTTGTTTGATAAAGTGGGCAAAGCTTATACTTGGACCAGAAGGAAGAATAAAGGAAACTACATGAAAACATGGATAATTCAGAGAAAATGACTGTAAACAGATGAGAACTCGTTTAGAACAGCTCAAAGAGATTCTCCAAGTCAGTTCTTAGTGTAGAAAATGTAGCTAAGATCAGAGAAATCCTTAATTCGAGTTAATATCACATGAAACACTGTATGAATCCTGTATTGTTTACTTAAAAGAGACTAGAGTGGTAAATGTGTGTTATACAAGGCAGAATACCATTGAAATAGGGAAAGAAACACGTTAGGCAGCTTTGGAAGACCTTGCACTTCACTGAAATGTAGTACTACACTCTATAAAACAGTTGAGAGACAGTGTTCCCGAGCTGTCTCCGTTCATTACAGTGTGTAGGAAGTGGTTTGATAAAGTGGGCAAAGATTATACTTGGACCAGAAGGAAGAATATAGGAAACTGCATGAAAACATGGAAAATTCAGAGAAAATGACAGTAAACAGATGAGAACTCGTTTAGAACAGCTGAAAGAGATTTCCCAAGTCAGATCTTAGTGTAGAAAAGGTAGCTAAGTTCCCGGAAATCTTTACTTCGAGTTAAGATCACATGATACACTGTATGAATCCTGTATTGTTTACTTAAAAGAGACTAGAGTGGTAAATGTGTGTTATACAAGGCAGAATACCATTGAAATAGAGAAAGAAACACGTTAGGCAGCTTTGGAAGGCCTTGCACTTCACTGAAATGTAGTACTACACTCTATAACACAGTTGAGAGACAATGTTCCCGAGCTGCCTCTGTTCATAACAGTGTGTAGGAAGTTGTTTGATAAAGTGGGCAAAGCTTATACTTGGACCAGAAGGAAGAATAAAGGAAACTACATGAAAACATGGATAATTCAGAGAAAATGACTGTAAACAGATGAGAACTCGTTTAGAACTGCTCAAAGAGATTCTCCAAGTCAGTTCTTAGTGTAGAAAATGTAGCTAAGATCAGAGAAATCCTTAATTCGAGTTAATATCACATGAAACACTGTATGAATCCTGTATTGTTTACTTAAAAGAGACTAGAGTGGTAAATGTGTGTTATACAAGGCAGAATACCATTGAAATAGGGAAAGAAACACGTTAGGGAGCTTTGGAAGACCTTGCACTTCACTGAAATGTAGTACTACACTCTATAACACAGTTGAGAGACAGTGTTCCCGAGCTGTCTCCGTTCATTACAGTGTGTAGGAAGTGGTTTGATAAAGTGGGCAAAGATTATACTTGGACCAGAAGGAAGAATATAGGAAACTGCATGAAAACATGGAAAATTCAGAGAAAATGACAGTAAACAGATGAGAACTCGTTTAGAACAGCTGAAAGTGATTGCCCAAGTCAGTTCTTAGTATAGAAAAGGTAGCTAAGAACCTGGAAATACTTAATTCGAGTTAAGATCACATGAAACACTGTATGAATTCTGTATTGTTTACTTAAAAGAGACTAGAGTGGTAAATGTGTGTTATAAAAGCCAGAATACCATTGAAATAGAGAAAGAAACACGTTAGGCAGCTTTGGAAGGCCTTGCACTTCATTGAAATGTAGTACTACACTCTATAACACAGTTGAGAGACAATGTTCCCGGGCTGTCTCCATTAATTACAGTGTGTAGGAAGTGGTTTGATAAAGTGGGCAAAGATTATAATTGTACCACAAGGCAGAATAAAAGAAACTGTATGAAAACATGGATAATTCAGAATTAATGACTGTAAGCAGATGAGAACTCGTTTAGAACAGCTGAAAGAAATTGCCCAAATCAGTTCTTAGTGTAGAAAAGGTAGCTAAGTTTCAGGAAATCTTTAATTCGAGTTAAGATCACATGAAACACTGTATGAATCCTGTATTGTTTACTTAAAAGAGACTAGAGTGCTAAATGTGTGTTATACAAGGCAGAATACCATTTAAATAGAGAAAGAAACACGTTAGGCAGCTTTGGAAGACCTTGCACTTCACTGAAATGTAGTACTACACTCTATAACACAGTTGAGAGACAATGTTCCCGAGCTGGCTCCGTTCATTACAGTGTGTAGGAAGTGGTTTGATAAAGTGGGCAAAGATTATACTTGGACCAGAAGGAAGAATATAGGAAACTGCATGAAAACATGGAAAATTCAGCGAAAATGACTGTAAACATATGAGAACTGGTTTAGAAGCGCTCAAAGAGATTCTCCAAGTCAGTTCTTAGTGTAGAAAAGGTAGCTAGGATCCGGGAAATCCTTAATTCGAGTTAAGATCACATGAAACAGTGTATGAATCCTGTATTGTTTACTTAAAAGAGACTAGAGTGCTAAATGTGTGTTATACAATGCAGAATACCATTGAAATGGAGAAAGAAACATTCGGCCGCTTTGGAAAGCCTTAGACTTCACTGAAATGTAGGAATACACTCTGTAACACAGTTGAGAGACAATGTTCCCGAGCTGCCTCTGTCCATAACAGTGTGTAGGAAGTTGTTTGATAAAGTGGGCAAAGCTTATACTTGGAGCAGAAGGAAGAATATAGGAAACTACATGAAAACATGGATAATTCAGAGAAAATGACTCTAAACAGATGAGAACTCGTTTAGAACAGCTCAAAGAGATTCTCCAAGTCAGTTCTTAGTGTAGAAAATGTAGCTAAGATCCGGGAAATCCTTAATTCGAGTTAATATCACATGAAACACTGTATGAATCCTGTATTGTTTACTTAAAAGAGACTAGAGTGGTAAATGTGTGTTATACAAGGCAGAATACCATTGAAATAGGGAAAGAAACACGTTAGGCAGCTTTGGAAGGCCTTGCACTTCACTGAAATGTAGTACTACACTCTATAACACAGTTGAGAGACAATGTTCCCGAGCAGTCTTTGTTCATTACAGTGTGTAGGAAGTGGTTTGATAAAGTGGGCAAAGATTATACTTGGACCAGAAGGAAGAATATAGGAAACTACGTGAAAACATGGATAATTCAGAGAAAATGACTGTAAACAGATGAGAACTCGTTTAGAACAGCTCAAAGAGATTCTCCAAGTCAGTTCTTAGTGTAGAAAAGGTAGCTAAAATCCGGAAAATCCTTAATTCGAGTTAAGATCACATGAAACACTGTATGAATTTTGTATTGTTTACTTAAAAGAGACTAGAGTGGTAAATGTGTGTTATACAAGGCAGAATACCATTGAAATAGAGAAAGAAACACATTCGGCGCTTTGGAAAGCCTAACACGTCACTGAAATGTAGTACTACACTCTATAACACAGTTGAGAGACAATGTTCCCGAGCTGCCTCCGTTCATTACAGTGTGTAGGAAGTTGTTTGATAAAGTGGGCAAAGATTATACTTGTACCAGAAGGCAGAATATAAGAAACTCTATGAAAACATGGATAATTCAGAGAAAATGACTGTAAACCGATGAGAACTCGTTTAGAACAGCTGAAAGAGATTTCCCAAGTCAGATCTTAGTGTAGAAAAGGTAGCTAAGTTCCGGGAAATCTTTAATTCGAGTTAAGATCACATGATACACTGTATGAATCCTGTATTGTTTACTTAAAAGAGACTAGAGTGGTAAATGTGTGTTATACAAGGCAGAATACCATTGAAATAGAGAAAGAAACACGTTAGGCAGCTTTGGAAGGCCTTGCACTTCACTGAAATGTAGTACTACACTCTATAACACAGTTGAGAGACAATGTTCCCGAGCTGCCTCTGTTCATAACAGTGTGTAGGAAGTTGTTTGATAAAGTGGGCAAAGCTTATACTTGGACCAGAAGGAAGAATAAAGGAAACTACATGAAAACATGGATAATTCAGAGAAAATGACTGTAAACAGATGAGAACTCGTTTAGAACAGCTCAAAGAGATTCTCCAAGTCAGTTCTTAGTGTAGAAAATGTAGCTAAGATCAGAGAAATCCTTAATTCGAGTTAATATCACATGAAACACTGTATGAATCCTGTATTGTTTACTTAAAAGAGACTAGAGTGGTAAATGTGTGTTATACAAGGCAGAATACCATTGAAATAGGGAAAGAAACACGTTAGGCAGCTTTGGAAGACCTTGCACTTCACTGAAATGTAGTACTACACTCTATAAAACAGTTGAGAGACAGTGTTCCCGAGCTGTCTCCGTTCATTACAGTGTGTAGGAAGTGGTTTGATAAAGTGGGCAAAGATTATACTTGGACCAGAAGGAAGAATATAGGAAACTGCATGAAAACATGGAAAATTCAGAGAAAATGACAGTAAACAGATGAGAACTCGTTTAGAACAGCTGAAAGAGATTTCCCAAGTCAGATCTTAGTGTAGAAAAGGTAGCTAAGTTCCCGGAAATCTTTACTTCGAGTTAAGATCACATGATACACTGTATGAATCCTGTATTGTTTACTTAAAAGAGACTAGAGTGGTAAATGTGTGTTATACAAGGCAGAATACCATTGAAATAGAGAAAGAAACACGTTAGGCAGCTTTGGAAGGCCTTGCACTTCACTGAAATGTAGTACTACACTCTATAACACAGTTGAGAGACAATGTTCCCGAGCTGCCTCTGTTCATAACAGTGTGTAGGAAGTTGTTTGATAAAGTGGGCAAAGCTTATACTTGGACCAGAAGGAAGAATAAAGGAAACTACATGAAAACATGGATAATTCAGAGAAAATGACTGTAAACAGATGAGAACTCGTTTAGAACAGCTCAAAGAGATTCTCCAAGTCAGTTCTTAGTGTAGAAAATGTAGCTAAGATCAGAGAAATCCTTAATTCGAGTTAATATCACATGAAACACTGTATGAATCCTGTATTGTTTACTTAAAAGAGACTAGAGTGGTAAATGTGTGTTATACAAGGCAGAATACCATTGAAATAGGGAAAGAAACACGTTAGGCAGCTTTGGAAGACCTTGCACTTCACTGAAATGTAGTACTACACTCTATAACACAGTTGAGAGACAGTGTTCCCGAGCTGTCTCCGTTCATTACAGTGTGTAGGAAGTGGTTTGATAAAGTGGGCAAAGATTATACTTGGACCAGAAGGAAGAATATAGGAAACTGCATGAAAACATGGAAAATTCAGAGAAAATGACAGTAAACAGATGAGAACTCGTTTAGAACAGCTGAAAGAGATTGCCCAAGTCAGTTCTTAGTATAGAAAAGGTAGCTAAGAACCTGGAAATCCTTAATTCGAGTTAAGATCACATGAAACACTGTATGAATTCTGTATTGTTTACTTAAAAGAGACTAGAGTGGTAAATGTGTGTTATAAAAGCCAGAATACCATTGAAATAGAGAAAGAAACACGTTAGGCAGGTTTGGAAGGCCTTGCACTTCATTGAAATGTAGTACTACACTCTATAACACAGTTGAGAGACAATGTTCCCGGGCTGTCTCCGTTAATTACAGTGTGTAGGAAGTGGTTTGATAAAGTGGGCAAAGATTATAATTGTACCACAAGGCAGAATAAAAGAAACTGTATGAAAACATGGATAATTCAGAATTAATGACTGTAAGCAGATGAGAACTCGTTTAGAACAGCTGAAAGAAATTGCCCAAATCAGTTCTTAGTGTAGAAAAGGTAGCTAAGTTTCAGGAAATCTTTAATTCGAGTTAAGATCACATGAAACACTGTATGAATCCTGTATTGTTTACTTAAAAGAGACTAGAGTGCTAAATGTGTGTTATACAAGGCAGAATACCATTTAAATAGAGAAAGAAACACGTTAGGCAGCTTTGGAAGACCTTGCACTTCACTGAAATGTAGTACTACACTCTATAACACAGTTGAGAGACAATGTTCCCGAGCTGGCTCCGTTCATTACAGTGTGTAGGAAGTGGTTTGATAAAGTGGGCAAAGATTATACTTGGACCAGAAGGAAGAATATAGGAAACTGCATGAAAACATGGAAAATTCAGCGAAAATGACTGTAAACATATGAGAACTGGTTTAGAAGCGCTCAAAGAGATTCTCCAAGTCAGTTCTTAGTGTAGAAAAGGTAGCTAGGATCCGGGAAATCCTTAATTCGAGTTAAGATCACATGAAACAGTGTATGAATCCTGTATTGTTTACTTAAAAGAGACTAGAGTGCTAAATGTGTGTTATACAATGCAGAATACCATTGAAATGGAGAAAGAAACATTCGGCCGCTTTGGAAAGCCTTAGACTTCACTGAAATGTAGGAATACACTCTGTAACACAGTTGAGAGACAATGTTCCCGAGCTGCCTCTGTCCATAACAGTGTGTAGGAAGTTGTTTGATAAAGTGGGCAAAGCTTATACTTGGAGCAGAAGGAAGAATATAGGAAACTACATGAAAACATGGATAATTCAGAGAAAATGACTCTAAACAGATGAGAACTCGTTTAGAACAGCTCAAAGAGATTCTCCAAGTCAGTTCTTAGTGTAGAAAATGTAGCTAAGATCCGGGAAATCCTTAATTCGAGTTAATATCACATGAAACACTGTATGAATCCTGTATTGTTTACTTAAAAGAGACTAGAGTGGTAAATGTGTGTTATACAAGGCAGAATACCATTGAAATAGGGAAAGAAACACGTTAGGCAGCTTTGGAAGGCCTTGCACTTCACTGAAATGTAGTACTACACTCTATAACACAGTTGAGAGACAATGTTCCCGAGCAGTCTTTGTTCATTACAGTGTGTAGGAAGTGGTTTGATAAAGTGGGCAAAGATTATACTTGGACCAGAAGGAAGAATATAGGAAACTACGTGAAAACATGGATAATTCAGAGAAAATGACTGTAAACAGATGAGAACTCGTTTAGAACCGCTCAAAGAGATTCTCCAAGTCAGTTCTTAGTGTAGAAAACGTAGCTAAAATCCGGAAAATCCTTAATTCGAGTTAAGATCACATGAAACACTGTATGAATTTTGTATTGTTTACTTAAAAGAGACTAGAGTGGTAAATGTGTGTTATACAAGGCAGAATACCATTGAAATAGAGAAAGAAACACATTCGGCGCTTTGGAAAGCCTAACACTTCACTGAAATGTAGGAATACACTCTGTAACACAGTTGAGAGACAATGTTCCCGAGCTGACTCTGTTTATAGCATTGTGTAGGAAGGTGTTTGATAAAGTGGGCAAAGCTTATACTTGGACCAGAAGGAAGAATATAGGAAACTGCATGAAAACATGGAAAAATCAGAGAAAATGACTGTAAACAGATGAGAACTAGTTGAGAACAGCTGAAAGAGATTGCCCAAGTCAGTTCTTAGTATAGAAAAGGTAGCTAAGATCCGGGAAATCATTAATTCGAGTTAAGATCACATGAAACACTGTATGAATCCTGTATTGTTTACTTAAAAGAGACTAGAGTGGTAAATGTGTGTTATACAAGGCAGAATACCATTGAAATAGAGAAAGAAACACATTCGGCGCTTTGGAAAGCCTAACACTTCACTGAAATGTCGTACTACACTCTGTAACACAGTTGAGAGACAATGTTCCCGAGCTGCCTCTGTTTATAGCAGTGTGTAGGAAGGTGTTTGATAAAGTGGGCAAAGCTTATACTTGGACCATAAGGAAGAATATAGGAAACTGCATGAAAACAAGGAAAAATCAAAGAAAATGACTGTAAACAAATGAGAACTCGTTTAGAACTGCGGAAAGAGATTGCCCAAGTCAGTTCTTAGTGTAGAAAAGGTAGCTAAGATCCGGGAAATCCTTAATTCGAGTTAAGATCACATGAAACACTGTATGAATTCTGTAATGTTTACTTAAAAGAGACTAGAGTGGTAAATGTTTGTTATACAAGGCAGAATACCATTGAAATAGAGAAAGAAACACATTCGGCGCTTTGGAATGCTTAACACTTCACTGAAATGTCGTACTACACTCTGTAACACAGTTGAGAGACAATGTTCCCGAGCTGTCTCCGTTCATTACAGTGTGTAGGAAGTGGTTTGATAAAGTTGGCAAAGATTATACTTGTACCACAAGGCAGAATATAAGAAACTCAATGAAAACATGGATAATTCAGAGAAAGTGACTGTAAACAGATGAGAACTCGTTGAGAACAGCTCAAAGAGATTGCCCAAGTTAGTTCTTAGTGTAGAAAATGTAGCTAAGATCCGGGAAATCCTTAATTCGAGTTAAGATCACATGAAACACTGTATGAATCCTGTATTGTTTACTTAAAAGAGACTAGAGTGGTAAATGTGTGTTATACAAGGCAGAATACCATTGAAATATCGAAAGAAACACATTCGGCAGCTTTGGAAAGCCTTACACTTCACTGAAATGTCGTACTACACTCTGTAACACAGTTGAGAGACAATTTTCCCGAGCTGCCTCTGTTCATAACAGTGTGTAGGAAGTTGTTTGATAAAGTGGGCAAAGCTTATACTTGGACCAGAAGGAAGAATATAGGAAACTACATGAAAACATGGATAATTCAGTGAAAATGACTGTAAACAGATGATAACTCGTTTAGAACAGCTCAAAGACATTCTCCAAGTCGGTCCTTAGTGTAGAAAAGTTAGCTAAGATCCGGGAAATCCTTAATTCGAGTGAAGATAACATGAAACACTGTATGAATCCTGTATTGTTTACTTAAAAGAGACTAGAGTGGTAAATATGTGTTATACAAGGCAGAATACCATTGAAATAGAGAAAGAAACACATTTGGCAGCTTTGGAAAGCCTTACACTTCTCTGAAATGTAGGAATACACTCTGTAACACAGCTGAGAGACAATGTTCCCAAGCTGCCTCTGTTCATAACAGTGTGTAGGAAGTTGTTTGATAATGTGGGCAAAACTTATACTTGGACCAGAAGGAAGAATATAGGAAACTACATGAAAACATGGATAATTCAGAGAAAATGACGGTAAACAGATGAGAACTCGTTTAGCACAGCTCAAAAACATTCTCCAAATCAGTTCTTAGTGTAGAAAAGGTAGCTAAGATCCGGGAAATCCTTAATTCGAGTTAAGATCACATGAAACACTGTATGAATTCTGTATTGTTTACTTAAAAGAGACTAGAGTGGTAAATGTGTGTTATACAAGGCAGAATACCATTGAAATAGAGAAAAAAACACATTCGGCGCTTTGGAAAGCCTTACACTTCACTGAAATGTCGTACTACACTCTGTAACACAGTTGAGAGACAATGTTGACGACCTGCCTCTTTTTAAAACAGTGTGTAGGAAGTTGTTTGATAAAGTGGGCAAAGCTTATACTTGGACCAGAAGGAAGAATATAGGAAACTACATGAGAACATGGAAAATTCAGAGAAAATGAATGTAAACAGATGAGAACTCGTTTAGAACAGCTCAAAGAGATCCTCCAAGTCAGTTCTTAGTGTAGAAAAGGTAGCTAAGATCCGGAAAATCCTTAATTCGAGTTAAGATTACATGAAACACTGTATGAATTCTGTATTGTTTACTTAAAAGAGACTAGAGTGGTAAATGTGTGTTATACAAGGGAGAATACCATTAAAAAAGAGAAAGAAACACATTCGGCGCTTTGGAAAGCCTTACACTTCACTGAAATGTCGTACTACACTCTGTAACACAGTTGAGAGACAATGTTGACGAGCTGCCTCTTTTTAAAACAGTGTGTAGGAAGTTGTTTGATAAAGTGGGCAAAGCTTATACTTGGACCAGAAGGAAGAATATAGGAAACTACATGAAAATATGGATAATTCAGAGAAAATGACTGTAAACAGATGAGAACTAGTTGAGAACAGCTGAAAGAGATTGCCCAAGTCAGTTCTTAGTATAGAAAAGGTAGCTAAGATCCGGGAAATCCTTAATTCGAGTTAAGATCACATGAAACACTGTATGAATTCTGTATTGTTTACTTAAAAGAGACTAGAGTGGTAAATGTGTGTTATACAAGGCAGAATACCATTGAAATAGAGAAAGAAACACATTCCGCGCTTTGGAAAGCCTAACACTTCACTGAAATGTCGTACTACACTCTGTAACACAGTTGAGAGACAATGTTCCCGAGCTGCCTCTGTTTATAGCAGTGTGTAGGAAGGTGTTTGATAAAGTGGGCAAAGCTTATACTTGGACCAGAAGGAAGAATATAGGAAACTGCATGAAAACATGGAAAAATCAGAGAAAATGACTGTAAACAAATGAGAACTCGTTTAGAACAGCTGAAAGAGATTGTCCAAGTCAGTTCTTAGTGTAGAAAAGGTAGCTAAGATCCGGGAAATCCTGAATTCGAGTTAAGATCACATGAAACACTGTATGAATTCTGTAATGTTTACTTAAAAGAGACTAGAATGGTAAATGTGTGTTATACAAGGCAGAATACCATTGAAATAGAGAAAGAAACACATTCGGCGCTTTGGAAAGCGTAACACTTCACTGAAATGTAGTACTACACTCTATAACACAGTTGAGAGACAATGTTCCCGAGCTGCCTCCGTTCATAACAGTGTGTAGGAAGTTGTTTGATAAAGTGGGCAAAGCTTATACTTGGACCAGAAGGAAGAATATAGGAAACTGCATGAAAACATGGAAAAATCAGAGAAAATGACTGTAAACAAATGAGAACTCGTTTAGAACAGCTGAAAGAGATTGTCCAAGTCAGTTCTTAGTGTAGAAAAGGTAGCTAAGATCCGGGAAATCCTGAATTCGAGTTAAGATCACATGAAACACTGTATGAATTCTGTAATGTTTACTTAAAAGAGACTAGAGTGGTAAATGTGTGTTATACAAGGCAGAATACCATTGAAATAGGGAAAGAAACACGTTAGGCAGCTTTGGAAGGCCTTGCACTTCACTGAAATGTAGTACTACACTCTATAACACAGTTGAGAGACAATGTTCCCGAGCTGCCTCCGTTCATTACAGTGTGTAGGAAGTTGTTTGATAAAGTGGGCAAAGATTATACTTGTACCAGAAGGCAGAATATAAGAAACTCTATGAAAACATGGATAATTCAGAGAAAATGACTGTAAACCGATGAGAACTCGTTTAGAACAGCTGAAAGAGATTTCCCAAGTCAGATCTTAGTGTAGAAAAGGTAGCTAAGTTCCGGGAAATCTTTAATTCGAGTTAAGATCACATGATACACTGTATGAATCCTGTATTGTTTACTTAAAAGAGACTAGAGTGGTAAATGTGTGTTATACAAGGCAGAATACCATTGAAATAGAGAAAGAAACACGTTAGGCAGCTTTGGAAGGCCTTGCACTTCACTGAAATGTATTACTACACTCTATAACACAGTTGAGAGACAATGTTCCCGAGCTGCCTCTGTTCATAACAGTGTGTAGGAAGTTGTTTGATAAAGTGGGCAAAGCTTATACTTGGACCAGAAGGAAGAATAAAGGAAACTACATGAAAACATGGATAATTCAGAGAAAATGACTGTAAACAGATGAGAACTCGTTTAGAACAGCTCAAAGAGATTCTCCAAGTCAGTTCTTAGTGTAGAAAATGTAGCTAAGATCAGAGAAATCCTTAATTCGAGTTAATATCACATGAAACACTGTATGAATCCTGTATTGTTTACTTAAAAGAGACTAGAGTGGTAAATGTGTGTTATACAAGGCAGAATACCATTGACATAGGGAAAGAAACACGTTAGGCAGCTTTGGGAGACCTTGCACTTCACTGAAATGTAGTACTACACTCTATAACACAGTTGAGAGACAGTGTTCCCGAGCTGTCTCCGTTCATTACAGTGTGTAGGAAGTGGTTTGATAAAGTAGGCAAAGATTATACTTGGACCAGAAGGAAGAATATAGGAAACTGCATGAAAACATGGAAAATTCAGAGAAAATGACAGTAAACAGATGAGAACTCGTTTAGAACAGCTGAAAGAGATTGCCCAAGTCAGTTCTTAGTATAGAAAAGGTAGCTAAGAACCTGGAAATCCTTAATTCGAGTTAAGATCACATGAAACATTGTATGAATTCTGTATTGTTTACTTAAAAGAGACTAGAGTGGTAAATGTGTGTTATAAAAGGCAGAATACCATTGAAATAGAGAAAGAAACACGTTAGGCAGCTTTGGAAGGCCTTGCACTTCATTGAAATGTAGTACTACACTCTATAACACAGTTGAGAGACAATGTTCCCGGGCTGTCTCCGTTAATTACAGTGTGTAGGAAGTGGTTTGATAAAGTGGGCAAAGATTATAATTGTACCACAAGGCAGAATAAAAGAAACTGTATGAAAACATGGATAATTCAGAATTAATGACTGTAAGCAGATGAGAACTCGTTTAGAACAGCTGAAAGAAATTGCCCAAATCAGTTCTTAGTGTAGAAAAGGTAGCTAAGTTTCGGGAAATCTTTAATTCGAGTTAAAATCACATGAAACACAGTATGAATCCTGTATTGTTTACTTAAAAGAGACTAGAGTGCTAAATGTGTGTTATACAAGGCAGAATACCATTTAAATAGAGAAAGAAACACGTTAGGCAGCTTTGGAAGACCTTGCACTTCACTGAAATGTAGTACTACACTCTATAACACAGTTGAGAGACAATGTTCCCGAGCTGGCTCCGTTCATTACAGTGTGTAGGAAGTGGTTTGATAAAGTGGGCAAAGATTATACTTGGACCAGAAGGAAGAATATAGGAAACTGCATGAAAACATGGAAAATTCAGCGAAAATGACTGTAAACAGATGAGAACTGGTTTAGAAGAGCTCAAAGAGATTCTCCAAGTCAGTTCTGAGTGTAGAAAAGGTAGCTAGGATCCGGGAAATCCTTAATTCGAGTTAAGATCACATGAAACAGTGTATGAATCCTGTATTGTTTACTTAAAAGAGATTAGAGTGCTAAATGTGTGTTATACAATGCAGAATACCATTGAAATGGAGAAAGAAACATTCGGCAGCTTTGGAAAGCCTTAGACTTCACTGAAATGTAGGAATACACTCTGTAACACAGTTGAGAGACAATGTTCCCGAGCTGCCTCTGTTCATAACAGTGTGTAGGTAGTTGTTTGATAAAGTGGGCAAAGCTTATACTTGGAGCAGAAGGAAGAATATAGGAAACTACATGAAAACATGGATAATTCAGAGAAAATGACTCTAAACAGATGAGAACTCGTTTAGAACAGCTCAAAGAGATTCTCCAAGTCAGTTCTTAGTGTAGAAAATGTAGCTAAGATCCGGGAAATCCTTAATTCGAGTTAATATCACATGAAACACTGTATGAATCCAGTATTGTTTACTTAAAAGAGACTAGAGTGGTAAATGTGTGTTATACAAGGCAGAATACCATTGACATAGGGAAAGAAACACGTTAGGCAGCTTTAGAAGGCCTTGCACTTCACTGAAATGTAGTACTACACTCTATAACACAGTTGAGAGACAATGTTCCCGAGCTGTCTCCGTTCATTACAGTGTGTAGGAAGTGGTTTGATAAAGTGGGCAAAGATTATACTTGGACCAGAAGGAAGAATATAGGAAACTACGTGAAAACATGGATAATTCAGAGAAAATGACTGTAAACAGATGAGAACTCGTTTAGAACAGCTCAAAGAGATTCTCCAAGTCAGTTCTTAGTGTAGAAAAGGTAGCTAAGATCCGGAAAATCCTTAATTCGAGTTAAGATCACATGAAACACTGTATGAATTCTGTATTGTTTACTTGAAAGAGACTAGAGTGGTAAATGTGTGTTATACAAGGCAGAATACCATTGAAATAGAGAAAGAAACACATTCGGCGCTTTGGAAAGCCTAACACTTCACTGAAATGTAGGAATATAATCTGTAACATAGTTGAGAGACAATGTTCCCGAGCTGACTCTGTTTATAGCATTGTGTAGGAAGTTGTTTGATAAAGTGGGCAAAGCTTATACTTGGACCAGAAGGAAGAATATAGGAAACTGCATGAAAACATGGAAAAATCAGAGAAAATGACTGTAAACAGATGAGAACTAGTTGAGAACAGCTGAAAGAGATTGCCCAAGTCAGTTCTTAGTATAGAAAAGGTAGCTAAGATCCGGGAAATCCTTAATTTGAGTTAAGATCACATGAAACACTGTATGAATCCTGTATTGTTTACTTAAAAGAGACTAGAGTGGTAAATGTGTGTTATACAAGGGAGAATACCATTAAAAAAGAGAAAGAAACACATTCGGCGCTTTGGAAAGCCTTACACTTCACTGAAATGTCGTACTACACTCTGTAACACAGTTGAGAGACAATGTTGACGAGCTGCCTCTTTTTAAAACAGTGTGTAGGAAGTTGTTTGATAAAGTGGGCAAAGCTTATACTTGGACCAGAAGGAAGAATATAGGAAACTACATGAAAATATGGATAATTCAGAGAAAATGACTGTAAACAGATGAGAACTAGTTGAGAACAGCTGAAAGAGATTGCCCAAGTCAGTTCTTAGTATAGAAAAGGTAGCTAAGATCCGGGAAATCCTTAATTCGAGTTAAGATCACATGAAACACTGTATGAATTCTGTATTGTTTACTTAAAAGAGACTAGAGTGGTAAATGTGTGTTATACAAGGCAGAATACCATTGAAATAGAGAAAGAAACACATTCCGCGCTTTGGAAAGCCTAACACTTCACTGAAATGTCGTACTACACTCTGTAACACAGTTGAGAGACAATGTTCCCGAGCTGCCTCTGTTTATAGCAGTGTGTAGGAAGGTGTTTGATAAAGTGGGCAAAGCTTATACTTGGACCAGAAGGAAGAATATAGGAAACTGCATGAAAACATGGAAAAATCAGAGAAAATGACTGTAAACAAATGAGAACTCGTTTAGAACAGCTGAAAGAGATTGTCCAAGTCAGTTCTTAGTGTAGAAAAGGTAGCTAAGATCCGGGAAATCCTGAATTCGAGTTAAGATCACATGAAACACTGTATGAATTCTGTAATGTTTACTTAAAAGAGACTAGAATGGTAAATGTGTGTTATACAAGGCAGAATACCATTGAAATAGAGAAAGAAACACATTCGGCGCTTTGGAAAGCGTAACACTTCACTGAAATGTAGTACTACACTCTATAACACAGTTGAGAGACAATGTTCCCGAGCTGCCTCCGTTCATAACAGTGTGTAGGAAGTTGTTTGATAAAGTGGGCAAAGCTTATACTTGGACCAGAAGGAAGAATAAAGGAAACTACATGAAAACATGGATAATTCAGAGAAAATGACTGTAAACAGATGAGAACTCGTTTAGAACAGCTCAAAGAGATTCTCCAAGTCAGTTCTTAGTGTAGAAAATGTAGCTAAGATCAGAGAAATCCTTAATTCGAGTTAATATCACATGAAACACTGTATGAATCCTGTATTGTTTACTTAAAAGAGACTAGAGTGGTAAATGTGTGTTATACAAGGCAGAATACCATTGACATAGGGAAAGAAACACGTTAGGCAGCTTTGGGAGACCTTGCACTTCACTGAAATGTAGTACTACACTCTATAACACAGTTGAGAGACAGTGTTCCCGAGCTGTCTCCGTTCATTACAGTGTGTAGGAAGTGGTTTGATAAAGTAGGCAAAGATTATACTTGGACCAGAAGGAAGAATATAGGAAACTGCATGAAAACATGGAAAATTCAGAGAAAATGACAGTAAACAGATGAGAACTCGTTTAGAACAGCTGAAAGAGATTGCCCAAGTCAGTTCTTAGTATAGAAAAGGTAGCTAAGAACCTGGAAATCCTTAATTCGAGTTAAGATCACATGAAACATTGTATGAATTCTGTATTGTTTACTTAAAAGAGACTAGAGTGGTAAATGTGTGTTATAAAAGGCAGAATACCATTGAAATAGAGAAAGAAACACGTTAGGCAGCTTTGGAAGGCCTTGCACTTCATTGAAATGTAGTACTACACTCTATAACACAGTTGAGAGACAATGTTCCCGGGCTGTCTCCGTTAATTACAGTGTGTAGGAAGTGGTTTGATAAAGTGGGCAAAGATTATAATTGTACCACAAGGCAGAATAAAAGAAACTGTATGAAAACATGGATAATTCAGAATTAATGACTGTAAGCAGATGAGAACTCGTTTAGAACAGCTGAAAGAAATTGCCCAAATCAGTTCTTAGTGTAGAAAAGGTAGCTAAGTTTCGGGAAATCTTTAATTCGAGTTAAAATCACATGAAACACAGTATGAATCCTGTATTGTTTACTTAAAAGAGACTAGAGTGCTAAATGTGTGTTATACAAGGCAGAATACCATTTAAATAGAGAAAGAAACACGTTAGGCAGCTTTGGAAGACCTTGCACTTCACTGAAATGTAGTACTACACTCTATAACACAGTTGAGAGACAATGTTCCCGAGCTGGCTCCGTTCATTACAGTGTGTAGGAAGTGGTTTGATAAAGTGGGCAAAGATTATACTTGGACCAGAAGGAAGAATATAGGAAACTGCATGAAAACATGGAAAATTCAGCGAAAATGACTGTAAACAGATGAGAACTGGTTTAGAAGAGCTCAAAGAGATTCTCCAAGTCAGTTCTGAGTGTAGAAAAGGTAGCTAGGATCCGGGAAATCCTTAATTCGAGTTAAGATCACATGAAACAGTGTATGAATCCTGTATTGTTTACTTAAAAGAGATTAGAGTGCTAAATGTGTGTTATACAATGCAGAATACCATTGAAATGGAGAAAGAAACATTCGGCAGCTTTGGAAAGCCTTAGACTTCACTGAAATGTAGGAATACACTCTGTAACACAGTTGAGAGACAATGTTCCCGAGCTGCCTCTGTTCATAACAGTGTGTAGGTAGTTGTTTGATAAAGTGGGCAAAGCTTATACTTGGAGCAGAAGGAAGAATATAGGAAACTACATGAAAACATGGATAATTCAGAGAAAATGACTCTAAACAGATGAGAACTCGTTTAGAACAGCTCAAAGAGATTCTCCAAGTCAGTTCTTAGTGTAGAAAATGTAGCTAAGATCCGGGAAATCCTTAATTCGAGTTAATATCACATGAAACACTGTATGAATCCAGTATTGTTTACTTAAAAGAGACTAGAGTGGTAAATGTGTGTTATACAAGGCAGAATACCATTGACATAGGGAAAGAAACACGTTAGGCAGCTTTAGAAGGCCTTGCACTTCACTGAAATGTAGTACTACACTCTATAACACAGTTGAGAGACAATGTTCCCGAGCTGTCTCCGTTCATTACAGTGTGTAGGAAGTGGTTTGATAAAGTGGGCAAAGATTATACTTGGACCAGAAGGAAGAATATAGGAAACTACGTGAAAACATGGATAATTCAGAGAAAATGACTGTAAACAGATGAGAACTCGTTTAGAACAGCTCAAAGAGATTCTCCAAGTCAGTTCTTAGTGTAGAAAAGGTAGCTAAGATCCGGAAAATCCTTAATTCGAGTTAAGATCACATGAAACACTGTATGAATTCTGTATTGTTTACTTGAAAGAGACTAGAGTGGTAAATGTGTGTTATACAAGGCAGAATACCATTGAAATAGAGAAAGAAACACATTCGGCGCTTTGGAAAGCCTAACACTTCACTGAAATGTAGGAATATAATCTGTAACATAGTTGAGAGACAATGTTCCCGAGCTGACTCTGTTTATAGCATTGTGTAGGAAGTTGTTTGATAAAGTGGGCAAAGCTTATACTTGGACCAGAAGGAAGAATATAGGAAACTGCATGAAAACATGGAAAAATCAGAGAAAATGACTGTAAACAGATGAGAACTAGTTGAGAACAGCTGAAAGAGATTGCCCAAGTCAGTTCTTAGTATAGAAAAGGTAGCTAAGATCCGGGAAATCCTTAATTTGAGTTAAGATCACATGAAACACTGTATGAATCCTGTATTGTTTACTTAAAAGAGACTAGAGTGGTAAATTTGTGTTATACAAGGGAGAATACCATTGAAATAGAGAAAGAAACACATTCGTCAGCTTTGGAAGGCCTTGCACTTCACTGAAATGTAGTACTACACTCTATAACACAGTTGAGAGACAATGTTCCCGAGCTGTCTCCGTTCATAACAGTGTGTAGGAAGTTGTTTAATAAAGTGGGCAAAGCTTATACTTGGACCAGAAGGAAGAATATAGGAAACTACATGAAAACATGGATAATTCAGAGAAAATGACTGTAAACAGATGAGAACTCGTTTAGAACAGCTCAAAGAGATTCTCCAAGTCAGTTCTTAGTGTAGAAAAGGTAGCTAAGATCCGGAAAATCCTTAATTCGAGTTAAGATCACATGAAACACTGTATGAATCCTGTATTGTTTACTTAAAAGAGACTAGAGTGGTAAATGTGTGTTATACAAGGCAGAATACCATTGAAATAGAGAAAGAAACACATTCGGCGCTTTGGAAAGCCTTACACTTCACTGAAATGTCGTACTACACTCTGTAACACAGTTGAGAGACAATGTTCCCGAGCTGCCTCTGTTTATAGCAGTGTGTAGGAAGGTGTTTGATAAAGTGGGCAAAGCTTATACTTGGACCAGAAGGAAGAATATAGGAAACTGCATGAAAACAAGGAAAAATCAAAGAAAATGACTGTAAACAAATGAGAACTCGTTTAGAACTGCGGAAAGAGATTGCCCAAGTCAGTTCTTAGTGTAGAAAAGGTAGCTAAGATCCGGGAAATCCTTAATTCGAGTTAAGATCACATGAAACACTGTATGAATTCTGTAATGTTTACTTAAAAGAGACTAGAGTGGTAAATGTGTGTTATACAAGGCAGAATACCATTGAAATAGAGAAAGAAACACATTCGGCGCTTTGGAAAGCCTAACACTTCACTGAAATGTCGTACTACACTCTGTAACACAGTTGAGAGACAATGTTCCCGAGCTGCCTCTGTTCATAACAGTGTGTAGGAAGTTGTTTGATAAAGTGGGCAAAGCTTATACTTGGACCAGAAGGAAGAATAAAGGAAACTACATGAAAACATGGATAATTCAGAGAAAATGACTGTAAACAGATGAGAACTCGTTTAGAACAGCTCAAAGAGATTCTCCAAGTCAGTTCTTAGTGTAGAAAATGTAGCTAAGATCAGAGAAATCCTTAATTCGAGTTAATATCACATGAAACACTGTATGAATCCTGTATTGTTTACTTAAAAGAGACTAGAGTGGTAAATGTGTGTTATACAAGGCAGAATACCATTGACATAGGGAAAGAAACACGTTAGGCAGCTTTGGGAGACCTTGCACTTCACTGAAATGTAGTACTACACTCTATAACACAGTTGAGAGACAGTGTTCCCGAGCTGTCTCCGTTCATTACAGTGTGTAGGAAGTGGTTTGATAAAGTAGGCAAAGATTATACTTGGACCAGAAGGAAGAATATAGGAAACTGCATGAAAACATGGAAAATTCAGAGAAAATGACAGTAAACAGATGAGAACTCGTTTAGAACAGCTGAAAGAGATTGCCCAAGTCAGTTCTTAGTATAGAAAAGGTAGCTAAGAACCTGGAAATCCTTAATTCGAGTTAAGATCACATGAAACATTGTATGAATTCTGTATTGTTTACTTAAAAGAGACTAGAGTGGTAAATGTGTGTTATAAAAGGCAGAATACCATTGAAATAGAGAAAGAAACACGTTAGGCAGCTTTGGAAGGCCTTGCACTTCATTGAAATGTAGTACTACACTCTATAACACAGTTGAGAGACAATGTTCCCGGGCTGTCTCCGTTAATTACAGTGTGTAGGAAGTGGTTTGATAAAGTGGGCAAAGATTATAATTGTACCACAAGGCAGAATAAAAGAAACTGTATGAAAACATGGATAATTCAGAATTAATGACTGTAAGCAGATGAGAACTCGTTTAGAACAGCTGAAAGAAATTGCCCAAATCAGTTCTTAGTGTAGAAAAGGTAGCTAAGTTTCGGGAAATCTTTAATTCGAGTTAAAATCACATGAAACACAGTATGAATCCTGTATTGTTTACTTAAAAGAGACTAGAGTGCTAAATGTGTGTTATACAAGGCAGAATACCATTTAAATAGAGAAAGAAACACGTTAGGCAGCTTTGGAAGACCTTGCACTTCACTGAAATGTAGTACTACACTCTATAACACAGTTGAGAGACAATGTTCCCGAGCTGGCTCTGTTCATTACAGTGTGTAGGAAGTGGTTTGATAAAGTGGGCAAAGATTATACTTGGACCAGAAGGAAGAATATAGGAAACTGCATGAAAACATGGAAAATTCAGCGAAAATGACTGTAAACAGATGAGAACTGGTTTAGAAGAGCTCAAAGAGATTCTCCAAGTCAGTTCTGAGTGTAGAAAAGGTAGCTAGGATCCGGGAAATCCTTAATTCGAGTTAAGATCACATGAAACAGTGTATGAATCCTGTATTGTTTACTTAAAAGAGATTAGAGTGCTAAATGTGTGTTATACAATGCAGAATACCATTGAAATGGAGAAAGAAACATTCGGCAGCTTTGGAAAGCCTTAGACTTCACTGAAATGTAGGAATACACTCTGTAACACAGTTGAGAGACAATGTTCCCGAGCTGCCTCTGTTCATAACAGTGTGTAGGTAGTTGTTTGATAAAGTGGGCAAAGCTTATACTTGGAGCAGAAGGAAGAATATAGGAAACTACATGAAAACATGGATAATTCAGAGAAAATGACTCTAAACAGATGAGAACTCGTTTAGAACAGCTCAAAGAGATTCTCCAAGTCAGTTCTTAGTGTAGAAAATGTAGCTAAGATCCGGGAAATCCTTAATTCGAGTTAATATCACATGAAACACTGTATGAATCCAGTATTGTTTACTTAAAAGAGACTAGAGTGGTAAATGTGTGTTATACAAGGCAGAATACCATTGACATAGGGAAAGAAACACGTTAGGCAGCTTTAGAAGGCCTTGCACTTCACTGAAATGTAGTACTACACTCTATAACACAGTTGAGAGACAATGTTCCCGAGCTGTCTCCGTTCATTACAGTGTGTAGGAAGTGGTTTGATAAAGTGGGCAAAGATTATACTTGGACCAGAAGGAAGAATATAGGAAACTACGTGAAAACATGGATAATTCAGAGAAAATGACTGTAAACAGATGAGAACTCGTTTAGAACAGCTCAAAGAGATTCTCCAAGTCAGTTCTTAGTGTAGAAAAGGTAGCTAAGATCCGGAAAATCCTTAATTCGAGTTAAGATCACATGAAACACTGTATGAATTCTGTATTGTTTACTTGAAAGAGACTAGAGTGGTAAATGTGTGTTATACAAGGCAGAATACCATTGAAATAGAGAAAGAAACACATTCGGCGCTTTGGAAAGCCTAACACTTCACTGAAATGTAGGAATATAATCTGTAACATAGTTGAGAGACAATGTTCCCGAGCTGACTCTGTTTATAGCATTGTGTAGGAAGTTGTTTGATAAAGTGGGCAAAGCTTATACTTGGACCAGAAGGAAGAATATAGGAAACTGCATGAAAACATGGAAAAATCAGAGAAAATGACTGTAAACAGATGAGAACTAGTTGAGAACAGCTGAAAGAGATTGCCCAAGTCAGTTCTTAGTATAGAAAAGGTAGCTAAGATCCGGGAAATCCTTAATTTGAGTTAAGATCACATGAAACACTGTATGAATCCTGTATTGTTTACTAAAAAGAGACTAGAGTGGTAAATGTGTGTTATACAAGGCAGAATACCATTGAAATAGAGAAAGAAACACATTCGTCAGCTTTGGAAGGCCTTGCACTTCACTGAAATGTAGTACTACACTCTATAACACAGTTGAGAGACAATGTTCCCGAGCTGTCTCCGTTCATAACAGTGTGTAGGAAGTTGTTTAATAAAGTGGGCAAAGCTTATACTTGGACCAGAAGGAAGAATATAGGAAACTACATGAAAACATGGATAATTCAGAGAAAATGACTGTAAACAGATGAGAACTCGTTTAGAACAGCTCAAAGAGATTCTCCAAGTCAGTTCTTAGTGTAGAAAAGGTAGCTAAGATCCGGAAAATCCTTAATTCGAGTTAAGATCACATGAAACACTGTATGAATCCTGTATTGTTTACTTAAAAGAGACTAGAGTGGTAAATGTGTGTTATACAAGGCAGAATACCATTGAAATAGAGAAAGAAACACATTCGGCGCTTTGGAAAGCCTTACACTTCACTGAAATGTCGTACTACACTCTGTAACACAGTTGAGAGACAATGTTCCCGAGCTGCCTCTGTTTATAGCAGTGTGTAGGAAGGTGTTTGATAAAGTGGGCAAAGCTTATACTTGGACCAGAAGGAAGAATATAGGAAACTGCATGAAAACAAGGAAAAATCAAAGAAAATGACTGTAAACAAATGAGAACTCGTTTAGAACTGCGGAAAGAGATTGCCCAAGTCAGTTCTTAGTGTAGAAAAGGTAGCTAAGATCCGGGAAATCCTTAATTCGAGTTAAGATCACATGAAACACTGTATGAATTCTGTAATGTTTACTTAAAAGAGACTAGAGTGGTAAATGTGTGTTATACAAGGCAGAATACCATTGAAATAGAGAAAGAAACACATTCGGCGCTTTGGAAAGCCTAACACTTCACTGAAATGTCGTACTACACTCTGTAACACAGTTGAGAGACAATGTTCCCGAGCTGCCTCTGTTCATAACAGTGTGTAGGAAGTTGTTTGATAAAGTGGGCAAAGCTTATACTTGGACCAGAAGGAAGAATAAAGGAAACTACATGAAAACATGGATAATTCAGAGAAAATGACTGTAAACAGATGAGAACTCGTTTAGAACAGCTCAAAGAGATTCTCCAAGTCAGTTCTTAGTGTAGAAAATGTAGCTAAGATCAGAGAAATCCTTAATTCGAGTTAATATCACATGAAACACTGTATGAATCCTGTATTGTTTACTTAAAAGAGACTAGAGTGGTAAATGTGTGTTATACAAGGCAGAATACCATTGACATAGGGAAAGAAACACGTTAGGCAGCTTTGGAAGACCTTGCACTTCACTGAAATGTAGTACTACACTCTATAACACAGTTGAGAGACAGTGTTCCCGAGCTGTCTCCGTTCATTACAGTGTGTAGGAAGTGGTTTGATAAAGTGGGCAAAGATTATACTTGGACCAGAAGGAAGAATATAGGAAACTGCATGAAAACATGGAAAATTCAGAGAAAATGACAGTAAACAGATGAGAACTCGTTTAGAACAGCTGAAAGAGATTGCCCAAGTCAGTTCTTAGTATAGAAAAGGTAGCTAAGAACCTGGAAATCCTTAATTCGAGTTAAGATCACATGAAACATTGTATGAATTCTGTATTGTTTACTTAAAAGAGACTAGAGTGGTAAATGTGTGTTATAAAAGGCAGAATACCATTGAAATAGAGAAAGAAACACGTTAGGCAGCTTTGGAAGGCCTTGCACTTCATTGAAATGTAGTACTACACTCTATAACACAGTTGAGAGACAATGTTCCCGGGCTGTCTCCGTTAATTACAGTGTGTAGGAAGTGGTTTGATAAAGTGGGCAAAGATTATAATTGTACCACAAGGCAGAATAAAAGAAACTGTATGAAAACATGGATAATTCAGAATTAATGACTGTAAGCAGATGAGAACTCGTTTAGAACAGCTGAAAGAAATTGCCCAAATCAGTTCTTAGTGTAGAAAAGGTAGCTAAGTTTCGGGAAATCTTTAATTCGAGTTAAAATCACATGAAACACAGTATGAATCCTGTATTGTTTACTTAAAAGAGACTAGAGTGCTAAATGTGTGTTATACAAGGCAGAATACCATTTAAATAGAGAAAGAAACACGTTAGGCAGCTTTGGAAGACCTTGCACTTCACTGAAATGTAGTACTACACTCTATAACACAGTTGAGAGACAATGTTCCCGAGCTGGCTCCGTTCATTACAGTGTGTAGGAAGTGGTTTGATAAAGTGGGCAAAGATTATACTTGGACCAGAAGGAAGAATATAGGAAACTGCATGAAAACATGGAAAATTCAGCGAAAATGACTGTAAACAGATGAGAACTGGTTTAGAAGAGCTCAAAGAGATTCTCCAAGTCAGTTCTGAGTGTAGAAAAGGTAGCTAGGATCCGGGAAATCCTTAATTCGAGTTAAGATCACATGAAACAGTGTATGAATCCTGTATTGTTTACTTAAAAGAGATTAGAGTGCTAAATGTGTGTTATACAATGCAGAATACCATTGAAATGGAGAAAGAAACATTCGGCAGCTTTGGAAAGCCTTAGACTTCACTGAAATGTAGGAATACACTCTGTAACACAGTTGAGAGACAATGTTCCCGAGCTGCCTCTGTTCATAACAGTGTGTAGGTAGTTGTTTGATAAAGTGGGCAAAGCTTATACTTGGAGCAGAAGGAAGAATATAGGAAACTACATGAAAACATGGATAATTCAGAGAAAATGACTCTAAACAGATGAGAACTCGTTTAGAACAGCTCAAAGAGATTCTCCAAGTCAGTTCTTAGTGTAGAAAATGTAGCTAAGATCCGGGAAATCCTTAATTCGAGTTAATATCACATGAAACACTGTATGAATCCAGTATTGTTTACTTAAAAGAGACTAGAGTGGTAAATGTGTGTTATACAAGGCAGAATACCATTGACATAGGGAAAGAAACACGTTAGGCAGCTTTAGAAGGCCTTGCACTTCACTGAAATGTAGTACTACACTCTATAACACAGTTGAGAGACAATGTTCCCGAGCTGTCTCCGTTCATTACAGTGTGTAGGAAGTGGTTTGATAAAGTGGGCAAAGATTATACTTGGACCAGAAGGAAGAATATAGGAAACTACGTGAAAACATGGATAATTCAGAGAAAATGACTGTAAACAGATGAGAACTCGTTTAGAACAGCTCAAAGAGATTCTCCAAGTCAGTTCTTAGTGTAGAAAAGGTAGCTAAGATCCGGAAAATCCTTAATTCGAGTTAAGATCACATGAAACACTGTATGAATCCTGTATTGTTTACTTAAAAGAGACTAGAGTGGTAAATGTGTGTTATACAAGGCAGAATACCATTGAAATAGAGAAAGAAACACATTCGGCGCTTTGGAAAGCCTTACACTTCACTGAAATGTCGTACTACACTCTGTAACACAGTTGAGAGACAATGTTCCCGAGCTGCCTCTGTTTATAGCAGTGTGTAGGAAGGTGTTTGATAAAGTGGGCAAAGCTTATACTTGGACCAGAAGGAAGAATATAGGAAACTGCATGAAAACAAGGAAAAATCAAAGAAAATGACTGTAAACAAATGAGAACTCGTTTAGAACTGCGGAAAGAGATTGCCCAAGTCAGTTCTTAGTGTAGAAAAGGTAGCTAAGATCCGGGAAATCCTTAATTCGAGTTAAGATCACATGAAACACTGTATGAATTCTGTAATGTTTACTTAAAAGAGACTAGAGTGGTAAATGTGTGTTATACAAGGCAGAATACCATTGAAATAGAGAAAGAAACACATTCGGCGCTTTGGAAAGCCTAACACTTCACTGAAATGTCGTACTACACTCTGTAACACAGTTGAGAGACAATGTTCCCGAGCTGCCTCTGTTCATAACAGTGTGTAGGAAGTTGTTTGATAAAGTGGGCAAAGCTTATACTTGGACCAGAAGGAAGAATAAAGGAAACTACATGAAAACATGGATAATTCAGAGAAAATGACTGTAAACAGATGAGAACTCGTTTAGAACAGCTCAAAGAGATTCTCCAAGTCAGTTCTTAGTGTAGAAAATGTAGCTAAGATCAGAGAAATCCTTAATTCGAGTTAATATCACATGAAACACTGTATGAATCCTGTATTGTTTACTTAAAAGAGACTAGAGTGGTAAATGTGTGTTATACAAGGCAGAATACCATTGACATAGGGAAAGAAACACGTTAGGCAGCTTTGGAAGACCTTGCACTTCACTGAAATGTAGTACTACACTCTATAACACAGTTGAGAGACAGTGTTCCCGAGCTGTCTCCGTTCATTACAGTGTGTAGGAAGTGGTTTGATAAAGTGGGCAAAGATTATACTTGGACCAGAAGGAAGAATATAGGAAACTGCATGAAAACATGGAAAATTCAGAGAAAATGACAGTAAACAGATGAGAACTCGTTTAGAACAGCTGAAAGAGATTGCCCAAGTCAGTTCTTAGTATAGAAAAGGTAGCTAAGAACCTGGAAATCCTTAATTCGAGTTAAGATCACATGAAACATTGTATGAATTCTGTATTGTTTACTTAAAAGAGACTAGAGTGGTAAATGTGTGTTATAAAAGGCAGAATACCATTGAAATAGAGAAAGAAACACGTTAGGCAGCTTTGGAAGGCCTTGCACTTCATTGAAATGTAGTACTACACTCTATAACACAGTTGAGAGACAATGTTCCCGGGCTGTCTCCGTTAATTACAGTGTGTAGGAAGTGGTTTGATAAAGTGGGCAAAGATTATAATTGTACCACAAGGCAGAATAAAAGAAACTGTATGAAAACATGGATAATTCAGAATTAATGACTGTAAGCAGATGAGAACTCGTTTAGAACAGCTGAAAGAAATTGCCCAAATCAGTTCTTAGTGTAGAAAAGGTAGCTAAGTTTCGGGAAATCTTTAATTCGAGTTAAAATCACATGAAACACAGTATGAATCCTGTATTGTTTACTTAAAAGAGACTAGAGTGCTAAATGTGTGTTATACAAGGCAGAATACCATTTAAATAGAGAAAGAAACACGTTAGGCAGCTTTGGAAGACCTTGCACTTCACTGAAATGTAGTACTACACTCTATAACACAGTTGAGAGACAATGTTCCCGAGCTGGCTCCGTTCATTACAGTGTGTAGGAAGTGGTTTGATAAAGTGGGCAAAGATTATACTTGGACCAGAAGGAAGAATATAGGAAACTGCATGAAAACATGGAAAATTCAGTGAAAATGACTGTAAACAGATGAGAACTGGTTTAGAAGAGCTCAAAGAGATTCTCCAAGTCAGTTCTGAGTGTAGAAAAGGTAGCTAGGATCCGGGAAATCCTTAATTCGAGTTAAGATCACATGAAACAGTGTATGAATCCTGTATTGTTTACTTAAAAGAGATTAGAGTGCTAAATGTGTGTTATACAATGCAGAATACCATTGAAATGGAGAAAGAAACATTCGGCAGCTTTGGAAAGCCTTAGACTTCACTGAAATGTAGGAATACACTCTGTAACACAGTTGAGAGACAATGTTCCCGAGCTGCCTCTGTTCATAACAGTGTGTAGGTAGTTGTTTGATAAAGTGGGCAAAGCTTATACTTGGAGCAGAAGGAAGAATATAGGAAACTACATGAAAACATGGATAATTCAGAGAAAATGACTCTAAACAGATGAGAACTCGTTTAGAACAGCTCAAAGAGATTCTCCAAGTCAGTTCTTAGTGTAGAAAATGTAGCTAAGATCCGGGAAATCCTTAATTCGAGTTAATATCACATGAAACACTGTATGAATCCAGTATTGTTTACTTAAAAGAGACTAGAGTGGTAAATGTGTGTTATACAAGGCAGAATACCATTGACATAGGGAAAGAAACACGTTAGGCAGCTTTAGAAGGCCTTGCACTTCACTGAAATGTAGTACTACACTCTATAACACAGTTGAGAGACAATGTTCCCGAGCTGTCTCCGTTCATTACAGTGTGTAGGAAGTGGTTTGATAAAGTGGGCAAAGATTATACTTGGACCAGAAGGAAGAATATAGGAAACTACGTGAAAACATGGATAATTCAGAGAAAATGACTGTAAACAGATGAGAACTCGTTTAGAACAGCTCAAAGAGATTCTCCAAGTCAGTTCTTAGTGTAGAAAAGGTAGCTAAGATCCGGAAAATCCTTAATTCGAGTTAAGATCACATGAAACACTGTATGAATTCTGTATTGTTTACTTGAAAGAGACTAGAGTGGTAAATGTGTGTTATACAAGGCAGAATACCATTGAAATAGAGAAAGAAACACATTCGGCGCTTTGGAAAGCCTAACACTTCACTGAAATGTAGGAATATAATCTGTAACATAGTTGAGAGACAATGTTCCCGAGCTGACTCTGTTTATAGCATTGTGTAGGAAGTTGTTTGATAAAGTGGGCAAAGCTTATACTTGGACCAGAAGGAAGAATATAGGAAACTGCATGAAAACATGGAAAAATCAGAGAAAATGACTGTAAACAGATGAGAACTAGTTGAGAACAGCTGAAAGAGATTGCCCAAGTCAGTTCTTAGTATAGAAAAGGTAGCTAAGATCCGGGAAATCCTTAATTTGAGTTAAGATCACATGAAACACTGTATGAATCCTGTATTGTTTACTTAAAAGAGACTAGAGTGGTAAATTTGTGTTATACAAGGGAGAATACCATTGAAATAGAGAAAGAAACACATTCGTCAGCTTTGGAAGGCCTTGCACTTCACTGAAATGTAGTACTACACTCTATAACACAGTTGAGAGACAATGTTCCCGAGCTGTCTCCGTTCATAACAGTGTGTAGGAAGTTGTTTAATAAAGTGGGCAAAGCTTATACTTGGACCAGAAGGAAGAATATAGGAAACTACATGAAAACATGGATAATTCAGAGAAAATGACTGTAAACAGATGAGAACTCGTTTAGAACAGCTCAAAGAGATTCTCCAAGTCAGTTCTTAGTGTAGAAAAGGTAGCTAAGATCCGGAAAATCCTTAATTCGAGTTAAGATCACATGAAACACTGTATGAATCCTGTATTGTTTACTTAAAAGAGACTAGAGTGGTAAATGTGTGTTATACAAGGCAGAATACCATTGAAATAGAGAAAGAAACACATTCGGCGCTTTGGAAAGCCTTACACTTCACTGAAATGTCGTACTACACTCTGTAACACAGTTGAGAGACAATGTTCCCGAGCTGCCTCTGTTTATAGCAGTGTGTAGGAAGGTGTTTGATAAAGTGGGCAAAGCTTATACTTGGACCAGAAGGAAGAATATAGGAAACTGCATGAAAACAAGGAAAAATCAAAGAAAATGACTGTAAACAAATGAGAACTCGTTTAGAACTGCGGAAAGAGATTGCCCAAGTCAGTTCTTAGTGTAGAAAAGGTAGCTAAGATCCGGGAAATCCTTAATTCGAGTTAAGATCACATGAAACACTGTATGAATTCTGTAATGTTTACTTAAAAGAGACTAGAGTGGTAAATGTGTGTTATACAAGGCAGAATACCATTGAAATAGAGAAAGAAACACATTCGGCGCTTTGGAAAGCCTAACACTTCACTGAAATGTCGTACTACACTCTGTAACACAGTTGAGAGACAATGTTCCCGAGCTGCCTCTGTTCATAACAGTGTGTAGGAAGTTGTTTGATAAAGTGGGCAAAGCTTATACTTGGACCAGAAGGAAGAATAAAGGAAACTACATGAAAACATGGATAATTCAGAGAAAATGACTGTAAACAGATGAGAACTCGTTTAGAACAGCTCAAAGAGATTCTCCAAGTCAGTTCTTAGTGTAGAAAATGTAGCTAAGATCAGAGAAATCCTTAATTCGAGTTAATATCACATGAAACACTGTATGAATCCTGTATTGTTTACTTAAAAGAGACTAGAGTGGTAAATGTGTGTTATACAAGGCAGAATACCATTGACATAGGGAAAGAAACACGTTAGGCAGCTTTGGAAGACCTTGCACTTCACTGAAATGTAGTACTACACTCTATAACACAGTTGAGAGACAGTGTTCCCGAGCTGTCTCCGTTCATTACAGTGTGTAGGAAGTGGTTTGATAAAGTGGGCAAAGATTATACTTGGACCAGAAGGAAGAATATAGGAAACTGCATGAAAACATGGAAAATTCAGAGAAAATGACAGTAAACAGATGAGAACTCGTTTAGAACAGCTGAAAGAGATTGCCCAAGTCAGTTCTTAGTATAGAAAAGGTAGCTAAGAACCTGGAAATCCTTAATTCGAGTTAAGATCACATGAAACATTGTATGAATTCTGTATTGTTTACTTAAAAGAGACTAGAGTGGTAAATGTGTGTTATAAAAGGCAGAATACCATTGAAATAGAGAAAGAAACACGTTAGGCAGCTTTGGAAGGCCTTGCACTTCATTGAAATGTAGTACTACACTCTATAACACAGTTGAGAGACAATGTTCCCGGGCTGTCTCCGTTAATTACAGTGTGTAGGAAGTGGTTTGATAAAGTGGGCAAAGATTATAATTGTACCACAAGGCAGAATAAAAGAAACTGTATGAAAACATGGATAATTCAGAATTAATGACTGTAAGCAGATGAGAACTCGTTTAGAACAGCTGAAAGAAATTGCCCAAATCAGTTCTTAGTGTAGAAAAGGTAGCTAAGTTTCGGGAAATCTTTAATTCGAGTTAAAATCACATGAAACACAGTATGAATCCTGTATTGTTTACTTAAAAGAGACTAGAGTGCTAAATGTGTGTTATACAAGGCAGAATACCATTTAAATAGAGAAAGAAACACGTTAGGCAGCTTTGGAAGACCTTGCACTTCACTGAAATGTAGTACTACACTCTATAACACAGTTGAGAGACAATGTTCCCGAGCTGGCTCCGTTCATTACAGTGTGTAGGAAGTGGTTTGATAAAGTGGGCAAAGATTATACTTGGACCAGAAGGAAGAATATAGGAAACTGCATGAAAACATGGAAAATTCAGCGAAAATGACTGTAAACAGATGAGAACTGGTTTAGAAGAGCTCAAAGAGATTCTCCAAGTCAGTTCTGAGTGTAGAAAAGGTAGCTAGGATCCGGGAAATCCTTAATTCGAGTTAAGATCACATGAAACAGTGTATGAATCCTGTATTGTTTACTTAAAAGAGATTAGAGTGCTAAATGTGTGTTATACAATGCAGAATACCATTGAAATGGAGAAAGAAACATTCGGCAGCTTTGGAAAGCCTTAGACTTCACTGAAATGTAGGAATACACTCTGTAACACAGTTGAGAGACAATGTTCCCGAGCTGCCTCTGTTCATAACAGTGTGTAGGTAGTTGTTTGATAAAGTGGGCAAAGCTTATACTTGGAGCAGAAGGAAGAATATAGGAAACTACATGAAAACATGGATAATTCAGAGAAAATGACTCTAAACAGATGAGAACTCGTTTAGAACAGCTCAAAGAGATTCTCCAAGTCAGTTCTTAGTGTAGAAAATGTAGCTAAGATCCGGGAAATCCTTAATTCGAGTTAATATCACATGAAACACTGTATGAATCCAGTATTGTTTACTTAAAAGAGACTAGAGTGGTAAATGTGTGTTATACAAGGCAGAATACCATTGACATAGGGAAAGAAACACGTTAGGCAGCTTTAGAAGGCCTTGCACTTCACTGAAATGTAGTACTACACTCTATAACACAGTTGAGAGACAATGTTCCCGAGCTGTCTCCGTTCATTACAGTGTGTAGGAAGTGGTTTGATAAAGTGGGCAAAGATTATACTTGGACCAGAAGGAAGAATATAGGAAACTACGTGAAAACATGGATAATTCAGAGAAAATGACTGTAAACAGATGAGAACTCGTTTAGAACAGCTCAAAGAGATTCTCCAAGTCAGTTCTTAGTGTAGAAAAGGTAGCTAAGATCCGGAAAATCCTTAATTCGAGTTAAGATCACATGAAACATTGTATGAATTCTGTATTGTTTACTTAAAAGAGACTAGAGTGGTAAATGTGTGTTATAAAAGGCAGAATACCATTGAAATAGAGAAAGAAACACGTTAGGCAGCTTTGGAAGGCCTTGCACTTCATTGAAATGTAGTACTACACTCTATAACACAGTTGAGAGACAATGTTCCCGGGCTGTCTCCGTTAATTACAGTGTGTAGGAAGTGGTTTGATAAAGTGGGCAAAGATTATAATTGTACCACAAGGCAGAATAAAAGAAACTGTATGAAAACATGGATAATTCAGAATTAATGACTGTAAGCAGATGAGAACTCGTTTAGAACAGCTGAAAGAAATTGCCCAAATCAGTTCTTAGTGTAGAAAAGGTAGCTAAGTTTCGGGAAATCTTTAATTCGAGTTAAAATCACATGAAACACAGTATGAATCCTGTATTGTTTACTTAAAAGAGACTAGAGTGCTAAATGTGTGTTATACAAGGCAGAATACCATTTAAATAGAGAAAGAAACACGTTAGGCAGCTTTGGAAGACCTTGCACTTCACTGAAATGTAGTACTACACTCTATAACACAGTTGAGAGACAATGTTCCCGAGCTGGCTCCGTTCATTACAGTGTGTAGGAAGTGGTTTGATAAAGTGGGCAAAGATTATACTTGGACCAGAAGGAAGAATATAGGAAACTGCATGAAAACATGGAAAATTCAGCGAAAATGACTGTAAACAGATGAGAACTGGTTTAGAAGAGCTCAAAGAGATTCTCCAAGTCAGTTCTGAGTGTAGAAAAGGTAGCTAGGATCCGGGAAATCCTTAATTCGAGTTAAGATCACATGAAACAGTGTATGAATCCTGTATTGTTTACTTAAAAGAGACTAGAGTGGTAAATGTGTGTTATACAAGGCAGAATACCATTGAAATAGAGAAAGAAACACATTCGGCGCTTTGGAAAGCCTTACACTTCACTGAAATGTCGTACTACACTCTGTAACACAGTTGAGAGACAATGTTCCCGAGCTGCCTCTGTTTATAGCAGTGTGTAGGAAGGTGTTTGATAAAGTGGGCAAAGCTTATACTTGGACCAGAAGGAAGAATATAGGAAACTGCATGAAAACAAGGAAAAATCAAAGAAAATGACTGTAAACAAATGAGAACTCGTTTAGAACTGCGGAAAGAGATTGCCCAAGTCAGTTCTTAGTGTAGAAAAGGTAGCTAAGATCCGGGAAATCCTTAATTCGAGTTAAGATCACATGAAACACTGTATGAATTCTGTAATGTTTACTTAAAAGAGACTAGAGTGGTAAATGTGTGTTATACAAGGCAGAATACCATTGAAATAGAGAAAGAAACACATTCGGCGCTTTGGAAAGCCTAACACTTCACTGAAATGTCGTACTACACTCTGTAACACAGTTGAGAGACAATGTTCCCGAGCTGCCTCTGTTCATAACAGTGTGTAGGAAGTTGTTTGATAAAGTGGGCAAAGCTTATACTTGGACCAGAAGGAAGAATAAAGGAAACTACATGAAAACATGGATAATTCAGAGAAAATGACTGTAAACAGATGAGAACTCGTTTAGAACAGCTCAAAGAGATTCTCCAAGTCAGTTCTTAGTGTAGAAAATGTAGCTAAGATCAGAGAAATCCTTAATTCGAGTTAATATCACATGAAACACTGTATGAATCCTGTATTGTTTACTTAAAAGAGACTAGAGTGGTAAATGTGTGTTATACAAGGCAGAATACCATTGACATAGGGAAAGAAACACGTTAGGCAGCTTTGGAAGACCTTGCACTTCACTGAAATGTAGTACTACACTCTATAACACAGTTGAGAGACAGTGTTCCCGAGCTGTCTCCGTTCATTACAGTGTGTAGGAAGTGGTTTGATAAAGTGGGCAAAGATTATACTTGGACCAGAAGGAAGAATATAGGAAACTGCATGAAAACATGGAAAATTCAGAGAAAATGACAGTAAACAGATGAGAACTCGTTTAGAACAGCTGAAAGAGATTGCCCAAGTCAGTTCTTAGTATAGAAAAGGTAGCTAAGAACCTGGAAATCCTTAATTCGAGTTAAGATCACATGAAACATTGTATGAATTCTGTATTGTTTACTTAAAAGAGACTAGAGTGGTAAATGTGTGTTATAAAAGGCAGAATACCATTGAAATAGAGAAAGAAACACGTTAGGCAGCTTTGGAAGGCCTTGCACTTCATTGAAATGTAGTACTACACTCTATAACACAGTTGAGAGACAATGTTCCCGGGCTGTCTCCGTTAATTACAGTGTGTAGGAAGTGGTTTGATAAAGTGGGCAAAGATTATAATTGTACCACAAGGCAGAATAAAAGAAACTGTATGAAAACATGGATAATTCAGAATTAATGACTGTAAGCAGATGAGAACTCGTTTAGAACAGCTGAAAGAAATTGCCCAAATCAGTTCTTAGTGTAGAAAAGGTAGCTAAGTTTCGGGAAATCTTTAATTCGAGTTAAAATCACATGAAACACAGTATGAATCCTGTATTGTTTACTTAAAAGAGACTAGAGTGCTAAATGTGTGTTATACAAGGCAGAATACCATTTAAATAGAGAAAGAAACACGTTAGGCAGCTTTGGAAGACCTTGCACTTCACTGAAATGTAGTACTACACTCTATAACACAGTTGAGAGACAATGTTCCCGAGCTGCCTCTGTTCATAACAGTGTGTAGGTAGTTGTTTGATAAAGTGGGCAAAGCTTATACTTGGAGCAGAAGGAAGAATATAGGAAACTACATGAAAACATGGATAATTCAGAGAAAATGACTCTAAACAGATGAGAACTCGTTTAGAACAGCTCAAAGAGATTCTCCAAGTCAGTTCTTAGTGTAGAAAATGTAGCTAAGATCCGGGAAATCCTTAATTCGAGTTAATATCACATGAAACACTGTATGAATCCAGTATTGTTTACTTAAAAGAGACTAGAGTGGTAAATGTGTGTTATACAAGGCAGAATACCATTGACATAGGGAAAGAAACACGTTAGGCAGCTTTAGAAGGCCTTGCACTTCACTGAAATGTAGTACTACACTCTATAACACAGTTGAGAGACAATGTTCCCGAGCTGTCTCCGTTCATTACAGTGTGTAGGAAGTGGTTTGATAAAGTGGGCAAAGATTATACTTGGACCAGAAGGAAGAATATAGGAAACTACGTGAAAACATGGATAATTCAGAGAAAATGACTGTAAACAGATGAGAACTCGTTTAGAACAGCTCAAAGAGATTCTCCAAGTCAGTTCTTAGTGTAGAAAAGGTAGCTAAGAACCTGGAAATCCTTAATTCGAGTTAAGATCACATGAAACATTGTATGAATTCTGTATTGTTTACTTAAAAGAGACTAGAGTGGTAAATGTGTGTTATAAAAGGCAGAATACCATTGAAATAGAGAAAGAAACACGTTAGGCAGCTTTGGAAGGCCTTGCACTTCATTGAAATGTAGTACTACACTCTATAACACAGTTGAGAGACAATGTTCCCGGGCTGTCTCCGTTAATTACAGTGTGTAGGAAGTGGTTTGATAAAGTGGGCAAAGATTATAATTGTACCACAAGGCAGAATAAAAGAAACTGTATGAAAACATGGATAATTCAGAATTAATGACTGTAAGCAGATGAGAACTCGTTTAGAACAGCTGAAAGAAATTGCCCAAATCAGTTCTTAGTGTAGAAAAGGTAGCTAAGTTTCGGGAAATCTTTAATTCGAGTTAAAATCACATGAAACACAGTATGAATCCTGTATTGTTTACTTAAAAGAGACTAGAGTGCTAAATGTGTGTTATACAAGGCAGAATACCATTTAAATAGAGAAAGAAACACGTTAGGCAGCTTTGGAAGACCTTGCACTTCACTGAAATGTAGTACTACACTCTATAACACAGTTGAGAGACAATGTTCCCGAGCTGGCTCCGTTCATTACAGTGTGTAGGAAGTGGTTTGATAAAGTGGGCAAAGATTATACTTGGACCAGAAGGAAGAATATAGGAAACTGCATGAAAACATGGAAAATTCAGCGAAAATGACTGTAAACAGATGAGAACTGGTTTAGAAGAGCTCAAAGAGATTCTCCAAGTCAGTTCTGAGTGTAGAAAAGGTAGCTAGGATCCGGGAAATCCTTAATTCGAGTTAAGATCACATGAAACAGTGTATGAATCCTGTATTGTTTACTTAAAAGAGATTAGAGTGCTAAATGTGTGTTATACAATGCAGAATACCATTGAAATGGAGAAAGAAACATTCGGCAGCTTTGGAAAGCCTTAGACTTCACTGAAATGTAGGAATACACTCTGTAACACAGTTGAGAGACAATGTTCCCGAGCTGCCTCTGTTCATAACAGTGTGTAGGTAGTTGTTTGATAAAGTGGGCAAAGCTTATACTTGGAGCAGAAGGAAGAATATAGGAAACTACATGAAAACATGGATAATTCAGAGAAAATGACTCTAAACAGATGAGAACTCGTTTAGAACAGCTCAAAGAGATTCTCCAAGTCAGTTCTTAGTGTAGAAAATGTAGCTAAGATCCGGGAAATCCTTAATTCGAGTTAATATCACATGAAACACTGTATGAATCCAGTATTGTTTACTTAAAAGAGACTAGAGTGGTAAATGTGTGTTATACAAGGCAGAATACCATTGACATAGGGAAAGAAACACGTTAGGCAGCTTTAGAAGGCCTTGCACTTCACTGAAATGTAGTACTACACTCTATAACACAGTTGAGAGACAATGTTCCCGAGCTGTCTCCGTTCATTACAGTGTGTAGGAAGTGGTTTGATAAAGTGGGCAAAGATTATACTTGGACCAGAAGGAAGAATATAGGAAACTACGTGAAAACATGGATAATTCAGAGAAAATGACTGTAAACAGATGAGAACTCGTTTAGAACAGCTCAAAGAGATTCTCCAAGTCAGTTCTTAGTGTAGAAAAGGTAGCTAAGATCCGGAAAATCCTTAATTCGAGTTAAGATCACATGAAACATTGTATGAATTCTGTATTGTTTACTTAAAAGAGACTAGAGTGGTAAATGTGTGTTATAAAAGGCAGAATACCATTGAAATAGAGAAAGAAACACGTTAGGCAGCTTTGGAAGGCCTTGCACTTCATTGAAATGTAGTACTACACTCTATAACACAGTTGAGAGACAATGTTCCCGGGCTGTCTCCGTTAATTACAGTGTGTAGGAAGTGGTTTGATAAAGTGGGCAAAGATTATAATTGTACCACAAGGCAGAATAAAAGAAACTGTATGAAAACATGGATAATTCAGAATTAATGACTGTAAGCAGATGAGAACTCGTTTAGAACAGCTGAAAGAAATTGCCCAAATCAGTTCTTAGTGTAGAAAAGGTAGCTAAGTTTCGGGAAATCTTTAATTCGAGTTAAAATCACATGAAACACAGTATGAATCCTGTATTGTTTACTTAAAAGAGACTAGAGTGCTAAATGTGTGTTATACAAGGCAGAATACCATTTAAATAGAGAAAGAAACACGTTAGGCAGCTTTGGAAGACCTTGCACTTCACTGAAATGTAGTACTACACTCTATAACACAGTTGAGAGACAATGTTCCCGAGCTGGCTCCGTTCATTACAGTGTGTAGGAAGTGGTTTGATAAAGTGGGCAAAGATTATACTTGGACCAGAAGGAAGAATATAGGAAACTGCATGAAAACATGGAAAATTCAGCGAAAATGACTGTAAACAGATGAGAACTGGTTTAGAAGAGCTCAAAGAGATTCTCCAAGTCAGTTCTGAGTGTAGAAAAGGTAGCTAGGATCCGGGAAATCCTTAATTCGAGTTAAGATCACATGAAACAGTGTATGAATCCTGTATTGTTTACTTAAAAGAGATTAGAGTGCTAAATGTGTGTTATACAATGCAGAATACCATTGAAATGGAGAAAGAAACATTCGGCAGCTTTGGAAAGCCTTAGACTTCACTGAAATGTAGGAATACACTCTGTAACACAGTTGAGAGACAATGTTCCCGAGCTGCCTCTGTTCATAACAGTGTGTAGGTAGTTGTTTGATAAAGTGGGCAAAGCTTATACTTGGAGCAGAAGGAAGAATATAGGAAACTACATGAAAACATGGATAATTCAGAGAAAATGACTCTAAACAGATGAGAACTCGTTTAGAACAGCTCAAAGAGATTCTCCAAGTCAGTTCTTAGTGTAGAAAATGTAGCTAAGATCCGGGAAATCCTTAATTCGAGTTAATATCACATGAAACACTGTATGAATCCAGTATTGTTTACTTAAAAGAGACTAGAGTGGTAAATGTGTGTTATACAAGGCAGAATACCATTGACATAGGGAAAGAAACACGTTAGGCAGCTTTAGAAGGCCTTGCACTTCACTGAAATGTAGTACTACACTCTATAACACAGTTGAGAGACAATGTTCCCGAGCTGTCTCCGTTCATTACAGTGTGTAGGAAGTGGTTTGATAAAGTGGGCAAAGATTATACTTGGACCAGAAGGAAGAATATAGGAAACTACGTGAAAACATGGATAATTCAGAGAAAATGACTGTAAACAGATGAGAACTCGTTTAGAACAGCTCAAAGAGATTCTCCAAGTCAGTTCTTAGTGTAGAAAAGGTAGCTAAGATCCGGAAAATCCTTAATTCGAGTTAAGATCACATGAAACACTGTATGAATCCTGTATTGTTTACTTAAAAGAGACTAGAGTGGTAAATGTGTGTTATACAAGGCAGAATACCATTGAAATAGAGAAAGAAACACATTCGGCGCTTTGGAAAGCCTAACACTTCACTGAAATGTCGTACTACACTCTGTAACACAGTTGAGAGACAATGTTCCCGAGCTGCCTCTGTTTATAGCAGTGTGTAGGAAGGTGTTTGATAAAGTGGGCAAAGCTTATACTTGGACCAGAAGGAAGAATATAGGAAACTGCATGAAAACAAGGAAAAATCAAAGAAAATGACTGTAAACAAATGAGAACTCGTTTAGAACTGCGGAAAGAGATTGCCCAAGTCAGTTCTTAGTGTAGAAAAGGTAGCTAAGATCCGGGAAATCCTTAATTCGAGTTAAGATCACATGAAACACTGTATGAATTCTGTAATGTTTACTTAAAAGAGACTAGAGTGGTAAATGTGTGTTATACAAGGCAGAATACCATTGAAATAGAGAAAGAAACACATTCGGCGCTTTGGAAAGCCTAACACTTCACTGAAATGTCGTACTACACTCTGTAACACAGTTGAGAGACAATGTTCCCGAGCTGCCTCTGTTCATAACAGTGTGTAGGAAGTTGTTTGATAAAGTGGGCAAAGCTTATACTTGGACCAGAAGGAAGAATAAAGGAAACTACATGAAAACATGGATAATTCAGAGAAAATGACTGTAAACAGATGAGAACTCGTTTAGAACAGCTCAAAGAGATTCTCCAAGTCAGTTCTTAGTGTAGAAAATGTAGCTAAGATCAGAGAAATCCTTAATTCGAGTTAATATCACATGAAACACTGTATGAATCCTGTATTGTTTACTTAAAAGAGACTAGAGTGGTAAATGTGTGTTATACAAGGCAGAATACCATTGACATAGGGAAAGAAACACGTTAGGCAGCTTTGGAAGACCTTGCACTTCACTGAAATGTAGTACTACACTCTATAACACAGTTGAGAGACAGTGTTCCCGAGCTGTCTCCGTTCATTACAGTGTGTAGGAAGTGGTTTGATAAAGTGGGCAAAGATTATACTTGGACCAGAAGGAAGAATATAGGAAACTGCATGAAAACATGGAAAATTCAGAGAAAATGACAGTAAACAGATGAGAACTCGTTTAGAACAGCTGAAAGAGATTGCCCAAGTCAGTTCTTAGTATAGAAAAGGTAGCTAAGAACCTGGAAATCCTTAATTCGAGTTAAGATCACATGAAACATTGTATGAATTCTGTATTGTTTACTTAAAAGAGACTAGAGTGGTAAATGTGTGTTATAAAAGGCAGAATACCATTGAAATAGAGAAAGAAACACGTTAGGCAGCTTTGGAAGGCCTTGCACTTCATTGAAATGTAGTACTACACTCTATAACACAGTTGAGAGACAATGTTCCCGGGCTGTCTCCGTTAATTACAGTGTGTAGGAAGTGGTTTGATAAAGTGGGCAAAGATTATAATTGTACCACAAGGCAGAATAAAAGAAACTGTATGAAAACATGGATAATTCAGAATTAATGACTGTAAGCAGATGAGAACTCGTTTAGAACAGCTGAAAGAAATTGCCCAAATCAGTTCTTAGTGTAGAAAAGGTAGCTAAGTTTCGGGAAATCTTTAATTCGAGTTAAAATCACATGAAACACAGTATGAATCCTGTATTGTTTACTTAAAAGAGACTAGAGTGCTAAATGTGTGTTATACAAGGCAGAATACCATTTAAATAGAGAAAGAAACACGTTAGGCAGCTTTGGAAGACCTTGCACTTCACTGAAATGTAGTACTACACTCTATAACACAGTTGAGAGACAATGTTCCCGAGCTGCCTCTGTTCATAACAGTGTGTAGGTAGTTGTTTGATAAAGTGGGCAAAGCTTATACTTGGAGCAGAAGGAAGAATATAGGAAACTACATGAAAACATGGATAATTCAGAGAAAATGACTCTAAACAGATGAGAACTCGTTTAGAACAGCTCAAAGAGATTCTCCAAGTCAGTTCTTAGTGTAGAAAATGTAGCTAAGATCCGGGAAATCCTTAATTCGAGTTAATATCACATGAAACACTGTATGAATCCAGTATTGTTTACTTAAAAGAGACTAGAGTGGTAAATGTGTGTTATACAAGGCAGAATACCATTGACATAGGGAAAGAAACACGTTAGGCAGCTTTAGAAGGCCTTGCACTTCACTGAAATGTAGTACTACACTCTATAACACAGTTGAGAGACAATGTTCCCGAGCTGTCTCCGTTCATTACAGTGTGTAGGAAGTGGTTTGATAAAGTGGGCAAAGATTATACTTGGACCAGAAGGAAGAATATAGGAAACTACGTGAAAACATGGATAATTCAGAGAAAATGACTGTAAACAGATGAGAACTCGTTTAGAACAGCTCAAAGAGATTCTCCAAGTCAGTTCTTAGTGTAGAAAAGGTAGCTAAGATCCGGAAAATCCTTAATTCGAGTTAAGATCACATGAAACACTGTATGAATTCTGTATTGTTTACTTGAAAGAGACTAGAGTGGTAAATGTGTGTTATACAAGGCAGAATACCATTGAAATAGAGAAAGAAACACATTCGGCGCTTTGGAAAGCCTAACACTTCACTGAAATGTAGGAATATAATCTGTAACATAGTTGAGAGACAATGTTCCCGAGCTGACTCTGTTTATAGCATTGTGTAGGAAGTTGTTTGATAAAGTGGGCAAAGCTTATACTTGGACCAGAAGGAAGAATATAGGAAACTGCATGAAAACATGGAAAAATCAGAGAAAATGACTGTAAACAGATGAGAACTAGTTGAGAACAGCTGAAAGAGATTGCCCAAGTCAGTTCTTAGTATAGAAAAGGTAGCTAAGATCCGGGAAATCCTTAATTTGAGTTAAGATCACATGAAACACTGTATGAATCCTGTATTGTTTACTTAAAAGAGACTAGAGTGGTAAATTTGTGTTATACAAGGGAGAATACCATTGAAATAGAGAAAGAAACACGTTCGTCAGCTTTGGAAGGCCTTGCACTTCACTGAAATGTAGTACTACACTCAATAACACAGTTGAGAGACAATGTTCCCGAGCTGTCTCCGTTCATAACAGTGTGTAGGAAGTTGTTTAATAAAGTGGGCAAAGCTTATACTTGGACCAGAAGGAAGAATATAGGAAACTACATGAAAACATGGATAATTCAGAGAAAATGACTGTAAACAGATGAGAACTCGTTTAGAACAGCTCAAAGAGATTCTCCAAGTCAGTTCTTAGTGTAGAAAAGGTAGCTAAGATCCGGAAAATCCTTAATTCGAGTTAAGATCACATGAAACACTGTATGAATCCTGTATTGTTTACTTAAAAGAGACTAGAGTGGTAAATGTGTGTTATACAAGGCAGAATACCATTGAAATAGAGAAAGAAACACATTCGGCGCTTTGGAAAGCCTTACACTTCACTGAAATGTCGTACTACACTCTGTAACACAGTTGAGAGACAATGTTCCCGAGCTGCCTCTGTTTATAGCAGTGTGTAGGAAGGTGTTTGATAAAGTGGGCAAAGCTTATACTTGGACCAGAAGGAAGAATATAGGAAACTGCATGAAAACAAGGAAAAATCAAAGAAAATGACTGTAAACAAATGAGAACTCGTTTAGAACTGCGGAAAGAGATTGCCCAAGTCAGTTCTTAGTGTAGAAAAGGTAGCTAAGATCCGGGAAATCCTTAATTCGAGTTAAGATCACATGAAACACTGTATGAATTCTGTAATGTTTACTTAAAAGAGACTAGAGTGGTAAATGTGTGTTATACAAGGCAGAATACCATTGAAATAGAGAAAGAAACACATTCGGCGCTTTGGAAAGCCTAACACTTCACTGAAATGTCGTACTACACTCTGTAACACAGTTGAGAGACAATGTTCCCGAGCTGTCTCCGTTCATTACAGTGTGTAGGAAGTGGTTTGATAAAGTGGGCAAAGATTATACTTGTACCACAAGGCAGAATATAAGAAACTCTATGAAAACATGGATAATTCAGAGAAAGTGACATTAAACAGATGAGAACTCGTTGAGAACAGCTCAAAGAGATTGCCCAAGTCAGTTCTTAGTGTAGAAAAGGTAGCTAAGATCCGGGAAATCCTTAATTCGAGTTAAGATCACATGAAACACTGTATGAATCCTGTATTGTTTACTTAAAAGAGACTAGAGTGGTAAATGTGTGTTATACAAGGCAGAATACCATTGAAATAGAGAAAGAAACACATTCGGCAGCTTTGGAAAGCCTTACACTTCACTGAAATGTAGGAATACACTCTGTAACACAGTTGAGAGACAATTTTCCCGAGCTGCCTCTGTTCATAACAGTGTGTAGGAAGTTGTTTGATTAAGTGGGCAAAGCTTATACTTGGACCAGAAGGAAGAATATAGGAAACTAAATGAAAACATGGATAATTCAGAGAAAATGACTGTAAACAGATGAGAACTCGTTTAGAACAGCTCAAAGAGATTCTCCAAGTCAGTTCTTAGTGTAGAAAAGGTAGCTAAGATCCAGAAAATCCTTAATTCGAGTTAAGATCACATGAAACACTGTATGAATTCTGTATTGTTTACTTAAAAGAGACTAGAGTGGTAAATGTGTGTTATACAAGGCAGAATACCATTAAAAAAGAGAAAGAAACACATTCGGCGCTTTGGAAAGCCTTACACTTCACTGAAATGTCGTACTACACTCTGTAACACAGTTGAGAGACAATGTTGACGAGCTGCCTCTTTTTAAAACAGTGTGTAGGAAGTTGTTTGATAAAGTGGGCAAAGCTTATACTTGGACCAGAAGGAAGAATATAGGAAACTACATGAAAATATGGATAATTCAGAGAAAATGACTGTAAACAGATGAGAACACATTTAGAACAGCTCAAAGAGATTCTCCAAGTCAGTTCTTAGTGTAGAAAAGGTAGCTAAGATCCGGAAAATCCTTAATTCGAGTTAAGATCACATGAAACACTGTATGAATTCTGTATTGTTTACTTAAAAGAGACTAGAGTGGTAAATGTGTGTTATACAAGGCAGAATACCATTAAAAAAGAGAAAGAAACACATTCGGCGCTTTGGAAAGCCTTACACTTCACTGAAATGTAGGAATACACTCTGTAACACAGTTGAGAGACAATGTTCCCGGGCTGCCTCTGTTCATAACAGTGTGTAGGAAGTTGTTTAATAAAGTGGGCAAAGCTTATACTTGGACCAGAAGGAAGAATATAGGAAACTACATGAAAACATGGATAATTCAGAGAAAATGACTGTAAACAGATGAGAACTCGTTTAGAACAGCTCAAAGAGATTCTCCAAGTCAGTTCTTAGTGTAGAAAAGGTAGCTAAGATCCGGAAAATCCTTAATTCGAGTTAAGATCACATGAAACACTGTATGAATTTTGTATTGTTTACTTAAAAGAGACTAGAGTGGTAAATGTGTGTTATACAAGGCAGAATACCATTGAAATAGAGAAAGAAACACATTCGGCGCTTTGGAAAGCCTAACACTTCACTGAAATGTCGTACTACACTCTGTAACACAGTTGAGAGACAATGTTCCCGAGCTGCCTCTGTTTATAGCAGTGTGTAGGAAGGTGTTTGATAAAGTGGGCAAAGCTTATACTTGGACCAGAAGGAAGAATATAGGAAACTGCATGAAAACAAGGAAAAATCAAAGAAAATGACTGTAAACAAATGAGAACTCGTTTAGAACTGCGGAAAGAGATTGCCCAAGTCAGTTCTTAGTGTAGAAAAGGTAGCTAAGATCCGGGAAATCCTTAATTCGAGTTAAGATCACATGAAACACTGTATGAATTCTGTAATGTTTACTTAAAAGAGACTAGAGTGGTAAATGTGTGTTATACAAGGCAGAATACCATTGAAATAGAGAAAGAAACACATTCGGCGCTTTGGAAAGCCTAACACTTCACTGAAATGTCGTACTACACTCTGTAACACAGTTGAGAGACAATGTTCCCGAGCTGTCTCCGTTCATTACAGTGTGTAGGAAGTGGTTTGATAAAGTGGGCAAAGATTATACTTGTACCACAAGGCAGAATATAAGAAACTCTATGAAAACATGGATAATTCAGAGAAAGTGACATTAAACAGATGAGAACTCGTTGAGAACAGCTCAAAGAGATTGCCCAAGTCAGTTCTTAGTGTAGAAAAGGTAGCTAAGATCCGGGAAATCCTTAATTCGAGTTAAGATCACATGAAACACTGTATGAATCCTGTATTGTTTACTTAAAAGAGACTAGAGTGGTAAATGTGTGTTATACAAGGCAGAATACCATTGAAATAGAGAAAGAAACACATTCGGCAGCTTTGGAAAGCCTTACACTTCACTGAAATGTAGGAATACACTCTGTAACACAGTTGAGAGACAATTTTCCCGAGCTGCCTCTGTTCATAACAGTGTGTAGGAAGTTGTTTGATTAAGTGGGCAAAGCTTATACTTGGACCAGAAGGAAGAATATAGGAAACTAAATGAAAACATGGATAATTCAGAGAAAATGACTGTAAACAGATGAGAACTCGTTTAGAACAGCTCAAAGAGATTCTCCAAGTCAGTTCTTAGTGTAGAAAAGGTAGCTAAGATCCAGAAAATCCTTAATTCGAGTTAAGATCACATGAAACACTGTATGAATTCTGTATTGTTTACTTAAAAGAGACTAGAGTGGTAAATGTGTGTTATACAAGGCAGAATACCATTAAAAAAGAGAAAGAAACACATTCGGCGCTTTGGAAAGCCTTACACTTCACTGAAATGTCGTACTACACTCTGTAACACAGTTGAGAGACAATGTTGACGAGCTGCCTCTTTTTAAAACAGTGTGTAGG